>NC_140491.1:91124002-91724002 GCF_964271855.1 Acomys minous | reverse complement strand
CTCTGAGTGCCACCAGGTCTCCCCCTCCAGGGGACGTGGTCAAAGGTGAGGCACCAGAGTATGTGAGAAAGTAATATCCCACTCTCCACTCTACTGTGGAGAATGTTCTGTCCATTGGCTAGATCTGGGTAGGGGTTTAAAGTTTACCACCTGTATTGTCCTTGGCTGGTGCCTTAGTTTGTTGGACTTTTCAATCATCTTTTTTATGGTACCTGTATGTACTCAAAGGTAAGTTCTTTTTTCTGTGGTGTCCTTTAAAAAATTAATTGATGAGGGACTTATTAATTAGCAAATAAATTTGAGCAACTGTATACATTTTTAATTATCATAGTTTATAAGATCGTGACAGAGTATGGGAGAGCTATATAGGTGAATATCTGTTTCTTTATTTTTTCTCTTCCTAATGGAGAAATATTAAAAAGAAAGGCTATTGGTCCTATGCCTTTTTTTTCTTTTTCTTTTTCTTTTTCTTTTTTTTTTTTTTTTTTTTTTGTTTTGAGACATGGTTTTCCTGTGTAGTCCTGGACTTCCTCTGTACACTAGGTTAGCTTCAAACTCAAAGATCCTGCTGTCTCTACCTCCCAGGTGTTGCAGTTAAAGATGTACCCTACCACTGCCCAGCCTCTTTGTCTTTTAAAAATAACTTCCATAAAATTTTTCTTATATCCAATACTCATAGATTTTTCCAAAATGTTGAGCTACCATTTCAATCCATTTGACATTTGTTTTTTTCATATTATAGTTTACAGCAAGTGATTTCTTTTATCCTTTCACTTTAATTTATTTATAAACACAATTTTGACTTATCTGCAAAATGTAGCATAAAAATGGAATATTTTTTGTAGACTCTGGTCCTTAAGAACATTTTTGCTGCGTCCCTCAGCTTTAATTCTCAACCCTCTGCCCTTCCCCTAGAACTAGTTAGCCAGCCAGGCAGTCAGTGAATGAAAAAGTAGCAAAGTCCATACTCACGTCAAGCCATGAGCGGAGTAAGAGAGAGGGTTCCATGCCCTGTCCCCTTTGTTCTGTTGATACTTTATTCTCTAGGTTTTATCATTTGTTTATTTTTGTCTTTTTATTCGGAAAATCAGAAACACTTGGAATGTGTCTGAGGATAATTTGCACACATAGAATTTGGTGGAGACTTTGAAAACTTGAAATTGTGGTCAATAACATGAATCCATCATACATAAGAAGAAGAAAAAATATATGCTTTATTACACTGGATGCATGGTTAGGCAGAAATCATCCGTAGTTCATTTGTTTACCCTTTTGTCTGAGAATATCATCAAAATGTTAGCAGCATTAACAGCTTACGGTGGGACCAGAAGGCAATGAAATCTAAAGATTTATTAGCACATGTTAAAACCAGGCAAGTATTTGTTTCAGCTTGTGATTTCAACCAAATGGAAGTCAATCACAGGTTTTGGCAGAGGATCTCAGTTCTGTAGGTGGTTGTATATAAAACTCCATAAGGACTGGGTAGCATAGTAAAGCTAACGAGATACTTTATTCTTGGGGCCAAGGGAAGGAAATAGCTTAATATTTTATTTTAATAAAATGTAGTCTCTTGTAGCATCTACATATAACTTCATAAAACCTTGCTTTATCTTCATTCCCTCAGGTATACCTGGACAAATCTAGGGACAATATTGAAGCAAGTGTTTGATGAAGGCGAACATTTACAAGTAAGTACATTTGAACCATTTTATGAATTGCAAGGCATCTAGACTAAACATAGGGACCTGGTGGGTACAAGACAGGTACATTCTCCAAGCATGTTCTGCTTCAGGTAGCCTTTTCTCTCAAGTTCTGAGTGTGACTGCTTTAGATGTCACATATCAATGAGACCATGAAGCAGTTCTCACTTAGCATAGTATCTTTAGTTACTGTTCAATTTAAGAAAGATTAATTATTAATTATTTGAAGAAATTCATATTCTTAGAAGCTTTATTATTATCTCAGAAATGTTTTTGTGATACTGTTAAAAATTATAAGTACTATTGAATTTTAAATTATCTTAAGGTAAGTAAATGCTTTTTTTGTTTTGTTTTTTCTTTTTCACAATCATTGATTTATTATTTAATACTAGAAGATAAACTGTCCTGCTAGTCCTGATGTGATTTGATGTGCTGGGGTTGGTTGGTGGGGAAGATCCCATTTTCTGAGGGATAGGGGAAAGGAGACACAGGGGAGAGGAAGGGAGGTTGTGACCAGGAGGAGAGGAGAGAGGGGGCTTTTTTGGGATGTAAGATGCATTAATTAAAAATGTTTCTCTTGTTTCTATTTTAAGCATTGTATCACAAAGTTTATTTTAATTTATCTATTGGATTGCTTCAACACCTCTCTTTGATGTTGCTCTCCACACATCAACCCTCAGGTTGTCTTACATATGACACCATTTCATACTTTGACTAATTTAGTTTATTTTTTTATTCAGATGTGATTTCTTCTTTGCTATTTTATTTCTCCCAACAAACTCTTTTGTATCAGCATTTCTTTTGGAAACTATTTAACCCTGATGAGTCCTTTCAAAAATTAGGGCTGTTAGAGATGCAAGGAATGCCCAGTTCTCACTGACTCCTGCCTTTCCTGCTGCTCATAATCTGTTCAGAGAACACCTATGAACCGTGTTATGCTTTTACTTGTGTCTACTGATCTTTCTCTTCAGCTTTACATCAGCTTTATATTTTTTGATATTTTTCAGCTTTATATCTTATCACATTTGTAATATCTATCTGATGTTCAAAGAATTTCTAAAAAGTTTTAATCTACTGTTTTGACATTTTATGACTTGATACCTTAATTATATGTTTTAATGTATATAAGCTACACCATCATTTTAGGTACTGATTGAATAAAACAGATAATTATGAACAAAGGATTTATTAAAAAAATAATCATGGTTATACTTGCATCATCTAAATAGTAGTTCATATTCTTGTTTCATATTCTTCACGTTTTTACATTTTTGGATATGTATTAATATTTAAGCAATTGTAGCGTTCAACTAAATCAAATTTTAGTTCCTTCTATTTATTCAATATAGTATAGCATAAGTTCAGTGTGGAAAAATGACAATAAAAGGAGTTAATACAATGCTATCATTACCTTTTGATGCAATTGAAATTGATTTCAAAAATTATAATCATTTTGTATAAGCGTATGAGTTATAGGTGTGACTCTGTGTACCTTGTGCTGCCTGTGTATATCCAGCTGAATCTCAGGGGGATTAGAGATGTTATTACTGGTAAAATAAATGTCACAGTGTGTTCAAGACACTTAGAACACTGCCCACACAGTGGATATCGAAAACAGTGCTAGCTTGCTAGTACTGATATTAGTAACAATAATTTAATGAGATCATGTGAATGTAGATAATTTTAAAGGGGTCATTGAAGAATACATGCATTTCCAGACTTTGTTATGAGATAAGAATGTGTTGGAAATGATGTGTATGTATAATTTGTCCTGTTTAGATGATGATGATGATGATGATGATGATGATGATGATTGTGTGTGTTTGTCTGTGTATGGATGGTACATGTAGCTGTTCATGGAGCCGTAAAGATGGAGTTACAGTTGGTTGTGAGCCACTTGACACGTGTACCGTGAACTGAATCTGTGTCCTCTATCTAGAAGAGGACCACTTTTAGCTCTGGAACTGTCTCTCCAGCTCCATGCTTTCAGTATTCAGTGGTCACGAGATCAAGTATCTTTGTTGTTTAAGCATCAAGCAGGATGATCCAAAGTTACTACATTGAGACCAACCTGGGTCACAAGACCTTATCTCAAGGAAAATAAAAATCACTCTTTTATGCAGTATGAGCATACAGAATTATAGTTTGTTTTGTTTGTTTATTTTAGAATGCAAGTCATCCTGAGTGAAAAAAGAGAACCAATCAGAGGTTCTACTCTGACTATATCAGAAATATAGTAAACTTTCAATTTCTAAAAAATTCTGTATGAAAGAGAAGATGGTTATTTGTCCTAAATTTAGGAATATGATGAAAGTGTAGATAGCAAAATAAATGTGAGAAAGAGATATTTTTATTTTTAAAGTAGTTAAGAGTAATAAAAAGAGCAATAGTATAGTGCAAAACAAGCTTTAGGTATATTTTTATGGCTCTGGATAGATTTCGTTAAGCTATTCATTTTAAAGTTATGTCAGAGAAACACAGCAGCGGTTGTTTGTAGACTTGATCCTTATTCGTGCCCTACAGTAATGACTTAATGACTGGGTTCCAATTAACGTATCTATAACTAAAAAATGGTGCTATCTCATAGAAATTCACATTGAGTCTAATGAGACACACAGATATTATCATGGCTTCACACACTTTTAGGCTGACTTTGCATGTCTATTTAAGTCTCGTCATGATGCCTCAGCACCTTTTTGTCAGTTTACCTCATGCTCCTTAGATTCTTCCTATGTTCCCTCTTGAGTCTTCACTTGGTAAAAATTCATGAACTCCAAAGTGATCCTTTATCCTTGATTAAACTCATAAAAATCATATACATTGTTATTCACCATATAGACAAGCATGTTTTTGATTTTTGTGTAATTCAAAGTAATCCCCTTCTTTGTTATGCTTTAAGCTTATCGATCTGTGATTACTTCAGAAACCCACAGTATTCAAGATTATTCTAAAATTAGGGGAACACGGCCGTATTTTGCATAACACAAACATTCCCTATATCACGCTATCATCTTTTTTTCTATTTTGTATGGTATTTTTAGTTATCAAAGTGTGAGTAACAACATTTAATAAGTAAGATTCTAACATCTATTAGAGAAGAACGATCAGCTAGGGAGAATAGAATGACTCGTTTGCAGCTTCTGCCTTTTGCAATGCAATTATCGAGCGTCAGTCACTTGACTAATAGGATGGTATCTCTCAATCATTAACTCTCCTTCAAAGGATGTGATTAAATAGGGGCTTCACAGCAATTAGACGCCAGCTTACTGAGAAGTTACAAAGGGCAGACAAAGTTATCCCATAGACGAATTATGTGCTCCTATTATAAAATATTTTGCCTTCATATATGTTTGCACACTATGTGTTTGCAGTGCCTAAGGGCACCAGAGTGGGACATTGTTACCTCTAAGCATGACATTGTAGACCTTTGTGAGCTGTCATTTGGGTGCTGTTCACAGAATAGGGTCCTTTGCAAAACCAGTAACTCTTAGTTACTGAGCCACCATCTCTCCAGCTATAATTTTATATTATATTTTACATCAGAAAAGCATCAGAATCATGACAGATATATATTATAACCATCTCAGGTCATTATAGTATGCTTCTTATTTACTAACTGTTTTGCTGATATGTATCAAAATAAAGGTGCCAAGTGAGGCTGTTTCTATGCAGAAGAAAGAAGTAAGACTAAACAAACTAGAATAGGACAGATATATTTATGTGACTGTGAATGGCAAACAGAGGGACTTCCCTGCAAATTTATGATTGTCATGCACTGAATCCACTAAATCTAGAATGGATTTTATTTATTACAGAGGAAAGGATATAACGTGAGGACTTATATGACCTAGATTATCACTGATCAGCATCCTTAGCTAAACTTAGGCATTTTAAAATCTGTACAAAACTGTGTTTATAGTACTTTACCATCCTGAAAGAAGATAAAAGAAGTTTGAAATCGAAACTTGTTGAAAGCTCTGGAAACAGATAAGAAAGTCCTTTCTAACATACCTTTTACAAACAATATCTTGGAAGATAATTTTAAGAATAAACATAAATAAATATTATAGGCTAAAATTAATGGAATATTTTAGACTTTAGTAATGGCCCTCTATTGTTTCTGTATATTCACTGAGAATTTCTTATAATATAATTTATGATTGATAATATCATAAATATTATCAGCAACTCTTCCTTCTCTGTCTCCCTACCCAGTCATTTTCATGTTCTCTCTCTGTCTCTGTCTCTCTCTGTCTCTCTCTGTCTCTCTCTGTCTCTCTCTCTCTCTCTCTCTCTTTCTCCCTCCCTCCCTCCCTCTCTCTTTCTCTCTGTCATCTAGTTAGTGTTGTTGACTTCTGGTCATGTGGGCTGCTGCAGAGTGTGGTCAATATAAAAGATGTCCCTGTAGGAAGAGAATTGTCTCTCCCTACCTGAGTAACAATCAATATCTCTTCAGCTATAAGCTGAAGAGTCATGAGCTGTCATTTTCCTTCCTTCATGCTGAGATGTTTGTCTGCTTTGAATTTATGCACACTGTCACAATCTGTGTGAGTTCATATGTGCTCCTGTTCTGTTGTGTTTATGAAGCACTACTACCTTAGAGTATTCCACAACCATTGGCTCTTATATCCTCCATGTGCCCGCTTCTTCATGGATCCCCGGACCTTGAAAGAAATGAACTTCCTATTTAGGGTAGAGAATCTGACATTCTCTTATTTTGTGCACATTGACCAATTCTAGGTCTCTTTGTTTGTTACCATCAATAGCAATAAGAATCTTCTCTGAGGAAGGTTGAGGTAAGACACTGATTTATTAGTATAACATTAAGTCATGAGGAGTTACTTTAATACTATGTCTACTTAACATTAAAAAATAGTAGGAGGTTTTCCTGTAGTGGCCATGACCTACCTAGCCATAAGTTTTTCCTCCATTGACAGTGTCGGATACGATCTCCAATTTGTGGAACCGAACGTGAACCCAAAAGAACATTTTTGTTCCTTCCACAAATGTGCCACTACGGCATCAGTGGACATATCCTATCAGGCAGGTTGTTATGATTGTATTACACAGGCTTCAGTCTGGGTGAGACTAATGATTGCTTTTTCCTTTCCAGTGGCATGCCTAGCACCTGCAGCACTCTGAATGCTAGCTAGTAGAGACCAAGCTTCCTGTTGAGTATTAGCTAGAATGTTCTATGACTCAAGTATGTGATATCCTCAGGAAAAGGCCTTACTATCATGTCCTAAAGAATCACTAACATCATTGCCATAGTGGATCTAAATATTTGAGGTTCTACAGTATCCCATTGGCTAATAATTCAAAATAAGTGAACCCATTCCTGGTTTTAGGGGTTTTTAACCTTCTCCTCATTTCAACGTCTTTTATAAATATATATATTTAGGAAAATTCTACAGCAGTAGGTATGTATATGGCTTTTTTAAACGTGTAAAAGGAACTTTTATACACCTGACTCAATTGTTACTACCTCTGTCTGCTAACCTACGCCTAGCCCGGGAAGTTTCTAAACTCTGTACAATCTAACATAGTCCTAGAAAGTTTTCAGCCTCTGAGACTTGCTGCTTAATAAGCTCACTTTTCTCCTTCTTTCTGACCACATAGCTGGCTGGTTCAATTCAGCTGTACTGGCTCAAACTCCTTTCCCAGCTTACTTATTCAGTCTGACTTTTCTCCTGGCCTCTGATTTGCTCTGCTTGAGCCTAAACGAACTCCAGCCATCTGCTCTAATCTCCTGGCTCCTTCTTTCTCCACCTGTTTCTAGCTTGTTCTATCATTCAACCTCTCTCTGTAAAACTCTCTGGTAAACTTGCGTCCTCTCTCTCACTCTGCGTTGTTCCCTTTCCTCTTCTGTTCTCCTGAGAGGTGGGTATAGCCTAGTCTGTGAAATCTTACTCTGTTTCATCATTTTTTTCTGCCACTAAATCAGACATCACTTTGAAACATTGGTGCTTCCTTCTACAAACCAACCTTGCTTTCATTGGGATTTAAGGTGTGTACCAACACTCCTGGACCTAAGCTTTCCTTTATCTGAAACTTGCTCTATACCAGGCTGGCCTTGACTCAGATTTACTTGCCTCTGTCTCCTGGATTGAAGGTGTGTTCGTATTTGCGCCAGATCACTCAGACCTCGAAGGACTTTGGATGCGATTTCTTGCCAGAACAGCAGTGTTCTGAGTTAAAATTACTCTATACAAAAGCCATTTAGTAATATTTATGCATCTCCACACTCCCTCTTCTCCCCTGTCCTCCCGTATTCCCTGTCACTTAATCCTCTCAATTAAATCTTTCTTCTCTGCTCTTTATAATGGTATGCTCTATTTTTCCATTCTTGAAAGATCTCCTGCTCTTTTATTATCCTTTAATAGTTATCTAACCTCTGCATATTCTAAATGAAATTTACATAGGTAAAAACATTAAGATCTGTTATCTCCTATATTCTGGGAAAGATAATTACATACTCTGGACCATAAATTTTTATTGTATGAAACCAAGTAAGTTATTGATCTATGAGGTGTTGTTTGAGAGTTACTTAATTACCACTGTTTCTTGTATATTTCTATTTCTTTAAAAAATGTAAAATTAGAAAAATAGCATTTGAAAATTAAGAGTTGTATTTCACTGATTCTTTTTCTTTTGCATGCTAGCTTTATATTGCCCTATTGTTGAAGAAAAATAAAATATTCTACTTATATAAATAAAATGCATTTGTTAGCTATATATTAAAACTGAATTTTCAAGTATAAATAAATGTGTTCTTATTGGTTCTGAGATACAGCAGTGTATTATAGATTAGGGAAATACACAAATAGGTCACAATCCTGAAATTGTTTTATTTTATGAAGAAACATTTTCTTGGTAAAAGTAATAAAATGATAAAAATCAATCACTGAATATTAGCTATTAACTTTTTATATATAGCACAGAAATAAATATTATACAATATTAACAGTTGTTTATTTATTTATCTTGATCATTCAACTCTTTTAAAAAAAGTTTCTGTGTGTATCCAGTCAAAGCCAAGAGGTATCTTATGTTGAGTGTATTTAGGTGGATACACAAGTGAGAGACAAGAGTATGGAATTTCTTGGATAGCCATCAGAAGACTGTGAGCAGATGACAGAGGGGAAAAAAACAAAGCCCATCAAATAAAGGAGAGAACAAAAGACACTGATGGATACATTCAAATCCTGCCTCCTCTCCTTAAAATAGCAAAACAAAACAAAACAAACAGCAATAGCAACAAAAGCAAGATCTGAACTTTTTCTACAGAGCTTTTCAAAGCTTTTGCTGTGTCCAGTGAGATACCCAATGCCATCTTTGACTTTTCTTAAAGTTGTCACAATCCAAAGAAAAACATTTCCATCAGTTCTCTCTTATTTCATAGCTTCCTTTGCAGTTTTCACATCTTCCACACTTCTTAAATCTACCAAAAATAAAAACAAAAAACAAACAAACAAAAAACCCCACCTCCTTGAAGGTTCAGTCTACTAGGTTAGTGACAATTCTTCAATTATTTAGCACCCAGTCTTAAAAAATCATGTGGTACACCCACAAGCCAATCTTAAGAAATGGTTTTATTTTTTGGCTGCCATTTTATAATTTTTTGCTCCTTGGAGTCCTTACAACTATAGACTCAATGATTTGTTCCAAAGAATACATTTATCACAGTGTTTTAAATATACTTTACATATTCAAGTGCAGAAGATTTAACAAACATATCCTTTAGGGTTTCCCTTTGGTTCTGAGGAATTTTGATAAATCTGCTTAGAGAGTTTCTTCTGTGCTCTGTAGGAAGAATTCCTTAAATTCAAAATTTTTTTATTCATAATTCTAAGTTTTATTCTTCCTACATCTATATTCTTGACGTTGAACTTTGTCCATAGCTTAGATATTTTTCTTTTTTATTTCTATTCCTTACTTTTGTTATTTTTCAATTGTTTTTCTCTGTACGAGCTTGTGGCTTATTCTTGTCATCCTTTCCAACTAGTCTGATCCTCACACACCTTCAAACATTTCTTGTGTTTACCCTGTGTGGCACTGTAATGGGAGAATTTTCTCCAAACGTAATCTTGGACCCTCGTGTTTCTTATGTGTTCTCTTGATTTTCCTAGATTGTCTTCATAGCCAAAACATTTAAATCCGTGACTTCCAAAAATTTCTCCTGTCTTTACAGAGTCAGGAGACTCAAATATAGCCGAGCTTCTTGCTTTCTTTTCCTCTCTTCCTTCTTTCCTCTTTTTGTCCTTCTCTCACTGAAATTCAGTTCCAATGCAGCTTGCAAGCTGATACATATTATAAAAATCTTAATCTTAAATCATACATAGAACCTTGTTTAGGAAAAGCTCAGAAAAATCACTCCCTCTGGTGTGTATTATTTCTAGTATACAAAAGCAAACAGAATGTTAGGCTGAATATTGTATAGCATAGAATGCTGAATAAACCATGCTCTCTGACTGTGCATTTTGTATTTAAAGTGGAAAATATTGCTATGGCTTTCCAAACTTTTCAGAATGTATTTTAATAACACTCTGTTTTCTCTTTATATTGAGTTTCCATCATTGTCTGATACCATTTATTTTGTTTCAATTATTACTCAGTGCATCTTCTGATAGTATTATTTGGTTTGGTTCAATGTATGCTGCATGCTATAATCTGATAACTTTGTACAGTTTGATTCAATGTCAGCTGCATGTTAATGCCTGATGCACATGTGGTTCTATCTATCTAGGCTGCATGTCTCAGGTACATCGGGTTTTCAGATGTTATTGGTGCTATATCCTACTATAGTTTTAATATTACAGAATCTCTTTTTTACTTCAATCATTTCTTTTCCAAAATCTTTCTACTCTTTATGATGTATTTCAGGAAAACTGTCAATCAGACACTATAAATTTCCAAATTGGCAATATTAAAATTTTACTATCTGAATGCATTTTATCCAAGTATAAAACCTAATGTATAGCTACCAACTTAGTCCTTGATTCTGCTCATTAATACTAGCATCATGCCTCACAATATCCAACATGTGTCCTTAGGCCTGCTCAGTGTCCCCTGGGAACTCCAAATGCTCCTATATGAAAATACTGCCTTGGGAGGGTTTTTAGTGATTTAAAAAAAATTATACAACATCTTTACAAATTTGTGAGCTGGGAAAAAAAAAGGATATTTTTTGTCATAAACATTTTTGTAAGCAAAATGTGACCTCAGTTCCGGCCAGTGTCCCCTAGGAACCCCCATTGCTTCTAATAAAAACACTGCCTTGGATGTGATTTTTTAGTGATTTAAAGAAACAGTACTCTATCTTTACAAATTTGTGAGCTTAGAAGATGCAATAAAATAAAAATTACTCAGAACGTTAAAGAACTCTCAACTGGGGGATCTTATCTGATACTAGAAAGCTAACCAAACGTGGGACTAGTGCACAAATGAAGCTTAGAGGAGACTACCACCAGGAATCCACTAGGTCAACACGATTACTAACTATCCCCGAAGACCCATTCTTACACTCACAAGTAAGTATAGCTTTTGTCTTACGTCAAGGAAGCTTCTTGTTGCAGCAGGAAAAAAAGACTACTACAAAACCACTGTCAAGATGCAGAGATGACCTGATTCTGAGAGTCCTATCTTTAAGGGATGCATCTGTAACGACGGCACCTAAGGCTCACTAGCCTCACTAAATAGTGGAAAGATAATAAGAGCTCAAGGGACAGGAAGTCTGATATGAGAGTGTGTGTTCTAGAACAGGAAGGTAAAACACATAAAGGATACTTCAATAATACACATTTCTAAAAAGGTCAGTTGAATAACAGTGCCAAATGAACATGGCAACGTGTCTGTTAATTGAGAACCTGTTGGTGCCCCAGGTCTCCTCTGCTCTTCTCACACCTCCTCCTTGCATTCTCCACTTTCCTTCTCTGAGGAGAAGGAGGAAGCCCCATGACCAGCAACCCCACCATGGCCCATTAAGTTGTAAGACTGGGTGCATCCTCTTCCACTAGGCCAGATAAGGCTGCCCAATTAGGGGAACAGAATCCAAAGGGAGGCATCAAGGCTAAAAAAAAGGACCCCACTCCAGCCCTCTCACGGCTTTTTAAATCTGACTTTTTGTAAGACGGAATGCAAAGAGAAATATGTTATATCTAAACAAGTTTCAGAGATGAATTACTAGAAAAACATATATGTCCTAAGATATTTGTACCACCGCCCATTTAATTTAGGATACTGTCCATGGAAATTAAGATGAGACTATAAGATCTGTACTGTGAAACATTTTAAGTTTTTTTTAACTTCTGTTTTTAGACTAGATATTATTTAGCCCAGGCTAGCCTTGGTTCCCCAATCCTCCTTGCCTCTACCACTCAGGTGGTAGAGATACAAAAGTGAATCATCGTGCCATATTTTAACATATGGGTAAATACAGTAGTTATTTTTATATAATAATCTGTTATAATATTCTTCCTTCAAATCTTTTCAAAAAATAAAAAGAATTTTTTTCTAATTTTAAATAATGCCCTAATTAGTATTCAGGAAGATGGAAATTAAAAATGATAAAAGTTATTTTCTAAGTGATTCTCTATAATATAGAATAGGATTAGAAGTTTTGAATTGTTATCATAATATGAGTTGGAAAGCTGTAATGACTGCACAGTACATGGGAACTTGATGGACTATAGTTAAAAGTAATGGAAATTTCAGCATAGTTTTTTTCCCCCAGCCCATGTCTTTTTTTTTTTTCCATATCTTGATGTAGTTCATTTTAATTTTGAAGCAGATCCAGAAAACACACAAAAAGCTTTCATTTCAAGGAAGTTGAAAGAATGCTTTGTGTCTTTTGGTTGTTTTGGTCTTTGTTCTGTGGACATTAAAGAAAGAAAATTTTAAAGTTTTTTAAAAAAATTAATACTGAAAATCTCAAATCTTGGGTGCCAGAGAGATGGCTCGGTGGTTAAGATCAGTGTCTGCTCTTCCAGAGGTCCTGAGTTCAATTCCCAGCAACTACATGGTGAATTATATTAATCTTTAATGAGATCTGGTGCCCTCTTTTGGCATACAGGCATTCAGGTAGGCAGAATGCTGTTATAAAAAATATGTTATAAATAAATCAATCTTAACAAAAAAGAAAAAGAAAAAAAATTCAAATCTCAGAAAATATGTCTGGGGAAGATCACCTTTTTTCTTTGTAAATTTAATCACAGAATATAAATCACAAGTAACTGTTCAAATGGTTTAAAAAATACAGACAAGCTCCAGCAGACAAGAAAGGGGCAGCGTGCTTCCTGTGTGGTAACTGGCACATAAATGAGAGGAAAGCCATACATGGAGGTGAGCGTGCTGTTTCAGGCCATGCCTTTGCATATGCAGGTCCCTCCTTCCCCCTGTACAGTTTCCCATGGCTTTCCTGTCTCATTCAGGGTTTCTCAGTCTTATTTGGCTATAAGACAAAAAGTTCATTTCTCAGATTTACATGAAAAGGAGTAAAAATATTAAGCCTCCCTTCATTCAAATTTATCAGTTATTTTCCTAAAAACATACCTCACCTCACTGTGTCCCACCTTATTGGCTTCTTCCTCAATCTTATATTTAATTTTTAAATTTTAAAAATTTAATTTTATTAATTTATTCATATTTCATCTCAATGGTTATCCCCTCCCTTGTATCCTCCCATTCCTCCCTCCCTCCCATTTTCCCCTTACTCCCCTCCCCTGTGATGGTGACTAAGGGGGACTTTCTCCCCCTGTATATGCTCATAGGGTATCAAGTCTCTTATTGGTAACCTGCTATCCTTCCTCTGAGTGCCACCAGGTCTTTAGTTTATTGATTATAATTTATTCGCACATTACATCCTGATTGTTATCCCATCACTTTTATATTCCCATTTCCACATTTCCTCCCTCTTTTGTCCTATTCCCCTCTCCTAGACCTCTCACAGGGAACCCTCCTGCCCCACTGTCTGACCACAGTCTATAAGGTCTTATCAGGATAGCCTGTATCCTTTTCCTCTGTGTGCCCACAAGGACATCCTGCCAAGGCCAGTGACCAAATCTTGGGCAACAAAGTGCATGTCAGATGTTCATCAGCATTCTCCCACACTTCCACTTCTGGAGAATCAGCTGTCCATTGGCTACATCTGAACAAATGAAGCTATAAGAAGTCATGAATCAAATGGACCTAACAGACAGCCACAGAACTTTTTACTCGAACACAAAAGAATTACCTTCTCAGCACCTCACAAAATCATCTCCTTAATAGACCATATAGTTGGTTACTAAGCAAGCCTCAACAGATAAAAATAAAATGGAAATAATCCCTTGTATTTCATCAGACCACCGTAAACTAAAGCCGAACTTCAACAACAACAGAAAAAACAAAAAGCCTACACACACATGGAAGGTAAACAATGCTCTACTTAATTGACAACTGGGTCAGAGGTGAAATAAAGGAAGAAATTAAAGACTTCCTAGAAGCCAATGAAAATGAAGGTACAGCATAACCAAACCAATGTGATACAATGAAACCAGTCCCAAGAGGAAAGTTCATAGCACTAAATGCCTTCATAAAGAAATTGGAAACTTCTCATACAAACAACTTAAAGGAATTCCTGAAAGCCCTAGAAAGAAAAAAGAAGCAGATACACTCAAGAAGAGTAGATAGCTTGACATAATCAAACTCAGAGCTGAAATCCATAAATTAGAAAACAAAGAGAACAATTCAAACAATCAAAGAAATCAATGGCTGGTTCTTTGAGGAAAATCAACAAGACAAACCCTTAGCCAAACTGACTAAAAGGAAAAAAGAGAGTATCCAAGTCAACAAAATCAGAAATGAAAGGATATGTAAAAGGACAGATACCAAAGAAATGCAAAGAATAAGCAGATCTTACTTCAAAAGCCTGTGTATCACAAGATTTGAAAATATTAATGATTTGGGTACTTTTCTTGATAATTGTGTGAATGTATATGTAGTATAATTCTAAATGCACTGTAAGCCTAAAGACTGTAGATATCTTAATTTGCCACTTTTCCTTTCATATTTATTATTAAATATTTGTCTTATGGTAAGATTAGTGAAAATAAGATATAGATTAGATATTTGTATTACTTGACCTCCAAGTTCTATATACAAATACAAAAGAATGTATTATGTAAAAATATAATTCCAATTGTCTTAAAACTTGTTATCCATGCTTGTGTAATAATTGGTATTTTTATTTTAAAGGCTTCACCAAATTTTATGTTTCTCATTATTTAAACTGAAAGTGTTTCATAATTATTTCATGCAATTTGCCTTAAAGTAGAGTTCAGGACATTTTTAGAACACAAAAATAAATAGAACATGCCAATGCAATAAATCATTTTCTAACAAAGGCAAAATTTACCCATTTTTTAAAATCTTGGATGAAACTGTTAAGACAATGGCTTTACTTTGACATCTGAGGAAACAATAAGCTATGCTCTAATTCTGTGTAGAATTTGATTGGCATATACAATGACCCATTCCTACCTAACTGACCTTTCTAGAACAGGGAAGAGGCATTTTATTTTTCTCTTAACATCCTATGGCTGTCATAATCATATTATAGCTTTTCTCTAAATTTTCCTGTTTTTCAAAAAAAAAATCTCTAAATATATTTTAAAGAACAAAGCAGGGACTTAAGTGAAAAAGCAGAGTTTTAAAATATAATGGTCATTTTATATTTTAATATCAGGGGGAAAGGAAAATAAAACACCCTACATAGTAAAATGGTTTCCTTTTCTAATAATCAAGCAAGAAAATCAAGATATTTCCTGCAGCACACATATTTGCTAGCTACTTCTTCTGCTTTCTTGTTTCATTGCCTTCCTTTCTGCTTCCTTCTTTCACTCTGTCTTCAGTGATAGGTCAGTGGGAGGGGATGAGTGAAAAGCAGAGGCAACCTTTGCCCTCATGCAGTGTACTGCTGTAGCAACCATTCCTCATAAACGAAAAAGTCCTACCTCTATGCTACTTGCTGTCAGGTAAAGGTAATATGTGAGAATAAATATTTCCAGGAAAGGAGTGAAAACTGAAAGGTAAAGGACAGATAGTGGTTTTGGAAAGGAGTGGTAATGATTAATAAAGTTAGATTGAGAAATGAAAATGTACATAAAAATGGCAAAGGCTCTAAACTAGCATTGTTTGTCTTCAAATTTTTTATAGTTCTTTGACATCCATACAGTGCAATTGATCATATTCATGTGTAGAGAAATTTTAATCCAGCAACATGACTACTCTGGTAAGGGATCATGTCCAAAGACGTTCTAGGTCTATGTGATCTGGCTGGAATTCAGACATGCTCTGGATTACATTATGATATTCTAGAATATAGACATGTCCTTTGTATACACCTTTAATCCCAAACAATGAAGTTAAGGTTAATTTGAAGAAGAAAGCATCCATGTCTGAAGGTGACATTTAAAAGAGGGGCAGACAAAATAAAGAATCAAAGAAAGATTTGACAGAGTGAGTCAGAGATAAGATACATCCAACCCTTATGAGAACAGGACAGGAAAGAGAGGGTATTTAAGAGCAGCACAGGGAGAGAGAGGAGAATTTTTACTCCCAAGTATTTACCAGGACAGTTTTACCAGGACAGTTGCAGAGAGAACAAGCTAAAGATAGGCGAAGACACAACAAGACTGAGAGTGAGAATGAGAAGACACCAGAAGATCCAAACACTGCCAGAATTAGTTTGAGGTCAGGCAGAGCAAATCACTAAGAAGCAAAGAGAAGCCATGAAAAGCCAGCTCAAGTCAGTCAGGTTGAAGAGGGGTTGAGGCCAGAACAGCTGAGTTGAACCAGCTAGAAAGTGCTCATGAGCTAGAAATGACTGGGAACAGCTCTCATCTCATGCCTTCATCTGAGGAAATAAAAACACCATTTACATTCATGCTCTCCTTTTACTCTTTTCAGAAACATCCTTTTCCCTTATTCATGCAGATTTCTATCATTCCTTCTTATTAAGCCTACCAAGAACAGTTGGAGTAGTTGCTGAAAAACTCCTGGACTTTTGGCATTTCCTAGAGTGTGGTCTACATATCAGACAGTGCACACTTTAACAAACACCCTGACTCTCCCTCACCCAGCCATGAATTACTAGTAGCTCCTTAGTTAGGCATGAGAGTTTATGCCCATCCCATCTCTTCACAATGGAGCATTGTGTTCTTTGATGTTACACAGATTTAATGCATTCTGTTTCAACTGCTTTGAATTAATATGTGCCATAGCTCCTCTATGTTCTCCAAACGGTGTTTTCTTCTTCTCACCCATCACATCTTTGGCTGTTACAATATTCAAGCTCTCTCTTCTGCAGCGATCCTCAAGTCTGCAAAGGAGAATATATGATGAAGATATTCTGTTTATAGTTGAGTTTTCTACAGTCTCTTACTCTCTATGTTCTTACCAGTTCTGAATCTGTGTGTTAATCACCAATAATTTCAAAGAGGAGTTTTTCTAACAAGGGTAGACCACTACAATAATGATTATAATAATAGGTCATTAGAACTTAGTTTAATAATGCCCATGCATCAGAGTAATAGAGTTAGGCTATTTATCATGGCCTATGAGCTAAAAAAAATAGTACCAGGAATTCGTTTTATCTTGGGAGTGGGCATTAAAGCAAATAATTGCTACTCACATAATATTCATGCTTCTATTTCACATGTCTATTTCACATCTCATGTCAGGCCAGTTACTATTTTGGCTCACAAAGTTCACAGCTAGGTAAGAATGGTGATTTTTTTCTCCTCTTGTAGACTTCATAGAATCATCTAGAACTATGAAAGTTAGTCTGTGGGGATGACACATCCAGGTTAGTACTAGCTTTATATATTCCATATATAATATATAGTCCATATTTATGTGCACTCCACATACACAGAAGCTTCTTGAAGAGGAGGTTTCCATACAATTTAAAAAATATTTAGTATTAGTTATCCTTTTTTGTACATGGTCATCTACTCAGTCCTACTGTTTCTCTTCTCATGAAACACTTTCTCTACCATTATCCCTCTTTAGTCTTTTATATAACCTGGTAATATCTTCTTCGCTTGAAATATCTCACTGTGGTCTTTCATTTACTTCCTGACTACTATGTTTATTTCAAATGGAATTTATATATGTGTGGATTCAAGACTAATATTCACTAAGGAGAAAAAGCATATTCTTCAGTCCAAGATACCCTACTCAGAATGTTTATTTGCAGATCCACCCATTTACCTGTGACTTTTATTTTTCTTAAGAGTTGAATAATATCTCATTGTGTAAATGTACCACATTTTCATTTTTCATTCCTCAACTTATGAGCATTTAGGTGTTTTTTATTTAATTGTTATGTGACTATATAAAAATAAACATGGATAAGCAAGTATTTTTGTAGTAGTACCAAACCCTGTAGAATCCTTCAGGAATATGCCATATGATATAACTTTTCGATGTGCCAAATCTGTTTCTAGCTTTTTGAGCAAACTCCACACACACTAACTTCCATATTTTATCACCAGCTTTCATTTCCACCAGAATTGAAAAAGTGTTCCTCTTTCCCCACATCCATACCAGCATTCTTGATCTCTCTCCCTCTCTCTCTCTCTCTCTCTCTCTCTCTCTCTCTCTCTCTCTCTCTCTCTCTCTGTCATCTCTTTAGTTATTTTGTTTGGGGGAATGATGAATTATCAAAGTAGTTTTCATTTACACCTTCCTAATAGCTGGAAATTCTGAACATGATTTTTTTTCCTTAGGCAATTGTTCATCTTTTGAAAACATTATGTTTATTTCCATGTCTCATTTTATTATTTTTTTATTAATTTATTCTTGTTACATCTCAATGGTTATCCCATCCCTTGTATCCTCTCATTCTTCCCTCCCTCCCTCCCATTTTCCCCTTATTCCCCTCCCCTATGACTGTTCCTGAGGGGCATTACCTCCCCCTCTATATGCTCATAGGGTATTAAGTCTCTTCTTGGTAACCTGCTGTCCTTCCTCTGAGTGCCACCAGGTCTCCCCCTCCAGGGGACATGGTCAAATGTGAGACACCAGAGTATGTGAGAAAGTCATATCCCACTCTCCACTCAACTGTGGAGAATGTTCTGACCATTGGCTAGATATGGGTAGGAGTTTAAAGTTTATGGCCTGTATTGTCCTTGGCTGGTGCCTTAGTTTGAGCGGGACCCCTGGGCCCAAATCTGCTTATCATAATGTTCTACTTGTAGGTTTCTAGGACCCTCTGGATCCTTCTACTTTGCTATTCTTCCATGCTTAAAACTGTCTTGTAAATGTTATGTCTTTGGATTCTTTGTATATTCTAGATAATTCTAGATACGAACCTTCTAGTAGATGTGCAAACAGTAGTTTTTTCTCCTCCTTCTACTGCCTCTTTACTCCATTGATGGTGTGCTTTGCTGTACAGAAGCTTCTTAGTTTCATGAAGTCCTGAATGGTTTCCCTTAATGCTCATGCTCCCAGGTTCTTTGAACACACATTTCTTCAAAGATATGTCTGTTGATAGTGTTCACAGAAAAAGATGATCGTCATGATTAAACAGTAGGAGAATGTGTTCAACATCTCAGTTATATGCCACCTCACGTGCAGCAGAACTGCTGTTAAATTTCAGAAAGTAAGACAAGTGTTCACTATTGGGCCAGTGTAATGGTATTCTAGTGAATAGCATGGGAATTCCCAAAATAAATTAAAAAATAAAATATCCATGTGCTATAGCAATTCCGCTTCTGTGTCTATATCCAAAGTGACTGAATACAAGTATACTCCTGTTCCACAACACAATTTTGAATGATGTTAAAAATGCAGGGACTGCCAAATTAGTGGTTTCAGATGGTTGAGTCACTCATAGCCACTTTTGATTGCCATTGAATGACGAAAAATAATTCACCTGAAATTATAGAGAATTACTTATGTAAGAACGTGATCATTTGTTTTTCCCCTTTATTTTTCCCTTTTATGCCAGAATACATAAACGTCCAAAATTAAGAAGTGATATAGGTTGGGTAGAAAATGGGAACTTTCTACTGGATATTCATATTCTTTTCTGGTACAGAGCCAGACCATTGTGACAGTTACTACTGCTTTTAAATCTAAGATATTTAGGTTTAACGGGGAAATGGTTCACTCTAACAGATGGGTCAATAAAATCAATATTAAAACAAACTGTGGTACATTTACACTATGGAATACTACTCAGCTATTAAAAACAAAGAATTCCTGAATTTTGTGGACAAATGGATTGAACTAGAAATGATCATAATGAGTGAGTTAACCCAGAAGAAGAAAGACTCAAATGGTATATACTCACTTATATCTGCACACTAGCCCAAGGGGCATGTCCCATGAAAATCTTCACTTACCAGGAAACTGGGACAGAGGGGAGGACATCCTATTGGGACTCTAGATGATAGAAGCATGGGAGAATAGCAAAGTAAAAGGATCCAGAGGGTCCTAGAAACCTACAAGAAGAACATTATGATAGGCAGATTTGCCTCTTCCCTTCAGGGGATACTTTCTTTTTTCTCAAAGAAAGCACAGATCGAACTCAAAATATATTGTGCATTGAGGCTAAACTCCAGTCGTGATGTGAGCATATAGCTTTATAAGTTGGTTCTTTCTTGGTTTTTCAACCCTAGGAATGTTGCTTTGCAAATACAAATAATCACAAAATGAAAAATAAGACAGATGTAAACCTCTTGAATAAGTTTGACAGGAAAAATCATCAGGATCTTTTAAATTTTTTTGCAGCTCTCTATGTAATAAAAGATGCTAGGTTTGAATAGTCCATGACGACAGTGCCAAGAAGATACCTGTCTGTTAAAACACACAGAGTTGAAACAGAAAAACTGTAAGGAATTATTTTTGTTTCTCTTTTCAACTGCAAATGACTTACAATTCAGAAGAATAACTTTGGGTAAGGCTATAGGCTTTCCAAAATTGAGGTAATGTGAACTAATTAAACTAAAAGAAAAAAAGAAAATGTTTTAAAAGTAACTAACAACAAAATATTTCAGTATTACTTGATATTTTTCTTCCTATGCCTCTACAAGAGTATGTAACTTTCTATTTCCTAAAGATTGCTAAATGACTACATTAAACATTACAAGTGCTTAAATTAGTGAGTCATGTATTTTCTGTGGAACTCTGTTTTACCTGGGTTTGGTAAAACCTTTGCTTTCCCCACAGGTTTATTTTATACAGTAAAATTGTCCAAGATACACAGACTAGTTTTATATCTTAAGAGTCAATAGAATGAAACATACACATATAAAGGCATTTTGTTTGCAGAATTTATACTTTCATGAATATTAGTACCGTGTTATGTGACATATATATAATGACATCAATTGCATTCAGATACTTAATTTACTGCTTCATAATTCTATATTTTTAGCAAGTATAAAATCCATAGTGAATTCATTCATTCATTCTTCTTATTCTTATTCTTATTATTATTGAGATGTATTATTTTATATTATAAGATAGGTAGATACTATAGTCTTATAAAATCTATCATATCAATTTCTGGTTCATATTAAAAGAAAATTATTATATTTTATTATTATTTTGATATGCATTGCATGATGTAAATATGGCATTTGTTCATATTCAAGTGTATGGTTCAGAGACATTCATCACATTCATGCCTTTGTGTGGTCACTTTAAATTTTTTTTTTATTGTCACCAATCTAACTGTAGCCATAAAACAATATCCACATTTCTCATTTTTCTTCTTTAGAATTATTTTCCAACTTTCATTTTACTGCTGAACAAAAAGTTATAGACATCATCCCATACAAAGAAATATTTGTGACAGTGAAATACAAAACCGTATATTGACACATAATTTAAGAGTCTTTCAACTGAGCTCTTTCTATAGTAGCATCTTCATAACTGGCTTATATAAATATGTACACTACCTTTTCAGTGTCTTGAAGTATTTTGAATTTAATTTATATAGTACACACACACACACACACACACACACACACACACACATATATATAATTAAAATTATCTTTGGCTAAGCACAGTGTCTGGCTTCCAGTATGCGACAAACAATTGTGAATTGACTGAATTAATGAATGAAACAATAGTGTCTCCTGGGATTTAGAAACAAGTATAACGGTATATTCTGAAGAAAATTATTGCTGAGAATTATATCTCATCAATAACTATAAAAGAGCCAAAAAACTAAGATTTCATTGTGCACCTATGAGTGAATGCTACTTCTGAGATACACTAAATTTTTCTTTTGAAATTTATGATGAGATATCAGAATAAAATATCTTGATTTTGCTAATACTTTGTAAGTTCCAGCAGTACACATACACGTTTAACTTTTCATATATTAATATAATTGTTTAGAAAAGCAAATATTAACAAATTGGATCAACAAACTGTACTCTTGACATCGAAAAATTATTTGTTCCCATAGAGGAAAGGTTATTAACAGTAAATTCAAGAACAAAGGCCAGTAGATAGTTATGTGAAAGATAACATAGTGGTGAGAAAATGCAAAAGAAAAATAATCAGATTAGAAAGAGAGCATCCAATCACACAGACACATGTAAGGACCTTTGGATGCAAATGGAATGGAAATGAGGTGGTGCATAAGCTGTGCACCGCAGGGCCCAGTCCAGGTGTTGTTTTGCTGGTGCAGTGGTTATGAGACAGTGGCATGCTCTAGTCACTCTTGGTCCTTCTCTATACAAGGTGAAGTCACTTTTTGAAGAAAAGGCTCCGAAATGAAAGGAGGGAATTGAACATGCCTCCCATGTTTTATAGAAGGACAAAAACAAACAAACAAAGTATAGTTTGCTGAGATCACCATAGCTAAATCAGGAGCTGAGTTGTCTGCCACTTCCCTGTGACCAGAGATTGCCACATTGGATGCTATTTCAAATGTCAGTTATCTATGAAGATGGCAAGTGTGGGTGGTAGAGAGAGAGGGAACATTTGACCATCTGCTCTGTGATTAAATAGGCCTAAGATTCAAGTAGATAGTATTTGCTATTTTAGCATTTGAGAGTCAATAAATGTGTCCACTCCTTCGTGCTGCCAAGAGTGAACATTAGCTACACAACCAAGAAGAGGATTTGCATCTATTGTTGGTAACTATGGATTAATAGGTAGGGAAAGTCTTCCTCCCCTCTTTTTTTCTCCACTACATTTGGATTTCTATTTTAACAAAATTTTAATTTTAATGTAATAAAACCATGACAGATATGAAAAAAGATGAAAGGGAAATATAAGTTGTGAAAAGAAAGCACAATTTGGATGACTAAAGAACAGAGAACAGAGACTGAATGAACATTTCATTTGGCTACTTTGTCCATCATGAAAAGCCACTGCCCATGCCCCATGATGCACAAGCTTTGTTGTGAGGTTACTTTAGGTTGAGAATCTAATTTTCTAAATCCAAAAGCTTATTTTCTGAATCCTCAAACACAGTCTTTAGGATGTCTTTACATAAAGCATGTTTTTAATGTTTCTAAAAGTAGAAAATAAAGCAAAGACCACATTTCCTGGTATGTTTTTGTAAATCTATAATAACACGAACAACGTAGTAGGACACAACCAAGAAGAACAACTGTTTAATAATTTAACCTAATAAAAATCAGATATGAATAATACTTTGCCATTTCAGGTCACAATAATGCAATCCAAATCATTTAAAGCCCTCAGATGTTGCTAAACTCCACATTCCAGTAACTTGCTTCCTCTTCACTAACTTCTTTGGAAGTGTACATTGTATTGCTTTTGGTAGACTGCAGATTTGAGACCTCATAACTTTACAAGAAGTTATAAAAATTCTGTTATTATGAGTCTATTATGAGCATAATAGCTTAATATTTATCAAACAAAATAGTATTATGAATAAAATATTTGAATTGCAATGTTGATGATTTAAGGATTAATATAAGTACATTTTGAAATAAGTCTAGTAGTTTTTAAGAAATAAAACATAGGTGACATAAGCAGAATGGAAAATTTTCCAGTTATGCTCAAATTTTTGACTAATATTTGAGACAAGTTCTGAGCTATTAAGTAATGAAAACATAACAAGGCTCAGGAAACATATGCCATAAAGTGGGAAATAAGCAGCTGTATCAAGGTTTATAACACCCTTAGGTTAAATGGGAGAACTTTATATTTAAAATATCTCAGCCTTCATTCTGTGTTTTTATATTCTCATTAGTTATCTGCATTCCCTGCATGACTATTGTAGTCCCAAGACTTCCAGATAAATACACCACATTAATGATTTTTAAATCAAAATAATATAATTATTGTCATCATCCAAGTATTAATTCATGGGTTTGTTTTTGGCAAAGGTGATACCAGTGTTTGTGAAAATATTTATTCAAAGATCCTTTGCAGTAGTTATTTTAACTGTCAGAGGTCATCTTCTAATGTAGAGGACTGGATACATTTTTACTTCTGTCAACTCCCAGAAATACATCTGTGTATTTTAAGTGAGATTTTAAATGAGTACTTCAGGAGAGTCCTTCAAGCCTCAAACCACTTTCTTCATTGTCTCAATTTTCACTCCTCTTCATCTGAGAGGATGTAATTAAAAACATGACACATCTCCTTCAACTGCAAGCATCAAAATATTGTGTCATAGACATAAATCCAGTTTTAGAGATTAAAATACAATAATTTAGGATTTCTCCTCAAGCAAAAAGAGGCTTTTCAAGCACTGATATTAAAATGTTATGTAGAAACTGCAAGGATAAGTAATAAAGTTAATATAGTAATTAATGATCAAGTCTTCCCCTTAATTTATGTTAAGTGAACTAGATGCAATCAGGCACATTGACTTAGTATTGTTTTGTTGTGTTTTCAATGCTTTTATAAAAAAAATTCAAAATATTTTTCTCCATCAAGTCTGTCAGTATTACTAAGCATCTTTTTAAGCTATAAATGAAAAAAAAATATGTTCAATGCCTTTAAATGTTCGCTAAAAGCTAAATGCTTAATTATTTTATTTATGAGCATCTAGTACTTCCTGAAAATAATTCAGGAAAGCACAATAACAAAGACTTCTATTTTTAAGTGTGTATTTAAACTAAATCTGTAAAACCTTCTACTAAATAAGCAATTGATATAAATATAAAAATGATTGCTACAATTGTATGTAGTTCAAATATTGTGTGGAATGTTCCATGGCACTTGTGAGTTGAGAAAAATTTCCTTTTATAGGAGTAACTTTGAATAATGTTGGAAAAATACTACAGCATGCCAAATGCTTACTCAAGGCTCTAATTGCTATATTTCCCTAATTGCTTATTATCCACATTCTAGTTATTACTTCTTGACAGTTTTATGTATATAATCTGTAGTTCGATAGCTTTTAAAGTTTTAAAATAAATGTATTGCTATATCTTGACCTTCTGTGCTTAAAATGTTATCACTGAATAAAGAGCAGGTATATTTTAAGTACTTATGAGTATTTTAAACCACAAACTAAATTGGATAAGAAATGTTTATAACGACCAAGAAATGTCAAGAACATGAAAGGTCTATGATTTCTCTTTTCTACTGGTAGAGTGAGTGGGCCTTTTTTTTTCAAACACAAAAATGGCATATTGCAACTCCTCAGCATCTCTTTTGGGAATCTAAGCTATTCTAAAAA
The DNA here is from genome assembly GCF_964271855.1 of Acomys minous. NCBI lineage: Eukaryota > Metazoa > Chordata > Mammalia > Rodentia > Muridae > Acomys > Acomys minous. The sequence continues at coordinate 91,698,631 of NC_140491.1, read as the reverse complement.
TGAACACTGCTGATTGGATTCTATGTAAATTTCCAACATTTGCTATTCTATTTTAATAGCTGAATACATCGGAGGACTACATCGCATCACCAGTGTAGGTAAGGATTTTATTTGGCAAAGGGAGACTCTGAAGATTATCCTCTTTATGTAACAAATGCACAAAGGGAACTGCAGTGTGTAACTAGCAAGATAAAACCACTTAGTGATATGAGCTTCTGAATTATATTTGATAATGGTGTTTTAATTTCAATTCCAAATAAATCCCACATGACGATCTCACTCTTTAATCCAAAGTAGGGCTATTATAGGAACTCTGGCATAGATGAAACATTCAGGGTTGCCAGGATACCATCGTACGTGGCTGACCAGGGCAGCTGACAATACTTGGGTAAGCTCCCGGCTTGCTACAGTGGAAATCCTGTTCATCCAGAAGACTTACTAAAATCAGTAATGGAAAGATAACATGTCTTCCTGCCCAGCACTGTGCTGTTATTATTAACTGTTTCCTCCTAAGAGTCAGACATTATCTGTTGCTGCAATACCCACTGCTGAAAATCTAACTGATTTAAATAATGACTTTTCCTTCTTTTGTTTCAGAAATAATGCATTCTATATAATGTCCACTTTGCTTTATTTTCACTAAAGTACAATTTTAGGCAACTGAATCTGGTGTAGAAATCTATCTTCTTTAATGACATGGTTCATACAATGCCCTGGGATAGAGACACTCTACTAAATTAAAATTTCCTAGTTTTACTGCATTCTTTGTACATTCATCAGTAACAAATTCAGTCATATAGACTGTTTTTATTTTTTTCATTATTTAATATTTTATTAATTTATTCATATTACATCTATATTGTTATCCCATCCCTTGTATCCTCTCATTCCTCCCTCCTTCCATTTTCCCCTTATTCCTCTCCCCTATGACTGTTCCTGAGGGGGATTACTCTCCCTGTATATGCTTATAGGGTATCAAGTCTCTTCTTGGTAACCTGCTGTCCTTCCTCTGAGTGCCACCAGGTCCCCCCATCAAGGGGACATGGTCAAAGGTGAGGCACCAGAGTACGTGTGAAAGTCAGACCCCACTCTCCACTCAACTGATATACACTGTTTTTAAAATGTAGTGAAGAACAAGGTCAACATCAAGAATCACAATTGGTCCAGCATTTCAGACTGTCCCACACAAGACTGTAATTAAGCTGGGAATTCCTCAACATTTAGAAACTGGATCTCAATGGACTCTTACGGCTTCTGGGTTAACTCATTCATTATGATCATTTCTAGTTCAATCCATTTGTCCTTTTTTAAAAGTTAATGTCTATTTTTATTTTATTTTATTTTATTTCAGTTTTTTTATTAATTTATTCTTGTTACATCTCAATGGTTATCCCATCCCTTGTATCCTCCCATTCTTCCCTCCCTCCCATTTTCCCCTTATTCCCCTCCCCTATGACTGTTCCTGAGGGGGATTGCCTCCCCCTGTATGTGCTCATAGGGTATCAAGTCTCTTCTTGGTAACCTGCTGTCCTTCCTCTGAGTGCCACCAGGTCTCCCCCTCCAGGAGACATGGTAAAATGTGAGACACCAGAGTACATGAGAAAGTCATATCCCACTCTCCACTCAACTATGGAGAATGTTCTGTCCATTGGCTAGATCTGGGTAGGGGTTTAAAGTTTACAGCCTGTATTGTCCTTGGTTGGTGCCTTAGTTTGAATGGGATCCCTGGGCCCAAATCTGTCTATCATAATGTTCTACTTATAGGTTTCTAGGACCCTCTGGATCCTTCTACTTTGCCATTCTCCCATGATTCTCTCATCTAGAGTCCCACTAGAATGTCCTCCCCTCTGTCTCAGTTTCCTGGTAAGTGAAGGCTTTCGTGGGACATGCCCGTTGGGCTAATATGCAGATATAAGTGAGTATATACCATTTGAGTCTTTCTGCTTCTGGCTTAACTCACTCATTATGATCATTTCTAGCTCAATCCATTTATCCACAAATTTCGGGAATTCCTTGTTTTTAATAGCTGAATAGTATTCTATAGTGTATATGTACCACAGTTTCTTTATCCATTCTTCTATTGAGGGACACTTAGGCTGTTTACATGTTCTGGCTATTATGAATAAGGCTGCTATGAACATGGTTGAGTAAATGTTCTTGTTGTGTGCTGGAGCATCTTCTGGGTATATTCCTAGGAGGGAATAGCTGGGTCTTGAGGAAGCCCTATTCCCAGTTTTCTGAGATAGCACCAGATAGATTTCCAAAGTGGCTGTACTAGTTTGCATTCCCACCAGCAATGAAGGAGTGTTCCTCTCTCTCCACATCCTCACCAGCATGTGGTGTCACTTGAGTTTTTTATCTTAGCCATTCTGATGGGTGGAAGATGGAATCTCAGAGTTGTTTTGATTTGCATTTCCCTGATGACTAAGGAGGTTGAGCATTTCTTTAAGTGTTTCTCAGCCATTTGATATTCTTCTGTTGAGAATTCTCTGTTTAGTTCCAAGCCCCATTTCTCAATTGGGTTATTTGGTTTGGTGGTGTTTAATATCTTGAGTTCTTTATATATTTTGGATATTAGACCTTTGTCAGATGTAGGGTTGGTGAAGATCTTTTCCCAGTCTGTAGGCTGTCACTTTGTTCTCCTGACAGTGTCTCCTGCCTTACAGAAGCTTCTCAGCCTCATGAGGTCCCATTTATTAATTGTTGACATTAAGGCCTGGGCTGTTGGTGTTCTGTTCAGGAAGTTGTCTCCTGTGCCAATGCGTTCCAGGCTCTTCCCCACTTTTTCTTCTAACTGACTTAGTGTTTCAATGAGGCAGGTTAACTCCCAGCAACACCCAGCCTACTTCAAAGAAGATGATGAGCATCAAAGAGTCTTCCTGTGGAGATGGTTCCAAATGTGTCAAATAAACCACTGAGCAAAATATCTGCATTTCCACCACAGACAGAATTCTGCCTAAAAAAAGGGCAAACTTGGATGCAGGCAGAGTCAACAGAAACTCTCCCAAGATACATTAAGCTAGTCCTCAATAGTTCCTGCCTCACAAATATGTCTGTCAGATATATTGGGTCAGAAGGCTGAAGATGATCCTCCAACATTATAGAGAGATTTGGTAGCAAACTGTCTCTGTCATCTTCTCGTTTGGAAAGCTACTAACCTGCACTCCCGGTCTACTCAGGTAATCAATTTTATTCATTCTCAAGTTTCTTATGGGATTGAAGACCAGATAATTTAATTTTACAATTAAGCTTGGTTTTTTATGTGTTAAGATGTTTTTAGGTCTAGATAGATTCCTTAAGTTGATAATGATGAGATATGATAGATATTGATTTACATTCAGAGTTTTAGACACACCAAGATAGGAAAGATGTTTACTTCAAGGCTATCAAATACAAATAAGTAAAACACTAAGAATGTAATATTTATATAATTCCTGATTGTGTCTTGTTTCTTCTAGCTATAGACAGTTTATTGTATATATGTATACTAATATAAATGTATGTGTAAAAAATAAAAAACTTTAATAAAAACAGCAAGAAAATAGTGAGTTTGAAGAACAGATCAAGAAAGTCATAGTACACATCACCCAGTGTGATCAGATATAGAGAAAGTATATGTAAGAAGATGTATGAACAATCTTATGAATTCTTCATGCCAATGTCTTAATATATGGTTCACGTTGATTGTCAAGTTTATACAATATACAATCAGCCAGGGCAAGAGTTTTAGCAAGGAATTGTGTAGGATTAGATCTTTGAGGCATTCTCTTGAATATACTGAGGTGGTAAGAGCCAGATATAAATTTCTTAACCTCGTGAGGTGGGTAAGAATGTACTGAGCAACTTGAATACAAACATCCATGTGGCAATTCATTGCTCTCTGTGCTTGACTGTGCGTGACTGTTCATACACTATCTTGTTGCCTTGATTTCATGAAAATGAAGGACTGTAACCAGGAATTATGAACCAAATAAATACTTTCTCAGTTAACTTGCCATTTTTAAAATGGGTTTTATTACAGCAAGAGAAATTGAAACTATTTTCTATGAGTAATCTTTCCTATGTGACATTTGTGTCATTTGACCTTGTGATGAAGATTAAGGAATCAGCAAAGTGGGAGCTCTCACTACCTAGTATGTGGCAAAACGTTTTCCTAAAGTGATATGTCCCAATTTGTTGTTGTTAAGGGAGTCCCCAGTTTACCTATACTCATAGTGAAAAATGAAAATGCTATAAAATGTGTTAATTTCCATCAGAGGAACAAGAAATATGAGGTAAGTAAATAGTCAGAAGACAGAATTTAGTACTAGCTCAAAGTTATAACTTGGAAACATATAACAAACCATATTGTATAAGATTATTTCAGCTAAGTCTCCAGACAGTGCAAATCTGTGCAGCAGGTGAGAACAGAGCGCTTAGAGAAAGTTAGACATTGGCTGATGTCTCACTTTGAAATATACAAAACTTATATTTCTTTTTAACTTGAATCATCACAGTGTTCCATCAAAAGCAATACAATTTGATCATTTTTACTAAATCTATTCAAATCAATTATTTTTCTTTTGATACCAATATCTGATTCTAATGTACCATCATATTTCCTGTAACTATTATTGGTGACCCTCCATATTTTATTGGATTATTCACTTTTTGTTACTATGCCAAAAGTAAATTTAGGAAGAAATCATTGATTTAAGGTTGCATAAATTACATTCTAATCTGGTAAGGAGTCGTAACAGAGTGGATCACATCACCCTAAGAAGCAAAAAAAGAAAGAAAATTCTGTTCCAGCAGGACTTTCTTTTCTCTTTATTCTACCTTGGTCCTCATTCTGTTGAATATTCCAGGTGACAATCAGGTCATCTTCCCATCCTACTTAATTCTCTCTGGAAACTCCCTTACAGACAGAACCTGAGGTCTGTTTTAGTAATATAGGTGTATTCCAATCTAGAAACAACTAGAAATATTTTTTATTATGTAAGTTTTCTTCAATCCATTCGAATTGACATCCTATATTGCTCATCACAGTCCATTCCGTGTCTACTTGACTTTTTCCAAACACTTCCTTATGACAGTAAATCAAGAAGGTAATTTTGCATATGTGCAACCAAAAATTTAATATTTCTTTCTCTAAAGTGTTACTCTTTCTAACATTCAGTGCTCAGGTTTGTTCTTAGCCTCAATGCAAACTTTTAGGTACATGTCCTTTAAAATCAATAATGATGATGATGATGATGATGATGATGATGATGATGATGATAATATTATTATTATTAATAAAAATCACAATTATGTACTTAAAAATTTAGTGAGACAGTGTACAGACCTCATGCTGGACTATTCTGTTGTTTTTAAGTTTTTGAATAAGACTCACACCATAGCTCAATCTGGGCTCAAACTCCATTTGTAGCTCAGGCTCAGTTGAAACTATAGGTAATCCTTGTTTGGAAATATTAAGTACTAGAATTTCAACAGTGAACTGATTCTCCCAGATACCTACTACTACTTCAGTCAACTCAGTTCTTGACCATTCTTGTGTTTCATACACTTAACTAAAGTATTTCTTTAAAACTGTCAATTTCACAAGTCTAATTAAGAGTTGTGACTCATCCTTGAGATCTCAATTCCAATCTCATTTTAGAAATGGCAACACTCTGATGTGTCTGTCTCCAAATTTACTTTTTCTTGTCATTTTTACAACTGATCAATAAAGATGCAATATGCCTTATTTTTCTGGTACAAACAATGTAATCATTAAGTACAATAACAAAATAAAATTATTGTTTCTGAGATATTTGAATACTAGGAGATACAGTAAGAACTTCTAGCTTTATATTATAGTTATTTACTATTTTTAACATTGTGGATTTTTATGTTAGATACTAATAAAACAATTTTACAAATTTTAATAGAAAAATGAAAGAAGCCAAATGTCTGATCTACAACACTGTAAACCATAGAATCTGTATCTAAACATTGAAAATAGGCCAGGGCAGTAATGACTGTCTTTTCTCCACTTTACAGTTCTTCATCTTCTGTTTTAAAAACAAGGATATGTAGCCATATTCTTTGCCTACACCTTTTGAAGTATGAAGAGGAACATGGAAATATTTGTCCAAGTTTGAAATTTGCATTGAGGACTGTCTGGTTCTCTGAGATGGACTGTTTATAAAAAAGACATGCTAGAGGCTAAAAGTCTAACATATATTCAATATTCGGAGGACTTTTATTCACTATTGCATTACAGAGTTTTAAATGGAAACAGGTTAGGCAATTTGAATATAAAAAATAAAAAAGAGAAATAAAGGAAATTATCGACATGAAAAAATAAATGGCAGCTTAATTTTGGTTTACACATTCAATCAGAACAGTAATCCTTAAGAAAGAGAGAGCTATAGACAGAAATATCTGTGTCAGGGTTAGGAACATTAAACTGTTAAATAACCAAAAATAAACATTCAAAAGTAAATATTATACCCAGTCACCCAGTGATGAAAGTAGGCCCACCAATATGTTGGTCCCATCCTGAGTTTTCCGTTTAAATGGATTTGCACAATTCAGCCCCAATTTTCAGTCACTATCTGAAGTTTACGAATGCAACTAGACTCCAAATCCCAGGTGAGGCATTTTGACAAAGTCAGGAAGTCAACACAGAATGTACCTTCTGGGTCTCCATTCAGTGATTGTTCCCTTCTACACATCTTCCTTACACAACACCCAAAGTCAGAACAGCAGGCCACTTCAGTTGGTCCCTTAGTGTCTGTAGTGCTATTGGATTTTTATCTCCTTTCATTTTTCTTTGACCTTTATCAAAGAACACTAGCTGCTGCATGCACTATGGTAAGAAATTTTACCCATGACTAAAGCTTTGGAGACCTGAGACTGTTGTATGTTGATTGAGAGTAGCATATCATGGGCTGGAGAGAGATGACTCAGGGGTTAAGAGCACTGCCTCCTCTACCAGTGATCCTGAGTTCAATTCCCAGCAACCACATGGTGTTTCATAAACAACTATAGTGAAATTTGGTAACCTCTTCTGGCCTGTAGGTGTACATACAGGCAAAACATAGTATATATAATAAATAAATAAATAAATTAATTAATTAATCCTTTTTTAAAGGGGAGTATATCACTATCTATCTCTTCAGTCTAACATTAACCCAAACTCTCACACCTTGCACCTCCACAGATCACTTTGTTTCTAGCAAATTGTCCCTCTACTACTGGAAGTTCAACAACCAAAGACTCATCACAATTTCCATCATGATTTATTTCTTTTATTCTCCACTCATGCACACAATAATTAACATACTAGTATACAGAGTACTATTGTTGCTCCTTTATTCCACCAACCATTGGTACTTAAACAATGACTGTTCTTGCTAGGGACATTTTATTATACTCATAGAACAGTGTCTTATTCAGCCATTATTGGAGAAGCCTCCACCACCGGTATACGAAAACTAATACAAAGAATCACAACTGAATAATGTTTCGAGAAAGTTAGAAACCTTAGAAAACTGAGTCTTAAATGCTAGATCTTCATTAAAGCCCTTCCCTTATGGCTCAGAGAACTCTGAGACAAAGACGTAAGAGCCAGAGGGCATGGATGATACCAGAGAAATGGTGTATTCCAGACACAATAGGACTGACTGACAAGCATATGATCTGAGAGACTATGGCAGCAAGCACAGGTTTGTACAAGTCCAAACCATCTCTAAATGACTACTGTTCACAAAGGAAAAATTAATTTCTCCAAGGAAGTCTCATTGGGTATACAAACCACACCTAAGGTCAGGCCACATACCTACAAAATCGACTAAAGGTATTTTTGAAGTTTTTAAACCTCATACTGCTTTGTTTGCACATCTAAAAAAATCTTCCTGTTCTTTGCTTGTATACTACGATGTTTAATTTTGTAGTTTTATTAGCTTCATTTGTGTATGCAAGTATTTTTGTTGCATGTGCTCTTTTCCTTCTCTATTTTTGTTGGTTTGTTGGCCTATTACTATCTTGTTTGTTTATCATTTTATTTGCCTGTTTGCTTTCTTAAGAGATAGAAAAGGAAGGCAAGGAGTTGAAAGGGTAGGGAATTAGGGAGGATCTGGGTGGAAACAAGGTAGGGGAAAGCATGATCAGAGTATACTGTATGAAAAATTATTTTCAATTAAAAAGACTGCTCAGTATTTAACTGAAACTCTATTTCTTACAGTGAATCTACTGGTGGTCAGTGATATTTAGAGACAACATTAGACACACAGTGAAGGTCAGAGGATAGAAAGTGGTGCCCTGGGAGACAACAATTACAAAATGAAAATGTTCAACTCAACTCTACTATGATGTAGAGTCTCCCGGATACTTCAGTATATATAACGTGACCTAGGTAATGACAATAACTGCAAAATACTTAATGAAGTAACTGAAGATGTGTAGATTCAAACATAAACAAGAAAGAGCACCAAAACCAAGATAGCTTTCTCTCCTAAAATCGCCAATCCTAAAAAATGTACTTTAACAAAAAATGGCCTGATGAAATCCCAACCATGCAATTCAAAAAAAATGATAATAAAAATGTTCAAAGAACTAAAAGATTACAAGTATATTTTTAGACAACCCTTTCTAATAGCTGGATAAAATAAAAATAGTCAATTCAATATGTAAAATTGAATCCATTAAAGAGATATACTGATGATAAACCAAACTAGTGTGATGACGATGAAAATAAAAAATTATCATTGGTCAAAATAAAAAATCACTGTGCATTGTAGAAGACAAAACTGAGAAACTGAATCACTAACTCAAAAATCAAAGATTCATATTAAGAAGAATATGAATGAAATAAGCAAAGTGTAGGGACACTCATGAATATAATAAAAAAGGAAAAGTTTATGAATTACTCCTACGCTCTCGGACTGATATGATTATTATTACAAATAATTGCCAGCTTATCAAAAGTAATCTGAAAATCAATACAAATAAAATAAAAATTCACTTTAATTCTTTACAGAAGTCTCTAAATTCGTATGGAAGCAAAGAAGAACTCAAAATGCCAAAGCAACTCAGAACAAGAATATACTGTTTCATGTATGATCACAATTGGTTTTAGGAAACCTATTTTTACTGAGACATAGCAATAAAAACCACTTGATACTGGCACAAAAATGGACATATAATTCCATTAAATAAAATAATGAACTAATATATATTTTCCTACAACGTCACCCACATTGTTTTTGAAAAATAAAAATAAAAACCTCTCCAGGTGCCATACCTCACTCCTATAATTCCAGCACTGGAGGAGGCAGAGGCAGGTGGATCTCTGCAAGTTTGAGTCCACACTGGTCTGTAAAGTAAATCCAAGACAACCAGAGTTATACAGCGAAACTCTGTCTTGAAAAACCATAAAAGGTGATGAAGAAGAAGGAGGAGGAGGAGGAGCAGGAGGAGGAGGAAGAGGAGGAGGAGGAGAAAAATGAAGAGGAAGATGAAAAAGAAGAAGGAAATTAACATTGAGTGAAAAACCGTATCTTCAGTGAATGATTTAGAGAAAATTGAATTATCTACATATACAAGAATGATCCTTGACTTCCCATACTATCCAAAACCAATTTAAAATGAATGAAAGACATCAATGTTAAACTGGAAACTGAGAAACTAATAGAAGAAAATGTAGTGGATATTCTTAAAAATACAAGTATAGGTAAAAGTTTTCTGAATAAAAGACCAGTCATTGCTTGAAACAGCAAGCATGGGACCTGCATAGGTCTGCAACAGGCATTCTGTGTATATATTACAGTTTTTAGTTTAGTATTTTCATGGAACTACTGCGTGTATAAATTAGTGAGGCTCTGATTACTATGCCTACTCTTGGGCTTGTTTTCTTTTGTTGACCTACATTATCCAATTCCATTGTGATCTTTTTTGTTTATCTTTTATTTTGTCATCTTAGACACATGCTCTTTGCTAATGAGAGACAGAAAGGGAGTAGATCTTGATGGGAGGGGATGTGGGAAGAATTGGGAATGGTAGAGGAGGAAGAAACTGTAATAAGGATGTATTGTATGGGAAATATCTATTTTTAAAAAGGAAAAGTAAAATATTTACTTATATTTAAAAATACCTGCTGACCCAGATCTAGCCAATGGACAGGACATTCTTCACAGCTGAGTGGAGAGTGGGGTCTGACTTTCACATGAACTCTGGTGCCCCATATTTGACCATGTCCCGTGGATGGGGGAGGCCTGGTGGTACTCAGAGGAAGGATAGCTGGCTACCAAGAAGAGACTTGATACCCTATGAGCATATACAGGGGAGGAGGTCCCCCTCAGTCACAGTCATAGGGGAGGGGAGTAAGGGGAAAATGGGAGGGAGCGAGAAATGGGAGTGTTCAAGGGATGGGATAACAACTGAAACGTAATATGAATAAATTAATAAAATATATTTTAAAAGATACACTTCTATTTCTTTTCCTTTTCTTTTCCTTTTTTCTTTCTTTTGACAGGGCCTCTCTATGTAGCCATGGCTATCCTGGACTCACTCTGTAGACCAGGCTGGCTTTGGACTCACAGCACTCTGCCTGCCTCTGCCTCTTCCTCTGGAGTGCTGGGATTAAAGGCGTGCACCACCATACCTGGTAAAACTCCTCTTTCTTGACTCACTTAAATTGCTTCCTTCCTTTTTTCCTCCCTCGCTCCCTCCCTCCCTCCCTCCTTCTGTCCTTCCATCTTTCCTTTCTTTCTTTCTTTTTTGATTCTTTACCAACTCTCAACTATTCCTTTTTTTAAAAAAGGTAAACTCAGTCAATTTTCATACGCTATGAGCAGGCTTTTAGAAGCTAGGTGCTTTTCCCTGCTAAAGCTTTTCTATTTCCTTTACTTTTGGGTTTAGTTCTTTCTCTCTCAATGCACTACTTATGCATGGAAGCACTGCAAAATTCTTCATCTATCATTAATATTAGATGTGAAGTAAATTCAGTTGCTAATATTTGTGTGAGCTGATATACAGCAATTTTAATATTCTAGTTTATGGGTCTTTGACAATCATTCCATTTTAAAATCAGTTGCTATAGGGTAGTGATTTTGAGCTTTTTATTATTTTTTTAATGTGAAAAATTATCTAAGGAACTATAGAGTACATACTTACAGTTTTTCAGTTTGCTCACTGATTTAATGCTTTATATGTGTTCCTAGTGAGTGATACATTTGTTTCTACTCATCCTCAAGAATCTGAAACATATATATTTGTGTATAAGTATATGTCTTAATAACCAAGTCTATTCAAAGATTGGAATCAATGTAAAAACCAAACCTTGTTGTGGCATTACAGCCCTACCTTCCACTTTCCTTGCAAATGCCACATTTTTCCCTTTTTACATGTTGAAAGTATGACTCTTCTTGCCTTATTTCTATAATTGAGGTCCACAACCCCTGGGTAGATCAATGTAGAAGGAAAATTGAATTTTTACACGGCATGTGCTGGTGTAAGTGCAAACTTCAAAGCCCACTTCTCAGAGTAACACTATCATAATTATGTTGTGTAGTAGCTCAGAATTATCTAAGCAACACGTGGAGTGTGACTGAATGTGCTAATTTGAATTATATTCTTACTATCTTTGCTTTCCTACCAAATTTGAAGTATTTTATTGTTTCATAAAATCAATTTGCAACTCAGTTGTTTGTAAGACACTTACTTGAAACATTCATTTGATCCATGTCTCCCTGTCTCCCTTTTCCTCTCCTTCTCCCTCCCCCACCTCCTTTTTCCTCTCTGAAGAGACTACCATACAGCAGATATCCTGGGCCTCTGGCTCTTACAGCCTTTATGTCTTTCCTAGAATTTCCCCTGAGCTTTACATTTTTAGTTGTTTTTTTTTTTTAATTGCATACACAAAAATTAGGATTGGGCACCCAGTCAATTTTTATTTTCACCAGTTTTGGCTTTCTCTAATGATCTTTTGCTACAAACAAACAAACAAAAAAATTCTTTCATGAAGAGTGATGGCAAGTATTTAGAATGCACTTAGAAATAAATCATCCTGATTTAGCAAGGTAGTAAGTTGTCCTCTAAGTTTTATGGTTCTACCGGCCATGAATAATTGAGTAAGTTTACAGTGCCAGACATTAATACCCTCCTATTCGGTGGGCCTTAAGTTTCATTATCCAGCTTCTGGCCACCTTCAGGATATCGATTCACAATTTCCCCTTTCTGAATAGCTCAATGCTGGTCACTCTTATGGTGTATAGGCTGTAAGGCGGGTTAGTACTACTGGCTGTTTTCATCTCTTGGCAGCTTGCACAGCACCTTTGAATATTCTGTGATACAGTCCTCAGTGAAGAGGCTTGTTGGTTAGATTCAGTTCAATTCCTCCAAGTCCTATGCCTCAAGAGTCTGATATCTTCTGTAAGAGGAGCTGACATTCTTTGTCTGGAAGACACAAAGGGCAAAGCCAAAAGCCTATATTTTGGGGTGTGGTTCTTTGAGTCTCCTTACAAATAACTAAAAAGGAACTTTCCCATTGCCAATATGGATTTGGGTTTTTTTTTTCTGATTTTTGAAGGGACATTGTCATCCCAAGTGTAATACAGGTTTGTGTGTGTATGCATATATGTATATATATTATATATATTATATATATACATATCCTGTGTAAAAATTAAAATATAAATTATATGCAATCATAAGTAAATATAAAATAATATATTTTATAATGAATTTTCAAACATCTATTTTCATTGGTGTTTTTAGACAGGGTTTTTCTGTGTAGCCTTGGCTGTCCTGGACTCACTTTGTAGACTAGGCTCAGAGAGATCCACCTGCCACTGCCTCCCTGAATGTTGGGATTATAGACATGTGCCACTGCCCCGGAATTCAAACATCTTTAGTATTATTTATCTCTATTCTTTCCCTCTACTTCTGTATTTAACCCTTAACATCTCTGCAGGAAAATATCCCCCTGGTTGTTTACTCCCATTTTCCTTTTTATAGTCCCTGTGTCCTGGTAGTCCAATCTCTACGGTTCCTGCTTGCCTTTTCCATGCCATGATCCTTTTTTACTTTGCTGGTATTCACAGAAACTTTAGGTATATTTAGGTTAATCAAAGAGCATTGCCATTATATATGACAAATGAATTTCTAGTTATTTAACAGGATTCTTGTCCAAAATTTATCAAATTCTTGCCAACTTATTTACCAATGTACCATAATAATTTGATTAAAATGCCTGACTAAAAACATAAAGTAGATTTGTGCTTTTGTAATGTTTACATTATAAAATTAATTTAGTATAGCTGATAGTATAATATTATTGATGCCTTTGGTAGATAATATGAAAAATAAAAACATCACTCACTCAGTTTTTACTTTATAATCAAGAATAAGTTTAAATCATGCATATGAAACAGTTTTAACTTTGATTTCAAAAAACAAGTAAAATTATAAAAGCGTTCTTAATTTATATCAATAAAAGAAGGATGAAATCACTTTTAAAGCAAGACTTCTAATTGTTCATATGGAAAAAATTGCCATTATGACATCACAGTACAAATTCTATGTGCAAATGCCAGTTTACTACCATACACAATTAAACTACCAAAATAGGCTAAAAGATGCTAGACACACTACAAGATATTTTAGGGTCAAAGTAATGTTTTGAATAGAAAGGCATCTTTGTCTGCTCAAACTATGGCACCAGCCAAGGACTATACTTGCAGTAAACTTCAAACCCCTACCCAGATCTAGGCAATGGACAGGACATTCTCCACAGTTGAATGGAGACTGGGGTCTGACTTTCACATGAACTCTGGTGCCCCATATTTGACTACATCCCCTTGATGGGGAGGCCTGGAGGCACTCAGAGGAAGGATGGCAGGCTACCAAGAAGAGACTTAATACTCTATGAGCATATACAGGGGGAAGAGGTCCCTCTCAATCACAGTCATAGGGGAGGGGAGTAAGGGGAAAAAGGGAGAGAGAGAAGAATGGGAGGATACAAGGGATTTGATAACAATTGAGATGTAATATGAATAAATCAATAAAATATATTAAAATAAAGTTGTTTTTACATTCCTAAATTTTTTTTGACAAGATAAGTTAACTCCTGACAACACCCAGTCGACCTCAAAGAAGATGATGAGCATCAAAGAGCCTCCTTATGGACATAACTTCAAAGGTGGTAAAAATAACCACTGGGCAAAATGTCCTTGTTCCTGCCACAAACAGAATTCTGCCTAAAAATGGGCAACCTAGATGCAGGCAGAGTCAACGGCCACACTCTGCCAAGTCAGGGTAAGCAAGTCCTCAATAGTCCTTGCCCTGCGAACAAGTCTGGCAGAAATATTAGGACAGAAAGCTGAAGACGAGGCTCCAATGTTATAAAGTGTATTGGGTGACTGGTCAGGCAATAAACTGTCTTTAAGTCAATTTGTACATTTTGGAAGCTGCTAACCCACACTGCTGGTTCACTCAGGAATTTAAGTTTTATTCCTTCTCAAGTCTCTGAGGGGCATTGAAGACAAGATAATATAGTTTTACAACCAAGTTTAGCTGGTTATGGGACAAGATCATTTTAGGTCAAGATAAAGAAGTTAAGCTATTAGAGTTGAGATAGGATAGATATTGAATCTCATTTGGAAATTTAGAACCAACAAGACAGGAAAAACACTTACTTCAGAGGAGACGAATGCAGATGGCCAAGTCACTATGAATGTAACATATATAAAACTCATTGTTCTCAGGATTGTCACATGGTTCTCCCTGCTGTATGTAGTTTGTTTTATACATGTGTAATAAATAAAAGTATTAAAAAATAATCTCAAAATAATACAAATACCAAAAAAAGAAAACATGAATTGAAAGGAATTATATTCCAAGAACTTCGATATTGATATTCAATGCCAATTTTTATTCTGAAATAAATGTCAAATGGTTTTCTAAATGTTTAAGTCATCAGGAAATGTGGCCCTCAGGAAGCCAAGCAGAGTACACTAAGAGAGAAGAAATGCAGCTATGGATGCCACTAGGCAGGGATAAGAGACTCAAGAATTTATGACCAATGTAACAGAAAATTGGCAGTAAAAATTCCTTACATTAAATAAGGAAGGTATTGTAAATAGAAAGAATAGGGCTACAAGTTACTAAAATCACACACTTGTTTTGCCTATACTGTAACTGATATTATAGGTTACTTTGGGATAATAGTTTAAAAGAGTTGAAAGCCACAAGTTCAGAAAGCAGACATATTGCTTCTGCATCACTAAGATTACCGGAATCTAGCAGAGGAGAACTTACCTTTTCTTTCTTTCTTCCCTCCTTCCTCTTTCTTTTTTTTCTTTCCTCCTTCCCTTCCTCTTTCTTTCTTTCTTTCTTTTTTCATTCTTGCCTTCTTTCCTCCATCCCTCCCCATCCCCCACTCTTTTGTTTCTCTGTTTCTTCCTTCCTTCCTTCCTTCCTTCCTTCCTTCCTTCCTTCATTCCTTCATTCCCTCCTTCTTTTCTTTCTAACCAAATTCTTACAAAGTTATGTTTGGTAGGTCTCTGAAGTTAAGTCCTCACAGGGACATGTGTTCA
Organism: Acomys minous; assembly: GCF_964271855.1. Lineage (NCBI taxonomy): Eukaryota > Metazoa > Chordata > Mammalia > Rodentia > Muridae > Acomys > Acomys minous. The sequence continues at coordinate 91,683,068 of NC_140491.1, read as the reverse complement.
CACATACAAACACACACAAACACACACACACACACACACACACACACACACACACACAGAAAGAGAGAGAGAGAAAGAGAGAGAGAGAGAGAGAGAGAGAGAGAGAGAGAGAGAGAGAGTATAAAATGGTTAACAATGGAAAATTATATATATTTCATGTAAGCCACAATTCTTTTTTTATTTAATAACACATTTTTATTGAAAAATAAAATAATTCCTATTACATCCCATGCATCCTCCCATTCCTCCCTCCCTCCCTCACACTTTCACCCCAATCCCCCTTCCCTATGACTGTGGCTGAGGGGGACCTCCTTCGCCTGAATATGGTGCTAGGGTATCAAGTCTCTTCTTGGTAGTCCGCTATCCTTCCTCCAAGTGCCATTGGGCCTCCCCAACAAAGGGACATGGCCAAATATAGGGCACCAGAGATCCTGTGAGAGTCAGTCCCCAGTCTCCACTTAACTGTGGAGAATGTTCTGTTCCTTGGCTAGATCTGGGTAGGGGTTTGATGATGACTGCACGTTTTGTCCTTGGTTGGTCCCTTACATCAAGCAGAACCCCTGGGCTCAGATCCACCCATCATAATGTTCTTCTTGTAGGTTTCTAGGACCCTCTGGATCCACCTACTTCCCTATCCCCTATATTTTTCTCACCTAGAGTCTCAATAGGATGTCCTCACCTCTATCCCACTTTCCTGGTAGATGCAGACTTTCATAGGACCTGTCCCCTGGGCTAGGTCCAGTTGTCAGTGAGTATATACCATTTGAGTATTTCTGCATCTGGGCTAGCTCACTCATTATGATCATTTCTAGTTCAGTCCATTTGTCCACAAATTTTGGGAATTCCTTGTTTTTAATAGCTGAGTAGTATTCCATAGTGTAAAAGTACCACAGTTTCTTTATCCATTCTTCTACTGAGGGACACTTAGGCCGTTTCCATGTTCTGGCGATTACGAATAAGTCTGCTATGAACATGGTTGAGCAAATTTTCATGTTGTGTGCTGGAGCATCTTCTGGGTATATTCCTAGGAGTGGAATAGCTGGATCTTGAGGAAGCCTTATTCCCAGTTTTCTGAGATAGCACCAGATAGATTTCCAAAGTGGCTGTACTAGTTTGCATTCCCACCAGCAATGAAGGAGTGTTCCTCTCTCTCCACATCCTCTCCAGCATGTGTTGTCACTTGAATGTTTGATTTTAGCCATTCTGGTGTAAGATGGAATCTCAGAGTTGTTTTGATTTGCATTTCTCTGATGACTAGAGATGTTGAACATTTCTTTAAGTGTGTCTCAGCCATTTGATGTTCCTCTGTTGAGAATTCTCTGTTTAATTCTGAGCCCCATTTCCCAGTTGGGTTATTTGGTTTGGTGGCATTTAATTTCTTGAGTTCTTTATAAAGTTTGGATATTAGACCTTTGTCAGATGTAGGGTTGGTGAAGATTATTTCCCAGTTTGTAGGCTGTCGCTTTGTTCTTTTGACAGGGTCTCCTGCCTTACAGAAGCTTCTCAGCCTCATGAGGTCCCATTTATTAATTGTTGACATTAATGCCTGGGCTGTTGGTGTTCTGTTCAGGAAGTTGTCTCCTGTGCCAATGTGTTCCAGGCTCTTCCCCACTTTTTCTTCTAACTGAATTAGTGTCTCTGGTTTTATATTGAGGTCTTTAATCCATTTGGACTTGAGTTTTGTGCATGGTGACAAGTATGGGTCCAATTGCATTTTTCTACATGTAGAAATCCAGTTAGACCAGCACCATTTGTTGAAGATGCTATCCTTTTCCCATTGAATGGATTTGGCTTCTTTGTCAAAAATCAGGTGACTCTATGTGTGTGGATTCATATCTGGGTCTTCAATTCGATTCCATTGATCAACCAGCCTATTGCTGTGCCAGTACCATGCTGTTTTAAGTACTATTGCTCTAAAGTACAGCTTGAGATCAGGTGTAGCTATTCCTCCTGAGGATCTTTTATTGTATAATATTGTTTTAGCTATTCTGGGTTTTTTGTTTTTCCATATAAAGTTGAGAATTGACCTTTCAATGTCTTTAAAAATTGTGTAGGTATTTTGATAGAGATTGCATTGAATCTGTAAATTGCTTTTGGTAAAAATGGCCATTTTTACTATGTGGATTGATTATCTCGATCCATGAATAAGGGAGATCCATCCATCTTCTCAAGTCACCTTCAATCTCTCTTTTTTTCTATTTTATTCTTATTATTTTTTATTAATTTATTCTTGTTACATCTCAATGGTTATCCCATCCCTTGTATCCTCCCATTCTTCCCTCCCTCCCATTTTCCCCTTATTCCCCTCCCCTATGATTGTTCCTGAGGGGCATTACCTCCCCCTGTATATGCTCATAGTGTATCAAGTCTCTTCTTGGTAACCTGCTGTCCTTCCTCTGAGTGCCACCAGGTCTCCCCCTCCAGGGGACATGGTCAAATGTGAGGCACCAGAGTACGTGAGAAAGTCATATCCCACTCTCCACTAATGTGTGGAGACTGTTCTGACCATTGGCTAGATCTGGGTAGGGGTTTAAAGTTTTACGGCCTGTATTGTCCTTGGCTGGTGCCTTAGTTTGAGTGGGACCCCTGGGCCTAAATCTGCCTACCATAATGTTCTACTTGTAGGTTTCTAGGACCCTCTGGATCCTTCTACTTTGCTATTCTCCCATTCTTCTCTCATCCAGAGTCTCAATGGGATGTCCTCCCTTCTGTCCCAGTTTCCTAGTAAGTGAAGGCTTTCATGGGATATGTCCCTTGGGCTAGTATGCAGATATAAGTGAGTATATACCACTTGAGTCTTTCTGCTTCTGGCTTAACTCACTCATTATGATCATTTCTAGCTCAATCCATTTATCCACAAATTTCGGGAATTCCTTGTTTTTAATAGCTGAATAGTATTCCATAGTGTATATGTACCACTGTTTCTTTATCCATTCTTCTACTGAGGGACACTTAGGCTGTTTTTCTTTAGGGACTTAAAGTTTTTTTCAAACAAGTCTTTCACTTGCTTGGTTAGAGTTACTCCTAGGTATTTTAAATTGCTTGTGGCTAATGTGAAGGGTGTAGATTTCCTAATTTCTACATGATTGTCATTTGTATATAGGAAAGCTACTGATTTTTTTGAGTTAATTTTGTAACCAGCCAGTTTGCTGAACGTGCTTATCAACTGAAGGAGTTCTCTGGTGGAATTTTGGGGGTCACTTATGTACACTATCATATCATCTGCAAATAGGGATAGTTTGACTCCTTCCTTTCCCATTTGAATCCCCTAGATCTCCTTGTGTTGTCTTATTGTTCTGGCTAGGACTTCAAGAACTATATTGAAGAGATATGGAGAAAGTGGGCATCCTTGTCTGGTCCCTAATTTTAGAGGAATTTCCTTGAATATCTCTCCATTTAATTTGATGTTGGCTATTGGCTTGCTGTATATTGCCTTTATTATGGTTAGGAATGTACCTTGTATCCCCAATCTCTCCAACACTTTAAATATGAATGGCTGTTGGATTTTGTCAAATGCTTTTTCTGGATCTAAGGAGATGATCATGTGGTTTTTTTTCTTTAGTTTGTTTATATGGTGGATTACATTGATGGATTTCCGTATATTAAACCATCCCTGCATTCCTGGAATGAAGCCTACCCGGTCATGATGAATGATATCTTTGATATGTTCTTATATTCGTTTTGCAAGTATTTTATTGAGTATCTTTGCGTCTATGTTCATTAGAGAAATTGGTCTGAAGTTCTCCTTTTTTGTTGGGTCTTTGTGAGGTTTAGGTATCAACATGACTGTGGCCTCATAGAAAGAATTTGGTAATGTTCCATCCAATTCTATCTTTTGGAGTAGCTTAAAGACTAACGGTATTAGCTCCTCTTTGAAGGTCTGATAGAATTCTGCACTGAAACCATCTGGCCCTGGACTTTTTTGGTTGGGAGACTATCAATGATTGCTTCTATTTCTATAGGAGAAATAGGCCTATTTAATTTGTTTATCTGATCTTGATTCAATTTTGGCAAGTGGAATCAATCAAGAAAGATGTCCATTTCCCTTAGATTTTCAAATTTTGTGACATATATGCCTTTAAAGTAGGATCTTATGATTCTTTGTATTTCTTCGGTGTCTGTTGTTATGACTCCCTTTTCATTTCTGATTTTGTTGATTTGGATACTATCCCTCTGCCTTTTAGTTAGTTTGGCTAATGGTTTGTCTATTTTGTTGATTTTCTCAAAAAACCAGTTCCTGGTTTTGTTGATTCTTTGAATTGTTCTTTTTGTTTCTAATTTATTGATTTTAGCCCTGAGTTTGATTATTTCCAGACGTCTACTCCTCTTGGGTGATTCTGCTTCTTTATTTTCTAGAGCTTCCAGATGTGTTGTTAAGTTGCTTATGTGGGATGTTTCCAATTTCTTTTTAAAGGCACTTAGTGCTATGAAATTTCCTCTTAGCACTGCTTTCAATGTGTCCCATTAATTTGGGTATGTTGTTCCATCATTTTCATTGAATTTCAGGAAGTCTTTTATTTCCTCTTTTATTTCTTCTATGACCCATGTGTCATTAAGTAGAAAGTTGTTTAGTTTCTATGTGTGAGTAGGCTTTTTGTTATTTCTGTTGTTGTTGAAGTCCAGCCTTAGACCATGGTGATCTGATAAGATACAAGGTATTATTTCAATATTCTTGTATCTGTTGAGGCTTGTTTTGGTACTAAGATGTGATCAATTTTGGAGAAGGTTCCATGGGGTGCTGAGAAGAAGGTATAGTCTTTTGTGTTTGGGTGGAAAGTTTTGTACACATCTGTTAGATCCATTTGATTCATGGCATTGGTTAGTGATGTTATTTCTCGGCTTAGTTTCTGTTTCAAAGACCTATCCTTCAGTGAGAGTGGAGTGTTGAAGTCTCCCACTATTAATGTGTTGGAATCAATGAGTGGTTTAAGCTTTGTTAATAGTTTTTTTTACAAATGTGGGTGCCCTTGTATTTGGAGCATAGATGTTCAGAATTGTGATGTCATCTTGGTTGATTTTACCCTTGATGAGTATGAAGTGTCCTTCCTCATCTCTTTTGATTAATTTTGGTTGAATGTCTATTTTGTTGGATATTAGGATGGCTATACCTGCTTGCTTCCTGTGACCATTAGCTTGGAATATTTATCCCAGCCTTTTACCCTGAGGTAATGTCTGTCCTTGTGTGTGAGATGTGTTTCTTGGATGCAAAAGAATGTTGGGTTTTGTTTATGCACCCATTCTGTTAGTCTATGTCTTTTTATTGGAGAATTGAGACCATTGATGTTCAGAGATATTAATGACCAGTGATTGTTTAGTCCTTTCATTTTGATGTTTATTTAAGTTGAGGGTTTGTGAAGTTGTGATTTTGCGATGGTGTAGTTATCTATTTCCTGTGTAGTTTTGGTTGTAACTCATTCTTGTGTGGTGGAGTTTTCCTTCTAGTAGCTTCTGTAATGCTGGATTTGTGGATAGGTATTGGTTGAATTTGTTCCTCTCATGGAATATTTTGTTTTCTCCATCTACAGTTATTGATAGTTTTGCTGGGTACAGTAGTCTAGCCTGGCATCTGTGGTCTCTTAGAGTTTGCAGACCTCTGTCCACACCCTTCTGGCTTTCATGGTCTCAGCTGAGAAATAGAGTGTAATTCTGATAGGTTTGTCATTGTATATTACTCTGTCTTTTTCCCTTTCAGCTTTTAAAATTTTTTTTTTAGTCTGTATGTTTTGTGTTTTGATTATTATGTGGTGGGAAGATTTTCTTTTCTGATCTATTCTATTTGGTGCTCTATAGGCCTCTTGTATGTTCATATGCATCTCCTTCTTCAGATTGGGAAAATTTTCTTCTATAATTTGGTTAAAGATATTTTCTGGGCCATGGAGTCGGGCGTCTTCTCTATCCTCAATGCCTATTATTCTCAGGTTTCTTCTTTTCATGGTGTCCTTGATTTCTTGGATGTTCTGTGTTAGGAACTTTTCTGATTTAGCATTTTCTTTGATGGTTGATTCGAGTTCTACAATTGTATCTTCAAGTCCCGAAATTCATTCCTCCGTTTCCTGGATTCTGTTTGAGAAGGCCATCTCTTTGTTTGCTGCTTTCTTCTCTATGGTCTCTCGGTCACATTTTTCTTCTGTGTGTTCCTTTATTATAGATTCTGTTTTTGTCCTCAGATCTTGAAGTGTTTTCTTTATTTCCTTCAACTGTCTGTTTGTACTTTCCTGAAATTCTTCCAGTGCCTTTCTATATGACTCTTTTATGTCCTCCACCTGCTTGGTTGCCTCCTCCTGAAATTGTTTACAGATTTCATTCCTTTCTTCCATTATCATCTTCCTTACTAAGGACTTGAGGTCATTTTCTTGTATTTCAATTGTTTTTTGCGTTCTCCGGGTTGCTTTCATTGGGATTGTTGCGATTTGGAGATTCCAAACTGTTTTGGTTTTTGTTTGCATTCTTTCGCTGTCCTCTTATCATTTTGGTGTCTCTGATGTTGGGAGGTGGCTTCTGGTGACCTTCACTGGTTGAGAGTGGATAGTTGGTGAATGATTATTGGTCGCGTGCTCTTGCCTGTAGAGATCAGGTAGTTTTCCTTCTGACACCGGCAGGTGACCTAGTTTCCACTCCTGGAGACTTTGTTCTACACCTTATTCTCTGGGATGGGTCAGCAGAAGTAGGCTTCTGACTGGTTCCTTTCACGTTAGTGTTGTGATTCAGGCCTGCTCTTATGGGGTGTCAGATCAAGGCTGTCAAGCTCTGAATGGGCAAGCTGTTCTCAGTTGCCTGCACTACCCGCGGACCTGTAGCTCAGACCTTGCCCAGCTCAGACCCACTGAGCTAAATGCGCCTTTTAAACCAGCATATACACACCTCTGGGGTGTCCAGCCTTTCCCGAGGGGGTGGGAGATCCTGCCTAGGCTGTGTGTAGTGTCCATGCTAGGTTCTAACTGCTGAGATCTGCAGGCTCAGGCCCTGCGCTCTGTTCCAATATGGGCCCGGTATGGCCCGCTGGCTGCGCGCTGCTATCTCTGAGGTAGCGGACTCAAGCAGCTCAGTATCCCGTGCACTGTTCCAAAGTGGGAAGGGTATGGCGCCGCTGGCTGGGCGCCGCTCTCTCTGAGCTAGGTGGACCCAACCAGCTCAGTTTCCTGCGCACTGTTCCAAAGTGTGCCTGCTTTGGCGAAGGGCCATATTCTTAAAATCTAGTGCTGGCTCTAGCCAAACTTCAGAAGCTTTTGCTTGAACTGTATCTGGAAGATGACTGGTAATCTAGTGGGTGGGCTGCTGAGGTCAGGAGCAGATGGAGATGTGGACTTGCAAGTTAATGTCAACATAGGAGAAGAATTCCAATGTAGTGTGACACCCGCTGCTGAGGCAGAAACAGCTTCTGAGAATGGGTAAACACCAAGGAAAGAGAAGCACCTGTGAGACTGTGGCCTCTGAGGGCGGGGCTCAGGCCTAAGCCTTTCCAGGTAGAGGCGGGATTCGTAAGCCAGAATTCTTACAATGCAGTTGCTCATGGTGAATTTTCTTAGTTGACAATATTTTGCTTTATAAATTTGCAACGTTCTGATTCTTGCAATTACCCTAATTTCTATTCTTAAAATTTTGTTAATCCATCTCCACTTGTCCAGAGTTGTGTGTGTATGAGATTTTTCCCAAAGCAGTTTGAAATTTTGATTGCAGTGATGCAAGAGAATTAAGGTCCAAACCTCCTTAACATTATTTCTTTGTGTAGTCAGTTGCAGGCAGGCTTCCTCATGTGCTGTGAGCAGAGTTGAAAAGAGAAGTCCCGGTGGCCTGTAACTTTCCAGTCACCAGGACTTCTGTTACTGTTTTCATCTCCATCTTTTCTTGATGTCTTGGGCTTCAGTTATGAAATGCAGAGATATGTCTATTTCTGTAATGCAAATTTCCCTTGTGCTCTTTTCTTTTGCAGTTCTTTGATCTTGGCTCTCAGATATTTTTTTTTCCTACAAAATTTTACACCTATAATCTGTCTATGCCCTGGTGCTGTTTCAGTTTCTTTTCTTGGATTTCAGGTTAGTGTTAAGTTGCACAGCACCCAGGATGCTTAACTGAATCGTCCCATGGGTTTTCTAAATTTGACACAAGGCAATTATTTTGTTTAGCACTTTCTCTGTTATTTTGAAGACAGATGGTCTTTCTATCTGAAAAAGGGCTTAATGATCTTGAGTTAATCTCATTTAATTATTCTGTGATTGACATTAATCATATCTTTCATAAGCCCAAAAACTGTTCTTAAGTTATTCATGAGGAAAGTATACTGTTTTTTTTTTTCCGGATGCTTCGTTTGTTCTAGTTTCTCTCACTGCACAAACAAAATAAATGTCTAATTATATTAAAACAAGTGTATATATGTTAATGTTCACAAGTTGGGATTATATTAAATTGTTCTGTTATTTACCTTTCAAAGAACTTTGTATGATGTTCTTCTAATTCATCTTTAAACTATGATGTGTATGTGTGTGGATGTGACATGATTGCACGGGTACCATGGAGGCTGGAGGAGAGTGTGGATCTTCTGGAACTGAACTTATATGTAGTTCGTAAGCTGCATGACATCGGTGCTTGGAGACAAACTTGAATTCTCTAGAAAAACTGCAAGCATTCTCAACTACTGAGCCACCACTCCAGGCCCTAAACATGCACTGTTGATTAGTATATGCATTTGACTTATATAATCTATACCCTCAATTTTTTATTTATTTTCCTGCTACATATGCTTCTGGAGTCTCTGAGTCATACTATAAGTTAATCTTTTTTTAAATTTTATTAACTTATTCATATTACATCTCAATGCTTATCCTATCCCTTGTATCCTCCCATTCCTCCCTCCCTCCCAATTTCCCCTTACTCCCCTCCCCTATGGCTATGACTGAGAGGGATTTCCTCCCCCTGTATATGCTCATAGGGTATCAAGTCTCTTCTTGGTAGCCTGCTATCCTTCCTCTGAGTGCCACCAGGTCTCCCCATCCAGGGGACATTGTCAAATATGAGGCACCAGTCATTCTTCACAGTTGAGTGGAGAGTGAGGTCTGATTTTCACACGAACCCTGGGACCTCATATTTATTTTTTCTTGAAAGATATTTTCAAGAATGAATAAATGTACATGAAATCACAAAATCCATATAATTGATTCTGGAAATCATAATACATTTATGACAATGAAATTGTGCCAATTACCTTTAAAATGATATTTCAGCTATGCTTATATAGCCATTGTTTTCTGTGATAAGATATGCATGCTTAAAGTTCCCGATTCCATTTGACATTATTTTTCTGCACTATTTATATAATCTAGTTATATTTTATATTTGGAACTCATTACCCAAATATACAGGTTTTGAGATCTATTTTAATTTACATTTTAAGTCCTAAAAATGGAAACATCACAGCCAAGGCATTTATTAGGACTCTAAAAGAAAAAATATTCTCTAGGAATCCTTAAGATTCTGTAGTCCGTAAATGGAAATCATCCAGTATACTGAATAGGTGGAAGTTACATAGTATAATGCTACTATAAAATATATAACCCTTTTATTTCTTTTCTCTCATAGAGGTGATACGAATTGGTTTCATATTCACAGCTAAAAATGTGTCTTTTAAAAACCCAGTAATGAATTCCAGATCAGGGGCTATAAAAATGACTCAGCAGTAATAGCATTGCTTCTCTTACATGAAACCAGAGTGCTGTCCCCAATTCTCATATCAGGTGACTCATAACTTCCTGTATGTTGTTTCAGGGCATCCAGGACCCTCCTGTGACCTCCATGTTTCACATAATCATACATACACACATAATTAATACATGTTAAAAGATCATATCTCAGTGCTATTTTTAATCACAGTAACTACATATGATCCTTCAGATTCATCTATGAGTCTATTGTTAACAAGGAAATAATATCTTGGACTGACAGTCCCATATATGAAATCTCATTTTATAAATATTATTTTGAATTTGAAACAATGTGCAGGTCATGTGAAGCCTTGTGGTACAAGAGCACAGCAAGGCATGTATTTCTCAACAATGGATAAATAATTATCTAATCTATAGAGGAAGAGGAGGATCATTGGAGATCCATGTGCCGGCCAAGGAAAGTTACTACACAAGTGTCTAAACTGTCATGGAAGATCCTCCTGTCCTCAATTAATGGAAAATACAATGGGAGGGAAGTGGGACAATGGTTATCATGTATAGGTGAGCAAAAGTGAAGTGATGCTAGAAATGAGTGCATTGCAACAGACTGATTCTGGTGAAGAACATTCTAGAACAGTGTAAATACATCTGCAAATATATGGAAATATGAGAGGATCTCATCCTCTCAATATGATCATCATGGACTGCACTTGTAATGAGAACAGTCCATTGCAGTGATGTTAGAGATGAAGCAGAGGAATGGTTGGGTAAAACAATCAAGGGCGTTACATGTTTCTCATATTTAACAAAGCTTATTGGCTTGCTGCAAGTTCTCAAAATGGCATTTGGAGTCATAATATTTTAAAATTTTGTAGGAAATATTTATTTCAAGTGAAATACATGACCATAATAATAGTGCTGTTGGGCTATCCAAATGTTTTAGATTTTTTTTTTACATGGAAAGAATGTGATATATAAATGACAGCTGGGATATCTAAGGGAAAGCTGGGAACCTTGTATATTTCTCATATTCTTCTTTATTACAAATATAATGACTGTCTGTAATAACAATACTGAATGTTGTTCCTAGTGTACAGATACTTATGAAACATTTCAAATGATCCATAGATAACAATGACACACTTGATTTCAATTTCAAAGTCATGCTTCCTTTCAAACTACAAATAGGGATAGTAAAGAATAAATATTGAAAAAGAAAGATCAATGGTTCAGACCCAGAAGATTGACATACAATCTATTTTTAGCAACAGCACAACAATATATTAAAACTTACCTTTTTTAGAATAACAAGAACTTGCTAATTCATATTAAATTCCAGGTATTTTTGTGATAATCAATATATTAAATATGAGTTCTTAAAAGAGGTAGAGGTAACCATGCCATAACAACTCAGGATTATATTTTGAAAGGTAGAAATTGGAGAAAGTTGTATAACGTAAGTGTAAGAGGCACATGTACACACCAAGGGGTAATATTTAAGTGCCCTAGGCATGTAGCACAGAGGTGGACGTGGATTAAAAAATGTAGACAATTGCTCTTTGTAATCAGTAATTAGAAAGAACTTTCCTTTGGAAACAATTTCTGGCCAGTTCTCAAATCTGAGTCAAAAATATCTTTGTCTCCATGTTGCTGGAGAAGCTAGAAATTAGAGTATCATTTTTAGCTGTTCAGGGCTCAGGGTGGTAAGTGGGAGGTAAGCCGACAGGGCCAGTGATAACCTATATTCTTCAGAGGCGTTTAGAAGGATGTTCTTTGTAATAGTTTTGAGGCTTCAAATGTATCAGTTGTAATTATGGAGTAAACGCATGCATTCTAAGCCATGACTATCTTCATATGACAGGGAAAAGCCAAAGTTAAAATTAAATTATACCTGCTTAGAGAGGAAGAATAGAGCCGTGTTATTTTTTATAGCCAATGTCTATAATTTAGCATGTCATTCCAGATATGCCTGAGAATAAATTTCTTATTTTCAGTTACCTTGTGGGTGTAATAACATGGTTAAATCTCACATGAAATTTACAACTGAAACATCTACATAATTTTTAAATATACTAAAGCAATTGTTATCATAGAGATTCTTAATGGAGAAGTGATAAGAGACCTTTGAGGACCAATAAAGACAGGAAGTCTTGTTACTTTCCAGAGGAAACAATGTTACCAGTGACCAGTGAACCATTTCTGTATTTTTGATAGCACAACAGAATAATAAGTAAAAATAACTGTGAGAGTTGTGGTACAACCCCACCTCATCTACCTATCCCTAGTTATATCACTACACATTTTGACAAAAGTTTAATGATCAATTTCCCCAAAATATTCAATATTGAGTGGATCTAGCAAAATTATTCAATAACAGTATGTTGCAAATTTTTAGGTTAATTTTAACAAGGTCTCTGAACACCAGAAATGCTGAAATCAACAAGAAACAAGTAAATTTCTATAGTAGTCTTATATTAATGGTAAGAAAACAAGAGTATATATAATCTTGGTATATATTATCATTGATATATATATAATATATATATACATACATATATATATATATATATATATATATATATATATATATATATATTGAATTATGAGTTCCAAGTACTCCTCACCATATACCTAGTCCCTCAAAAGTAACTTTTCCCCTTCCAGTTGTTTCTCTAATTTTCTCACATATACTTATCCAAATATATTTCTATCTTCTAGCACTGACTGTAGTTTATTAACCTCGTGACATGATTGCTATGCCATATCAGCTGATCATTTTCCCCGGTGAATTTAGTTGTACCAAGGAGGCTAAACTTGTCAGCTGAGCTACTGGCATTGCAGTGCTTAGCCTATCTTGCTTACAGGCTTGCTTCTGCCACAATAGTATTGATACACTGTAGCTTTATGTGCCAAACAGATTGTCTGTATTTGTAAACTCTAGAAACAGAAATAATCCCATCCCTCTATTCTGGGGCTAATGGGTGTCTTTCTCATTGATTAATCTCCACATTCATTTATAGAGGCAGAGGGTGGTGGATCTGCACACAGGGGGCCCTGTACAAACTGATGCACCAACCAAGGACAATGAATGCAATGAAACTAGACCCCTTATTCAGATGTAGCTGATAGACAGCTAAACCTCCATGCGTGTGGGGAACTGAATCCCCAAATACCACATAATTAATTAAGCAAATAAAACAATATAACCTTCAGAAGATCACTTTTTCAAAGCTTAAAAAGTAGAATACAGCTATTTCACTGGTGTGGATGGCATACTACTCAGCTATTAAAAACAAGGAATTACCGAAATGTGTGGACAAATGGATTGAGCTAGAAATGATCATGAGTGAGTTAACCCAGAAGCAGAAAGACTCAAATGGTATATACTCACTTATATCTGCATACTAGCCCAAGGGCCATGTCCCACGAAAGCCTTCACTTACCAGGAAACTGAGACAGAGGAGAGGACATCCTATTGGGACTCTAGATGAGAGAAGAATGGGAGAATAGCAAAGTAGAAGGATCCAGAGGGTCCTAGAAACCTACAAGTAGAACATTATGGTAGGCAGATTTGGGCCCAGGGGTCCCGCTCAAACTAAGGCATCAGCCAAGGACAATACAGGCGGTAAACTTTAAACCCCTGCCCAGATCTAGCCAATGGACAGAACATTCTCCACAGTTGAGTGGAGAGTGGGATATTACTTTCTCACATACTCTGGTGCCTCATCTTTGACCATGTCCCCTGGAGGGGGAGACCTGGTGGCACTCAGAGGAAGGACAGCAGGTTACCAAGAAGAGACTTGATACCCTATGAGCATATACAGGGGGAGGTAATCCCCCTCAGGAACAGTCATAGGGGAGGGGAGTAAGGGGAAAATGGGAGGGAGGGAAGAATGAGAGGATACAAGGGATGGGATAACCATTGAGATGTAATAAGAATAAATTAATAATAAAAATTATAAAAAAGAAAAAGAAAATAGAATACAATTCTCACTCTTCCAAATTTTATTTATTTATATTTTAATATTTTATTAATTTATTCATATTACATCTCAATTACTAGCCCAGGCCTTGTATCCTTCCATTCCTCCTTCCCTCCTGCTTCCCCCTTACTCCCCTCTCCTGTGTCTGTGACTTAGGGGCACCTCCTCCCCCTGTATAGAGAACTCTGTGGTTGAGTACTGGCCGCTCTTCTAGAGGATTCCAATTCTATACCTACCATCCACATAACAACAACAACAAACTTTGACTACTGTTAAAGAGGATCCAACCCTCTCTCCCTGGTTCATGCACAGAGGACATCTCCAGTGTAGAGTTAGATACATGGATGTGGTATCCCATTAATGGACATTTGAATGTACCATGTAAGCAAGGGATTTGTACTAAACTGAAGCTCCCAGGAGAGTTAGGAACTTGTCCTTTACTTATTGATCTGCGACACAGGAAATGGTTCTTCTCATGCATGGTCAGTGGATAAGTGCCTGTCTTTCCTGGAACTTAAGTTAAAGAAGGTAAGTCTTCTTTTCTTTCTTTCTTTTTTTAAATTTTATTTTATGGTCCTGCATTCTTTTAGAATTGGTTTTGATGCATGTCTGTGTTAATGTATTTGTAAATTAACTCTGTATCTTTATAGGTGTTAGTTTATTTGTCTAAGTTATTGGTCTGTGCCTCCTGATTCGTATTGGACAGATGGTGGCTGTTTACATTGAAAACAAAACGATTCAGCCATTCAGCCTCACCGTTAATATTCAAAATTAAACTAACTTCTGCTGCATAAGATGGTATCATTCAGGGCAGCCATAGACCAAAGGCTATGAATCTTGCAACTTAAGGCCATTTAGAGTATGGCACAGTCAGAACTGCTTAATGGCGACTTAGAAAAGCTGATTCGTCAGGGGAAAAAAGCTCAGGAGAAATGTGATCTGCATAGTTGCTCCTATTATCCTGTGCCTGAGTCTTGAATTTAATTAACGTATACTTTAGTCTATATTTTTCCCTACTTTGTTTTAAAGGGGCCTTTTCCTCCCTTAGTAGCAGTTAAATTGTATACATACCATTATCTGTGTCATTGGTCCCTGTTTTGCTTAAGGTCTTAGATGCTTTCTTTTGTTGACCAGATGTTTATAGTTTGTCTGAGTAGGCTGCCTTTGTTCTTTACACTGCTCACTTCCATACTTCTCCTGGTTTAATGAAACAATGCCCACTTCTACATATCTGAAATGCTTTGGTTCTCTTGCCTACCCTAGAAATACATGTAAATCTGTCCAGGCCTCCAATCCTAGGTGATAAATTCTATATTGTTTCAGTGGAGACTGTTCAGTTTGTTGGGTGGGTTTGTGCAAAGGCTGAATTGTGTCCATTCCAAATTCAAATATTGAACCCCTACCCACTATTTGTGCTTGGTAACAGGCTAGACCTTTAAGGCGATGATTAAGGTTGAATGAGGTTGTAAGTAAGATGATGTAAAACTGGATGCGTAGGCAGATGAAGGAGAAGAAAGGAAAGGTCTGCAAGGACGTGGAGATGAAGCCAACAATTACATGAACCCAAGAAAAACATTGATCTTGTCATTCTAGCCACTGCAACTTTAGAAAATAAATTCTCATTCTCTAAGCCACTAGATGTGTGCTACTAACATGACTGCCTTAGAATGCAAATATAGCTAGGGCGAAACACATTTGAGAACATGTCTATTTGACCAAGAAAGATAATGACATTCACGCTTGCTTTGCTGTGTATGAAGTTCACTGTTATTTTCTTGTGGTGCTGTCAAACTTCTACTTTTATTGTTAAGTTTCCAATTATTTTATCCTTAGTGTTTTCCAGCACAAAAGCACAAAACTGCAATCATCATGTGGCTATAGTGATATTACTGTACTCGCTCTCTTGAAATGATACTTCCCACTGATATAATCTTTGTTTTCCTTTATTATGTTTTTTATCTTAAGGGCTTCCAAATACATACTAAAATATGACTCCTGGAAGAAGGCTTGTTTTAAATAATTGACCAGAACATTAGATCTTATTCTTCATTCAAAAATGCCTTTGCAGAGCATGCTACAAATTAAAACTTCTAACATCAATAACCATATTTAGAATACTCTTGTTGAACTTACTTGGGACATTTTTAAGAAAATCCACTCTTCATTTTGTGTAGGCATATACTGATTATATAATCAACATAGGTTGAGACAGTCATTACTGCCTCTGTGGTTATGTTTATCACTCTCTCTAAAATAGGATATCAGTGACTTCTGAGCACATCTTCAAGAGGTTTGAGTGCTTCATACTCAAATCCATCTGTGCAGTTACTGATTTTGCTGAACTGTGTGATGTACTGTCAGTAAGACTGTCCTGGAAAAATAAAGAAGTCTTTATTTATTTCCCCACTTAACTATTTGTGTGTGTGTGTGTGTGTTTTGGGGAAAATTCATTGAATTCTGAGTCTGCAGCTTCACGTAGGAAATAAACTGTGATTGCTGGAATGCTTTAGGGATCTCTAGTGAGAAACAAACAAACAAACAAACAAAAATTAGGTACAGTTATAAACAGAGACTTCTCAACAGAGGAGTCTGAAATGACTGAGAAATGCTTAAAGAAATGTTCAACATCCTTAACCATCAGGGGAATGCAAAACAAAACTACCTTGTTGTTCCATCATATACCTGTCAGACATGCTAAGATCAATAACTCAAGTGACAGCTCATCCTGGTAAGGATGTGGAACAAAGGGAACACTCCTCCATTATGGGTAGAAATGCAAACCTGTACAGCCATTTTGGAAGTCAATATAGAGATTTCTAAACAAAAAAAAAAAAAAAAAAAAAAAAAAAGAGAGAGAAAAAAGGAATCAATCACCTCATAATCCATTTATACAATTCTGGAACATATACTCAAAAGAAATTCCATCCTACCATAAAGACACTTGCTCAACTTTGCTCCTTTATTTATATCCAAAAAGTAGAAACAACTTAGATGCCTTTCAACCTAAGAATGGATACAATATAGTGTATTTATACAATGGAGTATTCCTTAGCTTTTAGGTAAAAAAATGACATCATGAAATTTGCAGGCAAATGGATGAAACTAGAAAAGAATTATTCTGAGCAATGCAACCATTACCCAGAAAGAAAAATTATATGTATTCATTTATAAGTGGATATTAGCTGTTAAGTAAAGGCTAATCAGGCTACAATTCTCAGACCCAGGTATTTAAAGTAACAAGGATGACTCAAAGGGGGACACATAGATCTCCTTGGGAAAGGGGTGAAGTGGGGGTGCTGGGTATGGGGCCATGGCAGTTCAGGTTCAAGAGGGCAGGAAAGAGGGAAAGGTTACAGGGAGAGAGCACTGGAATAGTGGGTCATTTAGGGGTGATGTTGAAACATCGTGGAGCCTAAGAGGGGAACCTAGTGATGTAAAAGTTCACTAGGGTGAACCTTTTAGTAATAGGGGGCACAGGTCCTGAACAAGCTATCTCCTGTAACCAGGCAAATCTCCCAGGTGTGACTCTGGTACACTAACTGAGCCATAAAACCACTGACCAATACCTGTCCTGTCTGCAAGATGTGTGGGAGCAATGATAGCTCAGAGCATGTGGGAGTGGCCAACAATGACAATCCAACTGAAGGTCCAAGCAATAAGAGGGAGCCCATGTGAAACACTGCAAAAAACTGAAGCTGGACGGCCCCAGAGACCCAGGGTAGAAACAAACATGCTAAAAAAAAATTAAAAAAAAATAAACTACCATAATGTAAAGAAAGAGGAAAGAGTAACACTTTGAGGGTATTAAACAAGATTTTGACATGGCAATTAAATCTTGAATATCAGATCTGAAATGGCAATAGATGGGTAATATAAAACTGAACATAAAGTCTTTCCTTGAATGTTTAAACTAAAAGTTTGCAGTCTCTTTTGCTCAGCCATCCTATGCTTTTTCAGCAACTCTAGATTCTATATGTGGCAGCCATTATTGCTAAGGGACATTGATTCTAAAAGGGATAGGTTGAAAAGAAGGCGTGAATTGTATGTTTATAAAACAAGCATTTATATTGTGAAAAAAAATAAGTAGTGTCCTTGCGAAGAAAACTGATTTGACTTGTTACTCCTCTTTCTCTGAGACAGATGGATAAGAAACAAAATTACAACTGCTCTATGTTTTACCTTATAATTGTAGCACAGTCTTCATGCACACTGCACACCCAACTTCCTCACATAAAAATGAGTGTTCTAATGTAGCTATTCCAAAACAACTAATTAAAAATTGCATACAGTATTTCAGCACACATATTGCATGATTTACAAATACTTTTTACAAATATTAGGTACTCTAATAATCATAATCTATTATTTAAATATATCTATTTTATTACTTATAACTTCATATTTGAACACTTTAATCATATCATCTACTCCTCCTCCTCCTGAAGTTTCTTGCATGCCTTCTTCTAAATAAAGCATGACTTCTTCTTGATCATAAAAGAATTACATACACACACACACACACACACACACACACACACACACACTACTGAGTCTATTTAGCACTGTTTATATATACATGTGTTCATGTATGGTCACTTTGGTTTGGGTATTCAACGCAGAATATTTTCCTTGGAGAAAAATAATTAATTATCTTGCAGCAGTCATTAACCACTTATTGTTTATTTTTAATCTAGGAATGGAACATTGTGTGTGTGTGTTTGAAATGTAGGTATGTGAAACATGTATATGAATGTAGACACTTGTAAATTAACATATGGAGAACATAGGTATCAGTTGTTCTTATCTACTCTGTCTTTTAAGATAGCATCTTTCAGTAAAACTTGGGCTAACCAGTTGAGTTGGCTGGCTGACCAAGGAGCTCCAGGTATCTGCCTTTCTTTGACTCACCGACACTCTGGTTATAGACAGATACTACTCATGCCTGAGTTTTACATAGGTTCTGGAGATCAGAAGTCATAGAATGTATCCACATCCCTGGCATGACACTATTTGAATAAGTTATACTGACCTGTGTATAATGGTGACTATTACTATATTTTGTGCCTCACCTTAGACCGATTTCAGTTTACTAGCTTCCCTAGTTTATATTCTACTATCGAGAGCTTCCTTAAAATCTGGAAGAGATTAAAACTGTCTTTATAGAGAAGCAGGTAGTGTAACTGCCGATATTCACCTTTCCTTCCACTTCTGCAAAGCAATCCTCCTGTCTTGTCCCTAGATCTCTGTGCATCACCTCATCAGCTGCCTAAATTATCAGGGGAGTATGTAGATTTTGATGGAACACCCTGCTTTGCTAACTTTTGTGAACACACTCAGCCATTTTCTAGCCTATGGTCATTCCTAAGGGTCAATCTCCAATTCCTAGAGACATATTTTACCTGAAACAACTGGTGGCCACATATACCAGGATGGCAGAAGAATTTCTACAAAGCAGCACATACCTATAACACTCACTTAAGAACCAGGGAGGGTAACAGAAAGCAAGGAACAAAACAAAAACCCAGCAAAGACAAGACCAGATATCAGCACCTAGAATTTCATTCTCTCTTCCCTAACACAGATGCCTAGACACCAGCAAAAAACAAAATATCAATTACAGTCAGGGCAATATAAGTCAAATAGAGCCTAGCCACCCTACTGAAGCAGGTCCTGAATAAATAGGTCCTTTAAGGAAATTTATAAAAACAAAAAGTATGGGCAGATAATGAATAAAACAACTCAAGGCCCAAAGGTGAAAATAGTATCAATTAAGAAAATACAAACAGAGAAAATCTGCAAGACAAAGTTTATGAACTCAAACTGGAATCTTGGAGGTAAGCCTCACAAATAGAATACAAGAGACGGAGGCAAGAATCTTAGATATTAGAAGGACAAGGAACAACTGGATATTTTAGACAATGAAATGACAAATCTAAAAACCATCATGGCAAAAAGCATCCAGAAAATCTAAGATAATATGACTAGACCAAATCTAAGAATAATAGGCAGAGAGGAAGAGAAGAAACATATGAAAGGGACAAAAAGTATTTTCAACAAAATCACCATCTATAGATCTTAACTTTAAATGTTAAAAACTCAACATATAACAAGATATAATGAATACTCTTATAGAAGAGAACATATGGGGAATCGCTTTGAGCTCATTGGCACAGGAAAAGACTTTCTAAACAGAACACCTTCGGCACAGCCTAAAGACCAAAAATTAATAAATGGAACTACCATACAGGGAATCTCTGTGTACTCTATGGACATTATATGTCAATAAAAAGCTGATGGCCTGTTAGCTGAGGCAGGAAATAGGAGATGTGTGTTCCAGCAAAGGGAGATGAACTCTGGGATAGAGAGAGGGGGGGGAAGATTTGCTCTAGTCTCTGATGAAGATGGAGGCATGAAACTGAGGAGAGGTAACGAGACATGTAGCACACACAGAGTAGAATAAATGGGAAATATAAGTTATGAGCTAGTTGGGGAATGATCCAAAGCTCACTCATAAATAATAAAGTCTGAGAGTCGTTATTTCAGAAACTGGGGCATGGGAGGAAAATGCCTGGTTACAAAGGTTACACGAAACTGAGAAGCCTGTGCACAGCAAACAAGACTTTCATTTGGAGAAGGCAACACCCACGGAATTGGGAAAGGACTTTTATCCTCTACATAAATGATTGAGGGCTAATATTCTAAATGTATGAACTTACAAAAATGAAATATAAAAGAAACAAATAACCTAATTTTAAATTGGGTACAGATTTAAACAGAATTCCCCAAAGAGAAAACTCAAATGGCCAAGAAACAAACACTTAAAAACACTTAAAGAAATGTTCATCATTTTTAGTCATGAGGGAAAGGCAAATCAAAATTATTTTGTGATTTCAAGTGATCCCTGTCAAAATGGTTTATATCTGTAAAATAAGTGACAGCTCATGCTGACTCAGATGTGGAATAAGGGGATCTTCAGTCATTGCTGGTGAGATGGCAAAGTTGAACAGCCATAAGTAATTCAGGTGTTACTATTCCTCTGGAATATGAAAGTTGACCCTCACCACTCTAAGGAATATATCCAAAGTTTGGCTCATCCTATCACAAGGACCCTTACTCAACCATACTCACTGATCATCTATTCATAATAGCCAGAGATTTTAAACAACCTAGAGGTACCTCAATAGAAGAATAATAGATAAAGAAAATGTGGTGCATTTATACCATAGAGTTTTACTCTGCTGTTAAAGAAAATGAAATCATGAAAGTTTCAGGTAAATGAAGGGAACTAGAATAATTCGTTCTTAGTCAGCTTACTCAGACCCTAAAAATCAAATATGGCATGTACTTGCTTATATGTGTATATTAGTTGTTAAGACAATGATAATCAAATACATCGACATAACCACCTGTATTAGGTATAGAATAAGGGACTGGGATTAAGTTTAGGTCAGATAGGCCTCCCTAGGAAAGGGAGATAGTATAGACAGTTATTGATGGATTAAAAAGAATTAGAATAAGAGAATCAAGTGGATAAGGGAAAGGGAGAGAGTCACAAAGAAGGGAATAGGATGAGAAATAGCTAAAATGAAGGGCCATTTAATGAGTTATATGAAAACGTAATATAGTAAATGCTTCTTAAAATATATGCATATATAAAAGCAATATAAAGAAAATCACCAAACAATGGGGGATACAGAGACCCAACTTGACATTTGTCACCAAATGTAGGAGCTTCCTGTACCAGGACTGTGTTGCATCCTACTTAGTTGCTGACCAAAGAGGTCCTATGAAAGCTCCCAAACAAGCCAGGCTATTGCTAATACAATAGGTTTCTTGCTGCAATTGGAAACAAGGCCTCATTCCTGAAGACAGTGTCTATACAATTCGTTAAACATGGAGAAGGTAAACTGTTGCCTACATATCGCTTTCACTCTTACATGGTAGCATCTTTTGTATGGGAAGGTACTTTGCATGTTACCAAAAGAGAAATAAAACTCCATTTGAGGCACCATCCCTGTAATTTACAATGGTGTCCTCCCAACAAGACAAGCTAGGCACAAAGCTTGTGCGAGTAACCAAATGTATCTATTTAGACTTGGGGCCTACTCCATGATGTGGAGCCAAACTTGGGCACTGTTTAGATGACCAAAAACCCAGTAGTAGGTAGCCAGTGACCTTTCATAAAGCCAAATCCTATTGTTCTAAAACAAAAATGAAAACAAAACACCACCATCAAAACACATAGCAATAAGTTGAATCTTAACTACATTCCTCTATAACAGATCAGTGTTTTTGCTCATCCATTTTCAGAGAAGCTTCCAGCTACAGCAGATGAGAACAAATAAAGAGATCTACACCAGATACAATACAGAGTGAGAAACCTTGAAACACTCAGCCCTAAAGAGGATGTTTCAATCAAATTCCTCCCGTCACTGTTCATGGAATCTTCTGTAAGGGAAAGAAGTAAGGGGTGTAGGACCCAGAAGATGAAGCGCACCAAGAAAACAAGGTCCTCTAAATCAACATGCACAGTGGACCTCACAGAGCCTGAGGCAGCGTGTACAGGGCCTGCATGGGGCTGGCCCTGTAGAATCTTAAAACTGCTACCTAGAAGCAATCTGTAATTGCTGAACCCTTGCAATGAAAATGTAGTTTACTCCAAGGGGGTTTATTGGGGAAACAATGTAATCTTAAGGGTAGGCTTCATGCCAAGCAATGGATGGCCAACAGAAATAACCTCAAGGAAAACTTTGGAGGTTCCTTGCTTCATAATATCATGTGAGGGTTTTATCTTAAGTTTATTTTCATGCATAAATTTAACTTTAAATGTTTATTATAGAAATATATATTTTCTAGTTTACTCTATAGGTTCTTTCCATATATTTTATGGCTTCTAGTTTGTTTTTTAATGGGATTCTTGAGTTTGTGAAGGAGAGGGTCTCTTTTTCTGGTTCCTTCTCTTGATCTCTTTCCCTTCTGTTGTTTGTTTTGGCCAATTTTGTTTTTTTTTCTATTATTATGTTTTATTTTATTTTATTATTGTCTCATAGCAGCCTGTTTGTGATCCATTGAGAAGCAGAAACAGAGTAGATAATATTTGGGCAATGTAGAGGTAGCAGAAACTTTAATCAGTATATATTTTGTGTGAAGATGTATTTTCAGTAAAGGAAAAAAATTTAAATCTTGCACAAAGAATACAGACTGCTAAGGAATGTTGAGAGTTAGAGAAATAGTCATTTCCAGGGAAGAATTCACCAAATTGTTTTCCAAATTGAAATGGCTAGCCCTGAAACATACACACAAGTATCTTTTCACAAGCAATGTACAACAGAGTGAGCAAGATGTACTGATGTATTTATATTGTGTCTGTGTGAGTGAGTGTGTATGTGTGTGTGTGTGTGTGTATGTGTGTATAATAATAAATAATGAAAAAGAACCCATCAACTCAAAATGGAGCAATGAGGGCTACATGATTGAGGTGGGAGGAATAAAGAAAAGGAGAAATGCTGTAATAATATCCTAAAATAAAATAATCAAAAATACAAAAGAGAAAAGGACTCTGTATGGAATAAGGTCCATTATGCAAGCCACACCTTGAAAAGCTAACCAGTTCTGAAATCTCATTACATCTGTTAACCCAAATCAAGCCTGTCACACTTGCTTAACTCCCCATCTTTTATCCCCCATAAACCACTATCAACCTTGGAAAGGTGATGTTGGCGCCCGAATTAAATATGACTTCTAGCTTGACACACTGCGGACCTATTTATATTCTTCCCTAGTCTCAATTAGCCCAGTAAGGAAGGATCGCTATTTTTAATTACCTTATTGATCCTTTTGTCACATGAGTAGCATAGAAACACAGAGATTTGTTTTTCTTAATATGACCTCCTGGGCCACAGCCAAATCATCAGCTCCCACTGTGCTCATTCTCTACTCAGTCTAAATTGAGCATGGACGCCTGTTACCTTTCCCCTTTCTCTTTCAATATCTGTTACACAGGGTGTAATTTTACTAAAACAGGCCCTTTAATTATACACTGCCAAAAATATTCCCTACTGTGAAATGAGTCCCATGCTACAGACAGGGAAGCTGTGGGCCCTGTGAGGTTCTGAAGTTTCCATTACGTGCACAGACCCTGAGAACAGCTGTTAACAAATCTGTCTGTGGTTTGGTATGAAAAAAGAGCCAGGCTGTGCTCCTGCTGTATTTTCGGTCAGAGAAAAATAATTTGCATTTTGACAGGCTTTGTGGGCAGGAGAAAAGATAGCAGACGTATAATAACAGCTCAACATGAAAGACTCAGGGCAACGTATTACTGCTGTTGGATTTTCAATGTAACAACAAGCTGCAAAGGGAAAAGTGTCTATAGCATGGAGATAGCATGAAACCTACTTATTCTTGAAACGAATGAGTGCAGTATTTAAAGTGATTGGAGAGGGAATTTATGTGGTTGAATGGGACATGTGACTGCTTAAAGTGATATTATGTAACCAAAGGAGAAAAGTAATAACTTTTATTATTATTGTCTCTAAGGAAAGCTAGAACAGACAAGGAGTTCCCTACTTGTTATCCTGATCTGATATGGAATTGGCCATTTTCTCACATGTTTTTAAATTGAAAAAATACACATAGATACATAGATGCTATCAGTATTCCTCATAATCAATATAGCCCCCTTATGTATGTCTCTTACCAGCAAATGTTTCTTACTATCAAACTTTAAACCTAGTGATCTAAAATAAATGTTAGATAGAACACAGGAAATCTAAAGTTTATTTAGCGCGACATTGACTATGCAATTATACTGCAACATTTTACTTTAAATTTCATTAGAAAATTAATATAATTATAGCTTGAAATGTTTTTAATTTAATATAATTCTTGATGCAAAATCCATATACAATTTTAGTTAAAGAGAGATGCTTGCTTCCTGTGGTGCAGGCTTTTTATTATATCAGTGCTTTTCTTCTGCCTCTTGCATATGCCTAATATGCAGATGCAGATGCCCTCCTCGGGGATTTTGCTTCTGAATATGACAAAAAGATAAATTTCTGGTTAATGAAATGTTTGTGCCAGAACTGTATACTTTCCAAGCGATTACCAAAAACTGATCTGAAGTACACACTCATATTTCTTAAAGGAAATAGCAGTTATATTTAAGGTCGCATTTCTGGGAGTAAGAGACTGGGGGCGGGGGGGAAGCTGCTCACAGGAGCTACAAACATGTCTGAATGTCCTGGTTCACAAGTAAATTAAAATGAAAATGTACTGTAAGAGTACTGGACATTTCAAGAATAATTATTTCCCTCGATTATAAAAGAATGATAACATTATCATATAGATACTGATATAGAGTATTCCTACTGTAACCCTGGCCAAAAGCCCATGGCTATAGAGGTCATAGGCCTTAGAGAAGAAGCTGCTATTGTAATTTTACTAAGTGGTATTCTGGCAAAATGCCTTCTAAATATTTGTGTTTATACCGTAGGCATGGGCTAGTCTTAACTTCGTTCATAGAATCCTTTTCCAATAAGCACATGTCCATACAGGCATCCTTAACTGGTCAGAGTATTGAAAAGGGCACTGAATGTCATTCCTAAATCAGACACCAGGGACGACTTGTGCACGACATATGTGCAGAAGAAATTAATTTGTAGCCAAAGAATGGAAGGGGGCTTATTGTAAAACACTGTTATCAGGACACCGGAGAGCATAATAGAGCTATCACCCTCATGAACTCGCACTATCTGTACTTACTTGCACAAGGTCAAGACAGAGAAATTCCAGCACGGATGGTGCACATGGTCTCCATTCCCACCCCTTACTGAGGCGGTATTAGCAGTTGATAACTGGCGAAAGAAGAAAGTTGCTCTTCTGAGAACTTGGCCAGTAGTAGGATTCCCATGATCCCGTGGATGGCTA
Source organism: Acomys minous (assembly GCF_964271855.1). Lineage (NCBI taxonomy): Eukaryota > Metazoa > Chordata > Mammalia > Rodentia > Muridae > Acomys > Acomys minous. The sequence goes on along the minus strand of NC_140491.1, from coordinate 91,657,504 downwards.
CATATGCATCCACATATGCAGGGCAATAAGTAGAAATAAGTAAATACACGAATAGCTGGAAATTGTGAGGGAGACATGGTAATGGAGATATGGAGGAGTTGGAAATTATGGGAATGAAAGTCTCGCAAATGCTTTTTAAAAATAAAGTCCAAGCTAACCAAAATTAAAAATAAAGAGACAAAGTCACAGCAGCAATATGTGTATGCCCCTAACATTGCAACAATGATGCCTGCAGGGTGCAAACATTTTTGACTCCTACCTGCAGAACACTATAATGTCCCTGCCTGACCACTGTGTTTACCAACATACTGGCAGTACCACACCCTCTTACTTGTCCAAATCTCATTGTTTATTACACTATCTGTGGCCCTAAACTGGTCTCTGTGTCTCTGAATTAACATTCTATGGAGAGTGTCTTAGGTGTAATCTGATGGAAGACACCTCTGCTTTTTTTTACCTGAATAGTCTCTAAGATTGGAAAAAAATCAAGAAAAATTGTGCTTTTGGTCATATATGTGAATGTATGCACACTATCTAAAACACCGTATATTGCATTAATTAATTGTCAATTAAAATTTATTAAATGGGTGGAGATACATCAAATATTTTTAAAAGAGTAATTTGATGGAAGTGGTATGTTCTTATCTGTCTACGGTTTCCATCTGTGTCCATGCTCATATCTATTTCTATGTCTCTTATCTGTGTCTATAATCCTATCCCTGTCTGTAGTTTTTGTCTGTGTCTACAGTTCCTATGTGTCTGTGCTCTTATTTGTATCTAGGGTTCTTATTTGTGTTTATGTTCCTATAGGTGTCTATGGTTTCTGACTGTGTCTGATTCCTTTCTCTGTGAATGGTTCTAATTTGTGCCTGTATTCCTATCTCTGTCTATGGTTTCTTTATATGTCTATGGTTCCAATCAGTGCCTAGGGTTTATATCTGTTTAGTATGATTCATATCTCGGTCTATGATTCCTTTATGTGCTTATGCTCCTATCTGCGTTGATGGCTCCTATCTCTTTCTATGTCCAAAACAGATCTATCAGTGGTAAAAAGCAACACTGAATAACAATCCAGTTTCAGCTTGAGTAAGATGAAAACTAGCAATCGAGAACTCTGTTTGATTTAAATTTTATTTTTATTTTACTTTATGTTTTAAAAATAAAAACTGTTTAAATAGTTTTTTCACCCATCCTCCCAGTTCTTTCTATTTTCAGCCATCTCTCCCTGCATTCTTTCCCTCCATTTCCACCAATTTCATCTCTTCTACTCCTGTCTCCATCTATCCCCTGTGCATGGCTTCATAGACAATGGAAGTACATTCTCCAGGAATCATAGGATGAATTTTTCTGTTTTCAATTTTGTGGTCCTACTGAATAGAAGACAATTTTTGTCCAGATTCAAAAGGTAAAAAGGTAAAAATTATTTATTTTCCTTAAGAGACATGTACTAGGATTACTGAAGAGTCTCTCTCTCTCTCTCTCTCTCTCTCTCTCTCTCTCTCTCTCTCTCTCTCCCTCCCTCTCTCTCTCTCCCTTTTTTCTCTCTTCCTCTGGGAGGAAGTTTGTCAAGACTGTTTGTTTTTTCTAATTAATGATTTATTGATGTGAGTGTTCCAGGTCCTCTGTGGGCATCCTTGGGCAGGTTATTAACTTCTTCTGAGCTGTGAAAAATATAACATCAAGCAAACAGGAAAACTCTGAGCAAAATGTGGAATGTAAGACAAATATAATTCCTTTATATACTCTTTTGTAGTTCATGACTATAAGTTGTAGTCCTTCTTTTTAGCTCCTGCCTTTGATTTCCGTAATGATGAACCATTATCAGATTCTTTAAGCCATATAAATCCAATCCTGCCAAAGTAGCTTCTGGTCAGGATTTTATCATAATATGAATCAAAGTAATATGCATACAGTATTAACATACTTTTCTTCTATATATTTAGGGATTCTGATATCCATTAATAATATATATAGGAAATTATAGAGACATTAAAAGAAAATAGTAAGTTACCACATGGCGTTTTCAAACATCCTTTAAGAGTCTAATTGGAATTACCTATGCTGGTTAGTTTTACATCAAATTGACATAACTAGAGTTATTTGAAAGAAAGGAACCTCAACTGAGAACAGACCTTCACAACTCTGGATGCAGGGCATTTTCTTAATTAGTGGTTGACTGTGGAGGCCCTAGCCATTGTGGTGGTACCATTAGCTAATGGTACTCAGATCTCTAATAAAGCAGGCTATGCAAGAGATTGTGAGCAAGCCAGTAAGCAGTACCCTTCTATGGCCTGTCCATCAGCTCTTGCACCCAGGTTTCTTTCCTGTTTGAATTTTTTCCATGACTTCCTGCAAAGATGGACCGAGGTATGGAAGGACATGCAAAATAAACCCATTCTTCTCAAATTTGCTTTTGGTGTTTTATCACAGAAATTGAAACCCTAACTTTAGTTACTCTACACAGGGGATAAACTCATCCCAGAAGTCGTACAAGTAAACACCCAGTCTCATATATGGGATACTTATACTTCAGTTGTTGGTTTCAGGCATCCAAGATATACCCAAGTCAATATAGACTATAGACACTTCTTTTCATTTACAACTAGAACTTGATGGTAAGAGCCCATTTCTTTCTTTTATATATATATATACTTTTATTTTATTACACATGTATAAAACAAACCACATACAACAGGGAGAACCATGTGACAATCATGAGAATAATGAGTTCTATATATGTTACATTCATAGTGACTTGGCCATCTGCATTCGTCTCCTCTGAAGTAAGTGTTTTTCCTGTCTTGTTGGTTCTAAATTTCCGAATGAGATTCAATATCTATCCTATCTCAACTCTAATAGCTTAACTTCTTTATCTTGACCTAAAATGATCTTGTCCCCTAACCAGCTAACCTTGGTTATAGAACTATATTATCTTGTCTTCAATGCCCCTCAGAGACTTGAGAAGGAATAAAACTTAAATTCCTGAGTGAACCAGCAGTGTGGGTTAGCAGTTTCCAAAATGTACAAATTTACTTACGACAGTTTACTGCCTGACCAGTCACCCAATACTCTTTATAACGTTGGAGCCTCATCTTCAGCTTTCTGGCATAATATTTCTGCCAGACTTGTTCGCAGGGCAGGAACTATCGAGGACTTGCTTACCCTGACTTGGCAGAGTGCGGCCGTCGACTCTGCCTGCATCTAGGTTGCCCATTTTTAGGCAGATTCTGTTAGTGGCGGGATGACGACATTTTGCCCAGTGGTTATTTTGCCACCTTTGAAGTCATGTCCATGAGGAGGCTCTTTGATGAAGAGCCCATTTCTAATGGCACCACACACACTGGTCATAGCGGATAGAGTAAACAAGTTGGCATTGAGCAGGAAGATTTCAGCCTGTTGGATCAGTCTCATTGTAGTGAACAAAATATTCTGGGAAAGAAATATGCCATTAACATTTTTACACAGCTTTGAACTCTGAACTATAATAATGACTTGTAAGGCAAGTTGTGTCAATGGGTGTTCTAGTGGTGAAACTGTTATGAAGCCTTGGACTAACCATACCACTTTCTGGTTAGATTTAAGCTCTGCTGCTCAGTATATAGCACATCCTTTGCCCTCAAATTTAGCCAAGAATCCACAGGTGGGGATATATAGATCCTAGAGAAGAAGAAGCTATTAGTATTGATTTTGCTAAATGGGCATAGAATGAAAAGACCCTATAAGTTCATGTCTCTCTACCTGTAGTTTTGTGCAACTCTGAGACATCATCACAAAAGTTTCTTTCTGCAGTAGATGGTGGTTAATATAAAAACATACAACTGGTCAAAGCATAAAGAATAACTGGCTGGGAGTGCTCAGAGACAAAAAGGATAACTATTATCACACTCTGAACCAAAACCTCAAAGGCCATCTAGGAAGAAAAAACAGAATGATTGCAAGCACCAGAACTCTAGAAGGACTAAAACAGCATAGTGCTTTCTGGATATGGCTTGACCACCATTTTTATGTTCTAATAGCAATTGTAGATGCCCGTACAGGATCTTGCCTTCTGATATCTAATAAGGAGTGGTAAATAGTACAAAAGCCTTCATCCTTAATAGGATCGATGGGCACTTGGTGGTTTCCAGAGGAAAAAAAATTGAGCGAGGTTACTGGTAGATTCACTACACTCTAGTGGATGGTCCCACATTCAGAAGTATATATATACTAAAAGTGGAATTGAACTATTTGGTTTGGTGGTGTTTAATTTCTTGAGTCCTCTATGTATTTTGGATATTAGCCTTTTGTTAAATGTAGGCTGTTGTTTTGTTCTGTTGACAGTGTCCTTTGCCTTACAGAATCTTTTCAGTTTCACAAGGTTCCATTTATTAATGGTTGATCTTAGGGCCTGAGTTGTCGGTGTTCTGTTAAGGAAGTTGTTTCCTGTGCCAATGAGCTCAAGGCTCTTTCCCACTTTTTTTTTTTAGCAGATTTAGTGTGTCTGGTTTTATCTTTAATCTATTTGGACTTCAGTTTTGTGCAGGGTGATAGATATGAATCTATTTTCATTTTTGTACATGCAGCCATCCAGTTAGACCAGCACCATTTGTTGAAGATGCTATCATTTTTCCATTGTATTGATTTGGTTTCTTTGTCAAAAATCAAGTGCCCATAGGTATGTGCATTTGTTTCTGGGTCTTCAATTCAATTCCATTGATCCACCAGTCTATTTCTCTGCCAGTACCATGTTGTTTTTATTACTGTTGCTCTATAGTACAACTTGAGATCCAGGCTAGAGATTCTTCTAGAAGATCTTTTCTTGTACCGGATCATTTGAGCTATTCTGTTTTTTTTTTTTTTTAATTTTTCCATATGAAGTTGAGAATTGATCTTAAGTTTGGTAAAGAATTGTGTGGGTATTTTGATAGGAATTGCAATGAATCTGTAGATTGCTTTTGGTAAGGTGGCTATTTTCACTGTGTTGATTCTCCCAATCCACAATCATGGGAGATTTTTCCAATCTTCTGAAATCTTCAAATTCCTTCTTCACAAATTTGAAGGTTTTTTTTTTTCATACAAATCTTTCACTTTTGTGGTTAAAGTTACCCCAAGATACTTTATATTTTGTGTGGCTATTGTGAAAGGTGTAGTTTCCCTCGTTTCTTTTTCAGCCTGTTTCTCACTTGTATACAAGAGGACTACTGGTTGTTTTGGGTTGATTTTTTTTTTATCCAGCCACATTGCTGAAGATGTTTATCAGATGTAGGAGTTCCTTGATAGAATTTTTGGTGTCACCTATGTATATTATTATATAATCTGTAAATAGTGATATTTTGACATCTTCTTTTAATATTTGTATACCCTTGATCTCCTTTAGTCATATTATTTCTCTATCTAGGACTTCTATTACTATATTGAAGAGATAGGGAGAGAGTGGGAAACCTTGGATGCAGGCAGAGTCAATGGAAAAACTCTGCCAAGACAGAGGGAGGGAGGAACAGGAGGATACAAGTGATGGGATAACAATTGAGTTGTAATTTGAATAAATTAATTAAAACTAAACTAAAATAAAAGAATAGTGTGTTGGAGATAGTTGGTGGATGGCTATCCAACCACAGTTCAGATACGTAAGCTCTATTGTACCATTTCACAGCAGGTTGTTTGTAACTAGTGAGCATGCACCGAAGAGCTCACCAAGGCTACAAGAAAGGATTTTGGATATATTTGCCACAGTGGAATAATAAATGTTTTGAAAAATGAGTATGTTTACACTATAAAAAATAGTTCCTACCTCACAAATTTGCCTGTCAGATATATTGTGACAGAAGGTTGAAGAAGATGATCCAATGTTATACATTATAGAAAGTTTTGGGTGACTGTTGAGGTAGCAAACTATCTCTGTCATCTTCTCATTTGGAAGGCTCCTAACCTGCACTCTGGCATACTTGGGTGATCAAGTTTATTCTCAAGTCTCTGATGGAGTTAAAGGCCAGGTAGCTTAGTTTTATAATGAAGCTTAGTTGTTTAGGGGTTAAGATGGTTTTAGGTCTAAATAAATGTTTTAAGTTGATAATGACAAGATATGATGGAGATTAACTTACATTCAGAATTTTAGTCACCCCAAGATAGGAAAGATATTTTCTTTAAGGCTGTCAAATACAAATAGCCAAAACACTAAGAATGTAACATTTATATAATTCCTGATTGTGTCATGGTTCTTCTTGCGATAGGTAGTTTATTGTATATATGTGTAATAATATAAATGCATATGTAAAAAATAAAAAATGATTAATTAATAAAAAAGAAAGAAAAAGAATAAAATACCTATTGACTCAAAATCTTACATCCAATAAAATTAAAATTAAAAAATGAAAACAAAGTGGAATTGATGTGTTATTAAAATTTTTTAAAAGTTGAAACAGAAAACATATTGGAGGAAAGGAAGTCAGGGATAGATCTGGGAAGAGTTAAAAATATGTTCTTTGCAGTAATACCGTTGCACTAGGTAATTTTGTCATAAGTGCAACCAGTTATATGACACGAAGTGACTTAGAGAATAAAGGATGTAGCTAGATGTCAGTTTCATGGAGGGATGGCATAGTAGCTAGGGCTCTAGCCAAGGTGATGGATTTACTCATGGTTTTGGACTCCAAAAGTAGAAAGAGGAACTTAGGACAGAATGGGACCAGACCCATACTTCCTCCCCAGGGACCTACTTCCACCATCTATGTCTCACCTCTCAACTGTTTGTAGTCCAATACCAAGAGAGATGGCTCAGTAGTTAAAAGCACTTGATCTTCATGCACAGGGCCTGATATCGGTTCCCAGCACCCGCATGCTTGCTCACGGCCATCCATAATTCTGTCCCCTGGGGATCTGTCTTATGCTGACCTCTACGGGTACTAGGCATGCATGTGACACACATATATATGTGCAGACAAAATGTTCATAAACATAAAATAAAAATAATCTTTTTATTCATAATCCTCTACCTGTGGTGGAAATTCAAATACACGAGTCTCTGGTGGCGTATTTCATGTTCAAAACATCATGAGTATTAAGCATGGTAGTTCATTTTAAATGATTACTAAAATTTTAGCATGTGTAAACCATGTATTTTAAATTGGGAGGGAGGGAAGAATGGGAGGATACAAGGGATGGGATAACCATTGAGATGTAACAAGAATAAATTAATAAAGGAGAAAAAAATGAAAAAAAAATAACCATCTGTCCTTTACATTTTAGTTTTAGATTCATTTATCGTTATTTTATACATGTAGGTGTTTTGTCTCTGCACCACATGCGTGTGGAGACCAGAAGAGGCTGTCAGATCCCTTGGAAGTTTAGTTATAGATGGTTGTGAACCACCATGTGGGCTCTGGGAATCAAACTTGGTCCTCTGGGAGAGCAACAAGTACTTTTAACTATTGAGTCATCTCTTTTCCCCAACTCTGTCATTTAAAGTTTCCTTTCTATTAAGGTATTTTTTTTTCATCATAAGTATTCACTGTACATGATACTACATCACATAGAACACTTTAACGTAAGTATGCCTTGAACACTAGGCACATGTGTTTTATTTAAAGATAACAAAACTAGGAGACTCACCTTTTAGCAACAAACAAGGAATTACAATATAAATTCTTAATTTTGTTTGCATTATTAATTGTTATTCTTGTTTTTATTCCATAAATAAAAACATTTCTCCTTGCTAAAAAAAAAAAGGAGTTAGAGCAAATATACTGTATAAAAATTTCAAAGAATTAGTGAAATGCCAAAAATGAAAATACAGAGAAATATTTCTATGTAAATTTACAAAATACCTAGATCATTCTCATGAAATTAGATGTACTAATTGTGTCTATTATGATTAACTAAGAATTAAATATTCTTAAACTAAAATGCTATCAAAAACACTGAAGCAGTGATTTTTAATTGCCATTTAAATATAATATAGCCAAAAATTTAAATGGATGCCAAAAGACCCATATAATCTATCAAAAATATTTAAATTTTAAAAGTTAAGTTGTCCAGGTAAGATAATTCTAAATAAAATATGTTCTGTATTCTCTGATGTATGTATATATAATATATTATATATAGTTATATGTGTATATACACACATATATGTATATATTATACATATATATGTTTTTATAGCATTTTGGTTTACTGGTTCAACTAATAACTAAATACACTACACTTTCATTAAGAAAGAATAATATACAATTGAAATCATACATGTGTGGCACAATTTTCTCAACAAATTCTCTTATTTATGCAGAATTGACTATATATTGATATAGTATATATACATGAACACATACAGTTTTATATTATATTGCATATAATAGCCAAGTGATAACTGTGTTTTTAAGTTTCAAAAGCTATCAGGCTATTTACCAAAGAAGCTGTTTCATTTTCTGTTCTTACTGGTGGTTAATAATATTTAAAATATCTCTACCTGTGCTAACAATTCTTGCTCTCTTCTCTTTGAATTTATAAACTTAAGTGTTTTATATATATATATATATGTATGTATATATGTATATACATACATAAATGTGTAATAGATATATGTCTACTCTGGGGCTCTCTGATTTATATTTTGAGAATAATGTCTCATGAACTAAGATACATGTGATATATGTTCATAGGTGAATAAAATTCTTTTTTGAGTAGAAAGTAGAGTGCAGGTATTTAACACATACACAAACACATTTAAGGAACAATTTAGAGGGATAATTATATAAAATTTCAAGTGTCTATTTGCATATTAGAGAATATGTTGAGTTCTCTTCTGAAAGAAAATCCATTTTAAGGCAAAAGTGCCTTGAAGAGCCAGGTAATCAAACATGTAAGAATAGCAAGCATAGATGAAGAACCAAAACAATATTATCAATATAATCACATCTGAGACAAATGTAGTACATCTTTCAGCTCTCAAATAATAAGCATCAACTTTCAGCGGATGGTGATTATGAGACTCACAACTGGCCAAGGTATATAAATATGAGTCTTCAAGATGCCCAGTTTTAAAAGAATATTTACACTGTGCTATATTTATATGCATCTTGCCTAACTTTAGAAGTCCCCAGAATCCTTTTCAATCTTACCACTGCAATAGTTGTCAATCTTTAAATTGTGAATGCTTATAAAATTAAAAAATAATGAGCATGTTACATACTTTAAAATATAATGACAGAGAGTAAATATGAGGTATCATGGAACAAGCTTACAAAAGCGAAACAAAAATCTAACAGGGCAGGTGACAATATAGCTGCTACATATGCAGAATGTGGAGCTTAGAGTATATTCAACTGTGCTCTAAAGTCTTAGACACTCCACTCAGCTCCAAAAAACAAAGTCTTTTTCGAACTAGCTCCATCCCATACTTCCCATGATCATTTAATAAACTCTACAACATAAAAAAGATTTATATCTGCTTTCTCAAAACCATATTGAATTACCTCCTATTTTAAAATTTGATTTGTCAAGTAATCAATCCATCATCTTTAAATTTAACTTTACTGACATTCTCAGGATACAGAGAGGATGAAGTCAGGTTCTGGGCCAAGTTTGAATGGCGCTTAGCCCAGTGCCTGACAGACTCCTTGTTCTCCCCTAAAACTTCATGAACTAGGATTCCACTGACAATGATTTTTCTAACATTGTTTGATGATGATGATTATGATCATGATGATGACAACGATGGCGATGATGATGTTGCCAGGGTCCATTAGAGTAAACATTAGTCTCTGCTTCTAGCATTATGGGGCTTTTCTGTTGCAAATTGCAAAATTCTTCCATTTTACAGCCAAGAAAACATTCCAAAGATCTAAAACCCGTATCATTAGGGTTATTACAAGGGCCTCACTTTTTGCTGTCAATTTCTGTCTTAGTTACTTTACCTATTGCTATAACAAAATATCCTGATAAAAGCTTCTTATGGTGGTAAAAGACATTTTCAAGGCTCATACAATCCATCATAGAGAAAAACTGAAAGAAACATTAACTTAAAGCATGTGGTTCACTGTATCCATAGTCAAGAAGTATAGATAATGGAATGAATGTATGTTACTGTTCAGTTCTCTTACTTCATTTACACTGGTAAAAATCTCAGAAAAGAAATGCTCCCAATCACAGTGGATGGGTTACCCTACTAAAACCAACTTCTAATGGCTTCTTATTATACATGCATATGAAGACCTTTGTAAACCCTTATCAGAGAAACTTCTCTTTGTAGGAGTTGGCAATCAACACAGAGATCCACATGTGAACAAGATACAGAGAATATGAGATTGAAGGATGCACATATCTATATGGCACAAATATGCTGCTTCCCTACTACAAAGTCATGGGGACCAATGTAGGAAAGGGTAAAAATAACGTAAGACCCAGAACTGGTGGATGGTGATTAGGAAAGTGTGTCTTCTGGAAAAAGCAGGGAGCTATATGTGATACCATGCAGAAGACCCATGAAGAACAAATTTCGGCATGGCGAGAAAGTGAGGTTTGTAGCTCTACCCCTAGCTAAGGGACCTATTGGCAACTGTTAACTGCTTGAGAGAAATGTCTAGTTTCCCCTAAGAGTGTACTTCTTGATAAGTCTACCACATTCAAGTGAAAGCCACCGATCTAATGGTGGATATAACAAATTGACCTTCATGGGGAAAAAATAAAGTACACAACTTTGAGTGAGAAGGAAAGTTAAAGTGTTTGGGGTAGTAGGGTAAAAAAGATCAAATGAAGAGAGTAGAAGAGAGGCCAGACAACAGTAAGGGTATTTGATAAAGCACCAAACGTTTTCTGAAACAAGAAATGGTCTTAACCTATGAGCCATTTCTCTATCCAACTTGTTTTTCTCTATTCCGTACTGACCTCAACGTGGTCACCTGCTGAATTCCTGTCACCCTGACATCACCATAGCAATAGAATGCTTACAGAATTGGAGAAAAAAATAAACCTTTTCCACCATTTGTTGCTTTTGTTAGGCTGTGTTTGTTTTCTAGAAACACACACAGAGAGAGAGAGAGAGAGAGAGAGAGAGAGAGAGAGAGAGAGAGAGAGAGAGAGAGAGAGAAACCTTTTATTTTTTAAAATCTGACTTCTTTTAAGGAAGATTTTTCAGTTCTTCTCCATAGCCTTGGAACAAGTGTCTATGCACTCTATTGCCGAAAATCATACACAAATTAAGCATCCTACTTTGTGAACTTGATTAATATTCCTGCCTTCTGAACATGGTAATAGCAAGCCATTAAAATTTCATGAAAATAAGTAAAATTATGCAGACCATATGGAATCATTTTATGAACTGTTAAAACGATAGTATCTGATTTTATCTAAGAAGTTTAAAACGTTCAGCCATAAGAAATTCCAAGAAGACTATCGGATGGCTGAGAAAAAAGGAATATTGAATGACTGAGAAACACTTAGAGAAATGCTCAAAATCCATAGTCATCAGAAAAATGCAAAGGAAAATGACTCTGAGATTCCATCTTACACCCATTAGAATGGCTAAGGTCAAAAACTCAAGTGATAGCACACGCTGGCAAGGATGTGGACAAAGGGGAACACTCCTTCATTGATGATGGGAAAGCAAACTTGTACAACCACTTTGGAAATCAATATGGCTCTTTCTCAGAAGACTAGGAATAGGGCTACCTCAAGACCCAGCTACTTTACTCCTTGGAATATATCCAGAAGATGATCCACCACACAAGGACACTTGCTCAACCATGTTCATAATAACCTTATTTGTAATAGATAGAACCTGGAAACAATCTAAATGTCCCTCAGTTGAAGAATGGATAAAGACACTGTGGTACATTTACACTATGGAATACTACTCAGCTATTAAAATAAAAAGAAAATCCCAAAATTTGCAGACAAATGGATGGAACTAGAAATGATCATACTGAGTGAGTTAACACAGATGCAGAAAGATTCACATGTTATATACTCTCTTATAAATGGACACTAGGCCAATAGGGATGTCCTGTGAAAGTCTTCACTTACCAAGAGATTGGGATAGATGCGAGCACTTCCTATTGGGACTCTAGGTGAGAGAAGTGTGGGAGAATGGGGAAATGGAAGGATTCAGAGGGACCTAGAAACCTACAAGAAGAACATCATGATGGACAGATCTGGACCCAGGGAGGTCTGCTCAAACTGCTGCACCAACCAAGGACAATACATACAGTAAACATCGAACCCCTACTCAGACCTAGCCAATGGACAGGACATTATCTACAGTTATGTGGAGAGCAGGCACTGACTCTGACATGAACTCTGGTACCTCATATTTGACCACTTTTCCTTGGTGGGAGGCCCGGTGGCACTCAGAGAAAGGATAAGCAGGCTACAAGGATGAGACTGGATAGGCTGTGACCATATGGTTGCAGAAGAGGTCCCCTTTGGTCACAGACGTAGGGGAGGGGAATAGTGTGAAAAAGGGAGAGAGGGAGGAATGGGAGGATACAAGTGAGGGGAAAACAATTGGGTTGTTATCTGAATAAACTAATTAAATAATAAAGAGAAAAACAAAACAAAAACAGAAAAGAAAGGGAAAAAAAGGAAATTCCAAAGTATACTCAAAATTTTTCCATTGTACATTTAACAGTCCAAGTCTTGTTTATAAAGCTGGTATCCCATTATTCTGCATGAATTCCATAGTAGACATTGTCTTAAAAATAAGGCTCTTAAATACCATGAAAAGTACTGAATTGTTCAACAGTTTGTTCAAAGCACAATTTTTTATAGTTCCCTTATCCAAGTTATTTGGAGATATTGATGTATATTCCTTCAGTTTTCTGTGATTAAATCACTTGAGAAAATGAATAGTTGCATCTCTTTGAAGCAGCATCTGGCTTTGGCTGTCGCTGGGGGATGATTCAGAGAGTCAGGGGTGTTAAGCCATGGGTAGAGCTGGCATCAGGTGTTGCTTACTGTGTTAACAGTTAATAATTACATGGAGGCCATTTGCTCACACTTCTGTAGTATTTTAATTATTTATAGGTCAGGGACCCAGCTTTGACATACCACTTTCTGCCACCAGGTCTCCAGAGGATTCAGAAAACAGCTGCTAGAGGACAATGACTTCAGGTCACTGACTGAGTTAAAATAAAGCTTGTGTGTTTTAGATTACGTTATGCTGGCTTCTCCCCAAAGAAACTTTAAAACTTCCGTGGTTACTGGCCATCCCCAAATGATCTGCCATAGTAGTAGTTATAACATCAGAACTAAGAGCAAAGCAAAGGTTTCTCCCTGCATTGAATTAGTGGAGTTATGTTGTTTATGAAAGAATATTCCAGAGAAGGCTAAGAATTTTGAAAGATAAAACACCAGATCTAGCAATGGCAATACAACTAACTCTATGGTTAGAAGTTCTTGCTGCTTGCTTCTAGAGGAGTTAGTTCCCTGACGCCACACAGGATGGTTCACAGCACTCTGCATTTCCAGCTCCAGTGTATATAACATTTTCTTTGGGATTCTGATAATACCCACACATACACGACATTTAAAAGACCAACCATAAACACAAGAGTAAAATAATTAAAATAAAATTTTATAAATTACATAAAATAAATTAAAAGAAAAAGTTTAAAACCAGTATCATACCCAGAATGTATACCAGCAGCCTCCAGAGAAGTAAAGTGCATAAAGTATGTTGTTCATTCTGTGTACTTTTTTTAGTTGGTTTTAGAATATATTGTATAAAGGGAAATACTCATAGGATTTTGCTAGCTAATGACCCATCAAAATGGATGACAAAATTTCAGACTGGGCTTAAACACCCAAGAATTCCAAGTCTCAGTATAGGAGGCAGAGAAGACCAAGACCTCAGCTCAGTTAGTTAGACAAAGTAAATTCTATCATTTACTCTCTCCTTTTCATGTTCTCAAGAAATCAGATGATGTCCTCCTGTACTGGATAGTGTAATTAGCTTTCCTGAGCCTAGTCATTACAATATTAACTACCGTGCTGAACTGAATTGCTCTCATAGGCACACTTATAAATAATACTTAACCCAGTACCGGGGCCTCCTGTAACTCAGCCATGCTGACAAAAAACCCTCAATAAGGGCATAGTTAAAGTTTCCTAGGAATGCTCAGCACTAAGTAGGAAATAAATATTATAATATGGCCTCAAAGGCTCAGCGGTCATCACAGAAGAGAGCACAGAAAGACTAAGTGGCAGAGGTAGTAGATGTCTTCAGGGAAGGAATATTTGCCAGACACAGCAAGGCTGATTCACAATACATAACCTCACAGGTGCTCTGAGTCCATGCACAAGGCTGGCACAAGGTCAAGCTAGCCAAGATCCCAACACAGATAAGAGAGTTCTAAGAAGTCCTAACTATAGCTGTGTGAAGGGGGGGAAACGAGAGTTGGTTTCCTTTAGAGCTGTAGCCCAGGAGAAGTTATTTATGCAGATACAGGTAGCACTGAGTGAACTTAATGCCTGTTTTTAAAAAAATACACAGAATTATGAGGGGAATAGAGGAAGGCATGAGATAGAAATTGGAGGAGATAAATGGCCCGTAAATGTTATCAAAACCTACTGTACGTATTTATGAAATTCTCAAATCATAACTTTTAAAATTACATTGTCCTACATTTTCATCATGTTTTAAGAATATAGATACCTAAATGGTATAGAAATTGTTAAAATAACAAAGTCTAGCGGGAGGAGTCAAAGAAAGTAATAATCTGTATTGTTATTAGGTTTTTACCTGATGGGTATTAGACGTATTCCAGCTCTGTATAGTAAATTTGGAAGTGCTCCTTCTATTTTCTATGAATATTTTAAGAAGTATTGCTTGTAGGTATTCTTTGAAAGTCTTGTAGACTTCTGCTGTGAATCCATCTGGCTTTGGGACTTTTTATGTTAGAAGGATTGTTAATATTGCTTCTATCTTCTTATCTGTTATCGATGTGTTTTAAGTTGTTGATATCCTTCCGGTTTAGATTTGGTAGTTTTTTTTTTATCAACTTTTAGGGACTTCATTCTCCTTCCATTTGCCCTTTGCTCAGGTGTCTGCAGAGCAGCTCAGGACCACTGACAACCCACTCAGTGCCCTGTGCTGTGGGGGCTGCTGACCAGTCCACAGTGGCTGGCTGGGTGCTCCAATACTCAGTAGTGAACTGCTGAATGGGTACGGATGGCATCTGTACACCCTCAGACCAGTCTGCCACCTCTGGCTGAGCATCAGTGAACTCAGGAGCTGGCGCAGTCCATTCAACCTGGAATCACTCCTTGGGCACAACCTTCTCCGCAGCAGCCTGTTCCTCCTTCTCAATCTCCTCTGGGTCCCTGTAGAAGTAAAGATCAGGCATAACCTCCGATGGGTGCACACTAGATGTGCCACACACGCGAAGTACTTCCCCAGGCCACCATCCACCACATCAGACCCACTGAGTGAGCTCCTTTGTTGTTGCATGCACATAGTGCAGAGGAGAATCTGTGTTGGACAGAGCGATGGTGGGCAGGTTGACATAAGAGGCCTCTGTGAGGGGCTACTGATCAGCCCTGGGGTCAGTCATGACTAGAAGCTCTGGTTCCCTGAAGGCTACTTGGATCTGGTTGGTGAAGGTCACAGATGTGAAGCAGCCAGCAATAGGAGTGGCTCCAGTGGCAGCAGCGAACTTCAGCAACCCCAAAGCACACACTTCCTCCAACAAGGTCACACTCTCTCAAAAAGGCCACACCTCCTGATCCTTTCAAATAGTGTTACTCCCTAAACAATCACACATATGAGTTTATAGTGGCCATTTATACTCAAACTACCAAAATTACCTCCCAGAGATTAAAGGTAAGAACCTTTTGCTGAAGATATCACACACTTCAGACACAGGGCTTGAAGGAAATGAACTGGGTCTCCCCTGGAAGACGCTTCCAGGAGAGTTAGCTCTCATAATGCCAGATGCATCTGTGCCAACTGCCAAAAGAGAAAAGAATTCATATTTCCTGCCCAGCTTTAAAGTATGGCAAGATAACGCCAAAGGTGTTTAGAGTGACCAACTATCTTCTAATTGGACTTAAGATCCTCTTACTAGGAGGAAATTCGTGCCTGGTACTGTAAACCTGTCCAAATAGCCATAGCTAGTGAAACCATGAACTGTAGAGGAGAGACTTACTCCTGCCACTTTTCCAAACCAGTGTAATTTCTAACTGCTGTATAAATACTTAGCCATATATGGCCACATGAGTGTAACTCTCACTCTTTGCCAAAGAAGTTTATTTTTTAATGAAGACAAATATTCTTACAGATATACACACTGTATAAAGTCCAATTAGCAATCAACAGTGGGGTTCCCAGCTCCACATGAAGCATTGACACTTCAACTTCTTCATCTAATGTTCAGGGAACATAGAAGAAATTAGGACAGACAGATGCCAGAAGAGCAAGATATCTGGTCTGGCATAGATTCTTCTAAATATGAGCAAGAAATTATATCCATGAAAATTTTAACCTGTTGTTATCTAAACAAGACTTGAACAATGAAGCCACCAGTTGCCATGCCAATTCACAAGGACCACTACTAGATGAAGTGCTATAGTCAGTTTCTGTTGAGAAATACAAGATCAGTGTTCTCCATGGAGAGACTGGAGACAGCTTCCCCTATCTTCAGTGACGGTACGTGAGAGAATACCCTATTACAAGTTGCCAAGCCTAAATACATTTACCCACAAGCAATACTAAATGGAATCAATAACATACATTTGTGTGTATGTGTGTGTGTGTCTACAAGACAATGGAACAATAATATTTTAAAATAAAATGTTACGAAGTTGATAGGATTGTGTTCATGGACGCAGGAAGAGTTTTAGGAGGAGATAGTGGGGTGAAAATAATGTAAAACTGAAATGAAACTCTAAAATAATTTAAATAGAAAATAATAGTGAGGAATGTTATATGTTATCAGTGACTAAAATATTAATGTGGAATGAGGTGGATTTCACCTCAAAGTTTGGTCAAACACTGTCTGTAGGACTGATTTTACCTTGCCTACAGAAAAAAAGTTTTATTACATCTGTACAAATGAAAACCTGAGATTTGAAACATAAGTTGTTAAAGTGTTCACTGTTTCTTTTATTATCATCATCATCATTATTATCTGTCATTTAATAGAATTATTGGAGTGATCTCACCCCATGCCTCACCCCCAGCTCTGGGTACCATCTCCTTTTTTTTTTTTTTTTAAATCTTTTATTGATGCTTTGCCAATTTCACATCATACACCCCAGTCCTTCTCATCTCCCCGTCCTCTCATACCCGGCCTTTGCCTTGCAACTTCTGCCCGAAAATAAAATGGACACAAACAAACAGACCGGCAAACAGCAACAGCAATAACAAAACAAAGCCTAGAAAATATCTCATCTTGGGAGCTGAAGTATGTCAGTGTATCCCTCTGACACACATCTACCTGGGCTAGTCGATGCAATGGCTCTCAGTTGTTTGCCTACCAGGGCAAGCTCTCCATCACTGCTCCCGTTAGGCCACCCAATGCACAGTCTGTAGGAGGCAGCATCAGCTAATCTGCTCTCATGCAATGGGGCAGCTCATCTGCACCTGTGCCTCCTGAGCTAGCTCCACTGCGCTCCCCACTGTTCCAAGTGTTGCAAATTGTGAGGGACTGGGACAGCTCTCATACTTTCAAACTCTCAGGGCTGCCTCACCTGTGCTTTTCCCATCAAGACCAGCTCCACTGTGTTGCCGCAGGCTAGGTGGACAGGCCACTCTCGCTCTCTGCTCTCCTTGCTCTCAAGTGTGCTCCAGGCAAAGAGGAGGCAGGGCTACATTTCTGGCTCTCATGGCCCCAGGGCTAACTCTCCTGACTACTGCAGGTAGGAGGGGGAGGGTATCACTCTGACACCCGTGCCACCTCACAGCAGATGAGTGGCAGAGTCAGCTCTAGCTCTCTCATGCTACTGTCTTCACCTGCACCCTCTTCACCAGCCTAACTGCGCTGACCAGATGAGGTACAGGGCCTGCTTTCCCAAGTACTGCAGCTGGTGAGGGGCAGAGCTCCTCCTGACTTCCTGGCCCTGTTGTGGGTAGCTTTCCTGACTGCTGAAGATGAAGAGGAGCAGGGTAAAACACTTCTGAGCCCTTGCCTCCCCAAGGCAGATGAATGGTAGGGGCCAGCCTGTGCCGGGCACTGTTTTCCTCCTTCTATGCTGCACCGCCTGGATTTCACTTGATTCGATTTTTATAAGTCCTAGGCATAAGAAAGGTTTGGTTACCAAGCAAGGCAACAAGCAATGATGAAAAACCGAGTGCCATCTGCTCTGCTGCTGACTGATGTAAGAACACAGGACCAAGAAGCTGTCCTCTCTTTGCCCATTGTCAGAGGATCACTGTGTTTCTTAAGATGAAACACTAACTACAGTCTACATGAAAACATAATGTTTTATTTTTAACTTATAAAATAATGATCAACTTAAATATTTTCAGCCTATAACTTCTGTTCTTTAATTAATTTATCTAACTAGAAATGTTTATCATCAAGAATGCTAAGTAAATGTATTGCTCACAAGGATGATCTAAAATTCCCCCACTCATTTACTTGTTGCCAATAACGAAAAAATGCCTATTCATTAATTTATAGCATGTAAGATATGTTGCATTTTTCTATATAAACATTTTATATGTAAGTACCTACATAGAATGCAGATTAGCAAACTGATGTACTTCCTGACCCATTTACACATAGTGTTACATCAGTATTCTTACTCTCAGAGGGGATGACACATCTTCATAGTAGTGTAGAATCCTGAACACAGAAACTATGTGGAAGGTCAAGTGAGAAACCCAATACTCACAAGGCTCCATGGAAATAGCTAGCTCTGGCCACTGGGCATGGCAGTGCTTTCAGTAGGTAACCCTCCAGTAGGGATTAACCATTCAGTTGTGAGACCATTGTCCACCTAACGCCATGGAAAGTTTCGAAGACTTCACAGATTGCTCTTGGAAATGATTTAAATTTAGAAAAAGGCAGGGGCATTAAAAAAAAGTGACATTTTATGTCTTGTCCAATATTAGCAGATGATTAAGAAAAATTAAAGTTAAATTAATTAAGGGTGATTGATCATTTAGTAATGAAATATGTTGCATTACTATCTGGTTAGTCTATTTACTTTGAATACCATCTCCTGTGGAAAATACCACATCTTCGCACCTGCCGTTCTGCTGTCCTAGCGGTCATTACTCTGCAAATTAGTAAATAGGCATGCTTCTCAACATTGACTAACATATAAAAATGTGGCCTAAGCTTGTATGAAATGTTAATGAGCTACAAACAAAACGAAACATTGTTGCCATTTGTAGATCTCTAAATCATGGATACCATGTTGCTGTTATGAATTTAGATTGAGAGCTTAGATTGAAACCAGAACCTAGACATCTGACTGAACATTTTAATTAAAAGAAGCAGAGATGAATAATCTCAAGAGGAAGTAAGCAGTTGGTGTCATGAAATTAAAAGAAAAAAAAACTTCATGAATAAATATTGATTTCTTTCCTTATTAGACATTAAATCTCCCATTTTTTTTCCACCAACAAGTCAGTATCAGTCATTTTCCCAGATTGCATCCATAAATGATTGTTTGTTGGGGTAATAATCCAGGATGAATTTTAATATTTAATTAAGCTTTTTTAAATCTGAGGAATGTCATTATTTTAAAAAGTCAGTGGTTCTTTTAATATCAAATTAGCAATGTTTCTCCTCAGCACTTTTAAACGTTTGGCTCCACTCAATTTTCTGAATTCACCATGAGTACATTAAAGTCTCACATATCTCTTTTTAGCTGAAATCATTACTCAATCATCATTTCTTGACAAAATACTCCAAGGCCATAATGAGGTGCCAAAGGTTATAATTAGATAGGTTAGCAAAGCCACCTAAGTTCTAAACTGTAGATGATTACACATTCCCGCAGTTCCATGCTGGGAAGAGTTCTCTTCCAGGAAGCTTTAATTAAAGGATGGGATCCTAAAAATAGGGCCATCTAAAACATGTTTGATTATTGGATTGTTAAATAAAAGAATGTGATTGTTTTCAATACCCTAAAGGTTCCATGTACTAATACAAATTTAAAAATCACATTTAGTAAGGTTAAAAAATAGGAATGTAAAGCTAGACAAACTGATCAATGGCAAATGTTTGGCTGATGGGTAATTGTTGCCATTTGTTTTATAGATTTACAAGATACATTCTAGAATAGTATATACATCTATATATTGGTAGGAGAAGATATTTTTGTCTAGATAAAGTAAATCATATCAGAATATCATAAATTTTTATGTTTAGAATATTATGTCAAACCAAAAAACAAGAGATGAAAATTGTCTTTGGTTATACTTAATATTGTTTGTTTATTGTATTTATATTTTAATATATTAGCTTTTGTTAAAAATAAAATATATAAACACAGGTGAGGAATTAAACTGTCAGTATTCAGTAGAAATTATATTACTGTAGTGCAAAATCTCCCCAAAATCATTTCATTATCCATCTATTCATTACTCAGACAATGCAAACAAGTAGCTTTTACTAACATTGCCTTGAGATCCAAATGCTTTGTACTACTCCTTTCAGTTCTTGCTGAAATATACGTGAACTGGCATGTTATTTTTATTGTTGGAAACTCTCTAATATCTTACATTATATAATAATAGAAAAAGTGATTTTATATAGTAAAAGTGATTTCTATTTTGATTCAGTGATTTATCATTTTTCAATTCTTCAGCTGAAAGTAATAACTTTACCTAATATTACTAATTTTAGAAACTCACCTGTTGCCGACCACTGGAGAAAATTTGCTATGTCTGTAAATTGTATTTGATTCAAAATTTAAGAGTTGTTAATAACATCCTGGCATCAAGAGAAGAAAATGGCGATCGTCTATGTCACTGAAGAGCACCATGACAAACATTTGCTTTTCAAGTCTTTTAAAAACAAATCTGTAATATCTGAATGTTCATGCTCTAGGCATTAGCTAATTATAGTATAAAAATCAAGAACATAATAAACTTTTTCATTCTATATTGTTTGCATGTATAAGGTTTCAGGATGACCACTTAGTACTGGATAAACAATAAACTGATCCTACTAGGAGTTTTTTGAAATTTGTGGCTGTGTATTTTTTTTTTTCAGAGTTTTAGTTGGTGTCAAGGTTGGGGGATTTTAAAAATATTCATATCATCCCATAATATGGTGCGTTTTCACAGCAGTCTTTGATCTTTGACCGACCCAGTAGTATTTTGGCTGCCCATTTCCCTAGTGGTTTTGGCTGGATTGGAACATTTATTGCTTTCTTGGAGCTACCAGATGCTCTTAATTGCTTACTTACATAAGTATTTACTTTGGGTAATTACTTACCACTAAAATCTCTACTGCTTTTGGATTGAACTTTAGACTAGAAATTATTCACACTTTGTTTCAAATACATAAATTTCACTCACGAGCTTCCATTGTTTGTCTTGTTGTATAGTATATCTCTCATCTTGTGTTAAATCTATAGCCTGTATTTAGTCATGTTAGAGAGAGAGGTAGCCTCTTCCCTTGGAGTGGGGTAGTTCCTTAATGAGGAGGCTGTACGTATTGCTGGCACAGAACGTCTAGTCTTTCCTGATGTCAGTGTAGAGGTAAGGGATAAGATGATAGTATACACTCCATGCTTGGGAGGCATTTGACTTTTTCCATCCCAGAAAATAATGTGAAGTTTTTATTCAAAAAGACGGTGGTACTTTAGTTTTAATTATTTTAATAATTAAAAATTCTACTCATTTGAATCCTCAAAAATGAGACCAGAGAGGAAAACTTGTCTCTTCCTCACATCAAAACAGAGCTTCTGTCATTCTGAGTTTGGGTTTGGAAATAAAGAAAGAAGAATTATTTAGACTCTTTGCTTTTTCTAAAACTTCGTAGAGTTACTTACATAACTATATCTTCATTTGCCATATATACTTTTGGTAATTTTCACATACTTTTTATGATTATTTCTTTCCTAAGAATAATTTCACCACATGTGACAATTCACTTAAAAATGAAGAATTTAAAATTTCTAATTCATTATAATTAATTCAGGTTGTATCTTCCCATTTCTACCCTCCCTCCCTGTTCTGACCTATGCCCCTGCCCTAGACCTCTAACAGAAGAGGATCTCCGCCACAATCATATGACCACAGCGTGTCAGGGGTTAAATTGGGAGCACCAGGGTTCATGTCAGAGGCATTCCCCACTCCTCCCACAACCACGGAGAATGAGCTGTCCATTGGCAAGATCTGAACATGGGGTCTAGGTTCACTGCATGTATGTTTGTGCAGGACCCCCTGGGTCCAGATCCACCAGCTATGATGATGCCCTTGTAGGGCTCCTTAACCATCTTGTTCCTTTCATCTCCCCCCCAACCTCCCGCCAGTCTTCTATTCTCTGAGTGCTCAGCCCAGAGACCAGCAGTGAGTCCCAGCACCTGTACAGTTCTACCACCTGGTGTTGTCTCTCAGAAGACATCGATGTTGGGCTAATATCCACGTATAAGTGAGTATATACCATGTGTGTCTTTCTGGGTCTGGGTTACCTCACTCAGGATGATCAGTTCCATCCATTTGTTTGAAAATTTATGTTGCTCAATACAGAGAGGGAAGGGGAACTTTGAGGGTTTCCAAATAGGGTTTTCTTCTGGATTGTAAAATAATGGACCCTTAAAACATTTGGGGAGATAGAGTTCAGTCTTTGAACCAAATTTTCTGGAAGTTTTATGGGAGCCTCATAAAATACTCAGAATATGTAAGTCATATAATTTCCAGATCTGTGGTCAAAATTAGTATGTTGATGATAAATATAGTTAACTACACATAAAAATAAATGCCTTTATAACATAATTTTTATTTAGGTTAAATAAGTTGGAAGGAGACCTAACTATGTCGATTTAAATTTTCTCCTCTGGTTTTAGAAAGGAAAGTATATTGAGTAATTTTTAGGTCTGGAATCCAATGAAAAGATCATTAGCATGTGGGGCTAATCACACAAAACATGCTAGCACTGTTAGAGAAATAAGAGTTAAGCCTCCCAACATAGAGTATTCTTCTAAATTTTTGTGACTCAAAACTTCAACAAAGCATTTAACATACACAACCATGTGTTTCTTACTCTACCTAGTTCATTAAGGTGGCCTCCTTTCTTCTCCTCATCTCTCTAGTCTCCTCAAGATCCTCATGTGGTCTCTGCTTCCTTTCCCAAGAACCTCTCTGTCTCCAATGCCTACAAACTTTAGCTACATACACCTATCCCATTTGCCTGCCCAGGCATAGCGGCTTTCTATTGGTCAAACAGTAATACGTTTCTAGGAAAGATTACATGGCAATATTTGGAGTAGATTAAAAGACAGCAAGCATTAATTAGCATCAAAATACATCAGACCAACCTCCAGCATCTTGCATAGTCACAATGGTGAAGATCAATAAAACAAATGGCAGCTCAAACTAGTGACCATGTAGAAGAAGGGGAACACTTATCCATTGCTGTAGGTTGTGGTAGTTCCACAGGAAGATGAGAGTCAACCTACTTCAAGGTCTGGTAATTACCCAAAGGATGCTCTGTCCTACCACAACGACACTTGCAGAACCATGTTGATTGCAGCATTATTCATAATGGCAAGAAACTAGAAGCAAAATAAAAACCAGATGTCCCTCAACAGAAGAATAAATAGAAAATATGTGGTGATTTATACAATGGAAAATTACTTGGTTGTTAAAATAAAAGGCATTGTGAAATGCCCAGGTATTGATGGAGCTAGGAAATAATGATCCTGAATGAGAAAAGTCAGACCCCAAAAAACAAGTATGATATGCATTTGCTTATGACTGGCTATTAGCCATTGAAACATGATAACCATTCTACAATCTATAGACCCAGAGAGATTAGATAAAGAGGGAGAATCTGGGTAAAAGTGTGGCTCTTACTGGGAAGTGGAAATAAAATAGATGTTGTAGAATGAATTGGGCTGTTGGGGCCAGGACAGGTAGATAAGGTAAGAGAGGAGATGCAGTGGAGAAGAGGTAGAGATGGAGAATGATGATATTTGGTGAGTGGTGTTGAAAACTAGTGCAGGAGACACATATAAAAAGATGGTTCTATAATCTCTCTACTCAGGTAGCAAACTGTCTCTGTCATCTTCTCATTTGGAAAGTTACTAACCTGCACTCCAGGTATACTCAGATAATCAACTTTATTCCTTCTAAGGGGTTGAAGACCAGGTAGTTAAGTTTTACAATTAAGCTTAGGTGTTTAGGGGTTAAGATATTTGTAGGTCTAGATAGATGTTTTAAGTTGATAATAACAAGATGTGACAGAGATTGATTTACATTCAGAAATTTAGATGGATCAAGATAGGAAAGATGTTTTCTTCAAGGCTGTCAAATACAAGTAGCTAAAACTCTAAGAATGTAACATTTATATAATTCCTGATTGTGTCAGGGTTCATCTTGCTGTAGTAGGTAATTTTGTGTGTTTGTGTTGTGTGTGTGTGTGTGTATGTGTGTGTGTGTGTGTGTGTGTGTGTGTGTGTATGGAATAATATAACTCTATATGGAAACATAAAAATATTTAATAAAGAATTTTAAAAGATTATTCTATTGAGGATTCTTAATAATAGGATATGTAGTAATTTCTGGTAACAAGGCTTCCAGTGGCATCACTGGTCATTCAACTGAGTTGTTCGCCAGGAGGTTTTATGGAACTCTCCAAACAGTCCAGGTTGTTGCTAAGACAAAAGAGTGTTACTTGCAAATTGTCAGTGGAAACCGATCCTGAAGACATTACACACACAAAGCATTGAGCATGGAGAAGTTGAGCTGGTACTTACAGAGATCCTTTCACCCCTACATTCTAGTCTCCTTAGTGTGGGATAGTAATCTGGATGTCACCAAAAGAGAAACTTAAGGGTCAACCCAGCCACAAAACCTACAATTTGTCTTGTTTTCCTGTAAAATATGCAGACGCATTAATGGCATGTAAAGTGTGGTAGTAAATAACCAATGTCTGATTTGATTTAAGGCCTACTCCACAAGAAGAACCCATACCCAACACTGCTTGGGTAACCAAGAACCAGACTAGATATCCCAGAGACCAAGAGTGAAGCCAAAAATTACTTGTTTAAAAATTAAATAACATCAACCTGGTTGGGTTATTTTTCCTATGAGACAGGGTTTCTCTGGCCTCAAACTCACAGGCATATGCCTACCTCTGCCTCACATGTGCTGGGATTAAAGACATGCACCGCCACAAAAAGCATTCATGAACTGATCCTAGGTCCACGACACATATGTAATTGATGGGTAACTTGTTCTTCGTGTGTGTCCCTTAGCAAGTGAAGTGGGGGCTGTACCTGACCTGGAATTTGTTGCCTGCTTTTGGATCACTTTCCCCTAATGGGTTGCCCTGTCTGGCCTTAGTGGCAAAACATCTGCTTTGTACTGGTGTGACTTGATGGTCTGGGGTGAGTTTGTAAGGGAGTTTACTCCTTTTCTGAGGAGAAGAGGAGGGAGGAAAGGGGGAAAAGAGTGTGAGGGTGGGACAGGGAGGAGTGGAATGTGGGGCTGTGATCAGGATGTAAAATGAATAAATAAATAAATTTTTAAAATAAAATACAGTGTTTTAAAATGACATTTTGCTAAACTAATCAGTGTCTGTGTCTTATCCCATCAGCATCAGAGAGGCTTCCCCTGATGGAAGAGATAAGGAGACCCACAGTGGACATTATTTATTTGTAGAGCCTAAATTAGAGATCTTCATCAAAACCCTCCCATCAAAGCACAGGGAAACCTAGGCAAGATGAGGCTGAAACATTGTAAAAGCCAAAGGAGTCAGAAGACAGCAGGAAAATAAAGCCATCTGAGTCAAGTCAGCAAGGCATGTATGGGCTCACAGAGGCTGAAGCAGGAAATACAGGACATACATGGGTCTGCACAAAGTCTTCTGAGTTTATACCATAACTATTAGCTTAGAATTTTTAAGGGACTCCTGACTGTGAAGACAACTGGGGTTCTGACTCTTGCTCCTAACCTTGGGACTCTTTTTTTCCTCCTTTGGTTTGACTAGTCCAACTTTTATATGACAATTTTTGCTTCATCTTATTATATTTTATTTTTCCATGTTTGATTGTTATCTCCTAGAAGTGTGTTTATAAAGAGAGACAGAGAAGCAGTGGTGTCAGAAGGAAGGAGAATCGATCTATAAACAGTATATATTGTATGAGAAAAGAATCTCTCTTCAATATAAGAAAAAAGTTATTTACTTTCTTATTGTTGAATTTGAGGAGTTTGTATTCTTGGCATAAGTCCTTTTTAAATGTATAACTCTAAAACATACATATATAATGTGTATATATATGCTATGTATAATACATGATGTATAGAGAATATAGAATATATTACATGTAATATATAATTTACAAAGTAATCTTTACTTATATATATCCAGCTGTAGATTCTTTGACCATGTTTTAATATTTAGCAGGTTAAAATATTTAATCATAAATTCAAGTTTTTACATTTTATTATCTTTTTCACACTGGATTAAGAATTCATTACCTGTAACCTTAGCTTCAAATGTTCTGTACACACATCCATTTCTAATTTTAGGATTGTATAATGTTTGTGAGGAAATATGTTTTCAGAACAAAAGAACCAGACACTGACAATGGATCAGATCTAACAGGATTCATCCATTTCAGTATGATGGACATTGATATATCCTGCATCCTTCATGTTCCTCATCAGAGCAAGACACCGTCGAAGAAATCTTCCAATCCCAATTGGTCCAGCATTTCAGACTGTCCCACACAGGACTCTAATTAAGCCTGGAATTTTTCAACATTTAGCGACTGGACCACAAATGTTATTCATACCTTGTTTTACCCTTTTTTCCCAATTTTATTGGGCCCCTACAATGGTATTACTTGTCTCAAATCAGGCACAAGAAACCTTAAGTGAAGGATGGCCCATTTCTTCTAAGGGGGGTTATGTAGGTTTTGGTTGCTTTCTCGGGTTATAGAGGGTTGTTTTCCATGAGAGTTGGTTAAAAGTTATTATTGGTCTTATTTAGAAAGAAAACAAAGTTGGACTCAGGGATGTCTCTCTTTTCCTTTATCTCCCATTCTTAGGTTTGGAGATATGGGTTAAAAAGAAAGAAGGGGGAATATAGAAATAGATAGGGAAGATAGAAGAAAAAGCAGATGAGTGAGTCTACTCTAATTAATGCCTTAATTGTCACCCAAAATGTCACTTTTACCTCACTGGAATAGAATTTTGTATATAGATGCAAAATAAGTTTAATTTTAGATACAGTGGTATAGAATTCAAATGTAAGATTATTCTTCACACACACTATATATATATATATATATATATATATATATATATATATATATATATATATTTCTACTCTAATATGAGGCATTGCATCTGTATAACTCAATTCCAATACAAGGTTTATTTCCAATACTTTGAAAGTGCTACTTCAGACTTTTTAGGATAAAAAAATTATACAAGTTGTTAGTTGATCAAATCATGATCCTATGGAAATGGCTTCAAATGTGGCAAACAAGCAACAGGATAAAATGACTTCATTTCTACCACAGACAAAATACTGCAGAAAAAAAAGTGCATACTTGGATGCAGGCACAGTCGATGGCCAAACTCTGCCAAGACTGGGTAAGCAAGTTCTCAATAGTTCCTGATTCACAAATATGTCTGTCAGATATATTGGGGCAGAAGGCTGAAGATGATGCTATAACATTATAGAGAGTTTTGGGTGATGGCTCAGATAGCAAACAGTCTCTGCCATCTTCTCATTTGGGAAGCTACTAACCTGCACTCATGGCATAACCAGGTAATCAATTTTATTCCTTCTCAAGTCTCTGATGGTGATGAAGACAAGGTAGTTTAGTTTTACAAATAAGCTTAGTTGTTTTAGTGTTAAACAATTCTTCCTTATGTCTCTACAGTTGTTTTGGAATCTTGTTATCCACACTCCTGTGAAATGGTAGTCTCAATCAATGTATGCATTCTGGTTGCTCCCTGACTGAACATCCTCCCATCTTTATCCTTCTCTTTGTGGTTTTTCTACTTATTGAGATAAAATACTATTAAACATATGTCAAATCATAAAAAAAATTTTTTTAGGTCTAGGTAGATATTTTTAGCTGATAATGATAAGATAAGATAGATATTGATTTACATTCAGAATTTTAGATTCACCAAGATAGGAAAGGTATTTTCTTCAAGGGGGCCAAATACATATAGCCAGAACACTAAGAATATAACATTTATATAATTCCTGATTGTTTTATTGTTCTTCTTGCTGTAGGCAGTTTGTTGTATATTTGTGTAATAATATAAATGTAGCTGTAAAGAATAAAAAAATTTAATAAAAATACAATCCCAACTCAAGTACTCAAACATTATTTTTAACTAATATTTTGTTATGATTGTATAGCAGTAGTGATATTTATAATAATCACTTGAACTATTCTAGATCAACTATTACCTTGAGAGGTATTTATCAGCTTTAATCTAACTAAGTCCATATAGAATTATTATTAGAACCTTGGTAAAGTATTTTGCATTTGGCTACAATGAAATGTAATCATAAACTGTGCTAGAGTTAATTGAAAATATTTATGTAGATCTAAGCCAGCATGTCAAGAGCTCATTTTGAACATGTGAATAAAAGTCCATTGGCATGATTTCTGTTTCTTGATGTACACAGTTTCATTTTCTCACCAATATCATATATTTTCATTATTACAGATTTGTGGTAGTAAACATAGTCCTTGCAAATCAAATCTATATTTATTTTTGAATTGTTTTGACTATTCTAGAACCTTTACCTAGAAAAAAAGAGATAATTTTAGAACAGATTATAATTTTCTAAATACTAGAAAAAATCTCAAACCCTACATACAACAAACCAGTAGCATCTTGCAAAACACACTATTTGAGGGAAATTTTATTCATATTGAATTGATTATATGGATATTTGGGAAGAATTATCATCTTAGCAATAGGAACTTACAACTAACATTCTTTAAAAATTTTACTTAATTTGGATTATAATTGTTATGTGTTTTGCATGCTGTGATTGACTCCAGTAGCTCATACACTGAATTATTTCTACAAACTTAATTTTTTTCCAACAGTATTTTGCACTGCCCGACATGCTGAACCTAAATGTCACATAATACATAGATTTTTGTGTATTTCACCTTTTGATGCTACAGTAGATGTTTCAATGCTTTGTGATTTTAGTGTTTACGGTGTTAGAAGTATAATAGACCTTCCATATTGTCTCTTTTGAGGTCAGCTAAATTTCCCCTTAGTTCTAAGTGTTTTAAAATATATGTAGTAATATACATAATTATGTTGCCTGAAAATAAAGGTAGTTGTAATCCCTCCATTCTTAGCATTTTAAAAATTAACGTTAGTAGTATTCTTGAGAGTAACATCATCTTTGCTTTCTTCCCTCAGCTTTTATCACATACTGTAGCCTTGACAATGATTAGTTGATGAATGCCATTAGGCCAAGGCAGTTTGCTGTAGCTTCTGATTGCTGATGCATTTTATTTATTCTGAATAGATATTGAATGTAGGCAGACTCTTTCCATTCACCAATTGGTATGATAACATGTTTTTATTCTCTATTATAGCAGTAAAGTAGTTTCTAATCATTTATTTCTGTGAACTGAACCAGATTCACATCAAATCAAATGCTCTAATGACTTCAACAGGGAACTCCCCCTCCTGCCCCCCCTAGCCAAATTGAAGTAGTCAATCAATTTTTAAAGTGTTTGACATACTCAGGCATCAGGGAAATGCAAATTAAAACTAAAAATGCTTTGAAATTCATCTCACCCCTGTTTTAATGGCTCATGTCAAGAAAACAAATAATAGAAAATTGTGATAAGCTATCTCTGAGGTGTGGAAGCAAAATGCAGGAGAAATGTCATGTAACCTATGAGGGGAGCCCTAGCAAAGACTCTTAGTAATTGAGGATACAACTAGTTGTCTCGTGTAGCCCTCAAGGTTTCCAAGGGTGAGACTAAGTTGCGTTCTGTTGCGTTGTCCCCTGGAGTTCCTTAAACAATCCAGGCTGATTCTAGGACAGGAGGTCATTCTCTGTAAAGTGACAGCAGGACCCCATTACTGAGAGCAATATTTCCACAGCTCATTGAACACAGAGAGGTTGTGCTGGTGCATGCATGGAGGCTTCATCCCTATGGTGTAGAAGGTACTTTATACTACAGAAAGAGTAACCTGGACTCCACTCCAGCCACAAAACCTTCAACTTATAATCTATCATGCCAATGAACTGGTGGGAGTGGTCAATGTCTGGTTTAACTTGAGACCCATGCCACCAAAGGGAATCAATGCTCCACACTGCCTGGATGGTCACAAACCATATCTAATAACTCGAAACTCATTTTCTTAAAAAATTTCTTATGTTTTTCCTACTAACTAACACAGATGACACAGCTTAAGACAAAGCAAAGAGCTGAAAATGCTTCCATGGCTTTTTTCCAAATCCATAAACATGACAAGTTTGGTCCTAGCCTTAAAATTAGTTGGGGGTATTATTCAAATGCTGATGCTGCACCAGCAGGAAGATGAGCACAGAATTTGGTATTGTTCTGCATCATTTTGTGAACATTCCTTGAAACACTTTCTAATTGGTTTAATAAAGAGCTGAACGGCCAATAGGAGAGGCAAAAAAGAAAGGTGGGACTTCCAGGAGACAAAGGAACTCTGGGAAGAAAGGAGATGTTAGGTTTCACCAGCCAGATGAGGAGTAGCTGTTACAACTGAGAGACTGAGGAAACGTAACAACCCCACACGGCAGAACATAATTTAGTATTAAGAGGTTAATTTAAGAGCTGGTTGGAGAACAAGCCTAAGCTAAGGCCAAGCTCTTATAAAAGATGAAAGCTTAGTCTTACGTGTGTCATTACTTGGGAGCTGACAATCAGAAAAAAAGCCCGGTTATTTTGGGCACCAAATGTTGATACTGCTATAATCATAGGTCAGTGCCTTGTCATCAGAGAGCCTTCCCCTGGCAGCAGATAGAAACAGATGCAGCTACTCACAGCCAGACATTATGCAGAAAGTGTCTAATTTGGAGGGTTCTATCAGTTCTCTCCCCTTGGAAATCTAGGAACCCATGGAAAAGCAGGAGGAAAGATTTTAGTAGTCACAGAGACTGGAGAACACCAGGAGAACCCTGGTGAACCCAGGAGAACCAGGTATACCAAATCAACTAAGAAAGGCTCACATAAACTTAGACTAATGCTGCAAAGGTGTGGCCTACATGGCTCAGTACCGGGTCCTCTGCATATATGCTATTGCTGGTCACTTGATGTTTTTATGGGACTCCTAACAGTGAAACGGGTGTGTCTCTAACTCTTGTTCACCCTTGGGACTCTTTTCCTCCTCTTTGGTTATTTTGTCCAGCCTGGATATGAAGGTTTTTGCCTTGTCTTACTGTGTCTCTTTTTGTCATGTTTGACTATTGTCTCTTGGAGTCATGCTCTTTTCTGAAGAATTGGAAAGAGAGTTGTCACTGAAAGGACTGGAGAGAGGAGAAACTATAGTCAGGATTATTGTATGGGAGAAGACTATTTTCAATAAAAAATAAAATAAGTAGACCACATGATTATGTTACAATCTTTTAATGAAACAACCAACAAATGAATATTAATTCAGGAACATGCCTCTACCAAAGATAAAGTATATACCAAAGATAAAAATATAATGATGTCTCCATGACAACAGGCAAACAGAAAATGTGTGGGTCTTACTTTTTATACTGATAATAAAAATTCATTATCAGAATGTTTATGTTATTATAAAAACATTATAAAGTAAACTTGTGATAAAGATACAGGAAAATAAGAACCCTTAATCATTTTTGATTAAAGTGTGAACTTTGTGGAGATCATCCAAGATGGCGTCTATCACGCACTGTGTGTGATCAACAGAACATCAGTGACTAAACAGCCACCAAAGGACCATACTGAGAGCTCTAATACACAATGCTGATATTTCCCAGAAAGAAGAAAATCCTGTCATGTAGATTGTCCATGCCCTCTCACTGCAGGACCATGGGACCACACTCCAGTGAGCTCCCACAGACCCTAGGCCTCTGCCTCTGCTGCTGCCACTGCTTTTTTGGACTGTGGCCCTTGTGGTACTGGCCAAAGAGGACAGGGTGCCAGAACTGCACCGCCCACACCATGGCCTCATGGGCCTCCTTTCACAGGCTGGGGCCTTGCTCAGTGCCAAGAGCCGGATCGCGCAGAGGTGGACACTAGGGGCAGCACAGGGCTGGGGGTGGGGGCCATGGCAGACGGAGCACACAATGGAGCGAGAGACTCAGGAGGCAAGAATCAACAGAGCCACAAGTTCCCCTGGACAAGAAGCTGAGCTGGATCAACATCAATGGTTTCTGTGAGCAACTCAACCGAGCCTTTGAGGGGCCTCCACTTACCACCTGTTTGATGTCCCACAAGATGCAGTACCCACAGGAGTAGGAGGCCATCCACATTGTTGACAGCCAGCAACAATCTGGTGAATTGAAAGGGAGCAGGAGATCTGGCCCTGAGGACACAAGAGCAGGAGAGCTGGCTCTGAGGATGTGGGTGCAGGTGAGCCAGGCCCGGGGACATGGGAGCTGGAGAGGTGACTCTGCCCTGAGGACACAGGAGCTAGAGAGCTGGTTCTGCCCTAAGGACATGGGAGCAGGAGAGACAGCGCTGCCATGATGACATGGCAGAAGGAGAGTGGGACACTGCCCTGAAGACAAGGAAGTGGGCCCTGATCCAAGGCTCTGAGTCAACCTCACCCCAACATCTACCCCATGTATAACCTGCTGGAACACATGAAGGGTCTGGACTGGCAGATATCTGACAGCAGTCCCAGGGAGGATCCAGTAATGATAATAGTGTACACCTCAAACCAGACCCCTGACTCATAGCAATGAACATTTGCAAGTAAACATATGCTGACAGAAGGCTATACTGCATGATACACTACAGCTTCTGTGACAAGAAAAAAAAAATGTGAACTTTGTAACTGCTTTAGAAATACTAAAGGGTTTTTTAAAAAAGAGCTACCATACGAGCAATCTATACCTTTTCTGGCCATGTACTCAAGGGATTTTTCATTCAACCTCAAAGACAATTTATACCCATGTTTGTTGTTTTCATCATAATATATGGGACATCAAATTAGCCTAATTGTTCATCAACAAGTGAATGTATAATGAAAAATCAGATATGTGTATGTGATTTGTGTATTTATGAACCTGTAAATGGACTTTTATTCACCCATGAAAGATAAACTCACTACAATTCCAGGAAAATGAAGGAGTCAAATAAACTAGAAGCAAACAGATAGCATGCTGCTTCTCTTATATGTATCTTAGATTTTAAATTTTATGTCTGTGCACATGTGTCATTAGATGTGATAGAGTTCTTAAGGGAGTAGTAGAAGAAAAAAAGAAGGCAATGATCTCTATATGACATGAAACCTGAGGCAGGACTGCTGGGAGGAAAAATAAATCAGTGGGGATGGTAGTTGGGGGAGGGAGACACAGATCAAGAAAAACAATGCAACAATATACCATAGTGAAACCACTAATTTGCTGCTCATTAAAACAATAAAAGTAAACAAAGCACTTTATGTTTAAGGAAAGGTTTTTTAAAAAGGTATAAAATGTATTTATAAGTAATGTCCTTAGTCCTCTTGTATTCTAATTCTGTCTTCTGAAAAAATCAGAATCAGGATGAACATGGCTTTCTAGAAAAATAGGAAGTTTGAATAGTACATTCTTCAGTATTCATCACATAGAAAGTAAGAACAGATTTTCTTTCTTTAGATGTGATTGCCCTGCATATATGTAAATCATCCACTGTGTGAAGTGACTCTTGTTGCTACATGAAAACCAAGGCAAGCAGAGGCTCCTCACCATTTCTCTGCAACCTATTTGCAGATTTCTCAGCTTGGTTCACTTGGGACCTAGCCTGTTACACAGAGCTCACATCAAAGTGGTCGGAAAACAGCAGGTATCTCTGAACTGCTATCTTGGAGCAAACTGCTTTACAGAAGAGAGAAGCACATTGGAGAGGCTTTTCTCTCACACATAAGACAACAGGTGACCCCGAGTGCTTCTGGACAATGCAGGGTAAGTCAGGGTCACATGGCAAGACATTGCTTTTGATACTGTAATACCTATTGCTTTAAGGACATAGCATTTCAATCTCTCTGATATAGGAGGAGGAAAGCAATGGAGCCTGAAAACCGGGGATTTCCTGTACCTCCTTCCCATTCAGCTTGCATTCTTAATTTTCTGGGCATATAAGAAGTTATTCAGAAGTTATATGTAACCACACTGTCCTACAATGTACTATTCTATGCTATCAGCTGTAGGCAATGATCTTGAGCATGCTCACCAGAATGTATTTATCCATCCTTAGCCAGATCTACAAATTCAAATTCTATCATGTATAAGGAAGATTATAAAAGTACTACTTCTTGAAAATGAAAGTTGCATTTCCTACAAAAACAATTTGATATCATACTTGAAAAATTAAAATATTAAAACTGTAAATAGTCTGTCAAGTTTGTTCTATAAGTAAATTGTTTCAATGTACTTCCATATCTTAATATTTAAGGTATTTCTGCTTTAAAAATTTATTATATTTGTGAATACAAATATATAAATGTTCAAAAAAAGGATGCTGCATAAAATTCATTAAAAATATTAATATTTTAGATACTGGGATATTATTAAATCCATGTATGCATATAGATCAAAATTCTATATTTTGAAAATTTAGCTATATTTTCTTGAAAATAAAACACAATGGTAAAACTTGTTTTTTTAAACTCCCATGATTTAGAATGTAACAATGATGACATATATTGTTATATACATTTTATTGACAAATCTCTGAGTGTAAAACATGATTTTTCCAGTGTATTTTCAAGTCAAAAGTGGTCTTCCTTGTTGTTGTTTGCATTTCATTTTTGATCTAGAAAAGAGAGGGCATAAATATGAATGACTTTCATAACATAAGCCTACCTGATAGAAAGTGATGGATAGAATTTTCTGTAAGACGGTTCATCTTCTAGGTTTATAGATTCAGAAATCTTCAGTCCAAGATGTCTCTATACCAGTACAGAACTCTTGAGAAATATACCCATGTATTACTAATAGCTACCATATTCTTCACACAAATCAATATTTATTCTGTTAGCAATCCATAGTCCCTCATGGAATACTTTTTCTCCTTTCAAGAAGCATTGGATCATGTACAAGACTGTGAGAAAATCAGACAGAATAAGTCTAGCTATTTGATGGGCTAGTGAGAAACTTATTTCAGTTAAATATTAGCACTGGAAATGATCATGCCTAGAGCTCCCAGGGACTGCAGTTGCCCAGAGTGAGTATATACAATGAACGAATCATCAGACAGTAAGGAAATCACATCTTGATAATATTTCTTAAGAACTAGAAACTCAAGAGACTGAAAACTGTTATACTTTCAGATTTTTTTAGCTAAATGATTTGAATAACCACAACATAAAATAAAATAAATTCTGGGTGGTCAAACAAATTTAGTTGGTTTTACTCCTGACATTTAGAGGACCTTCCGGGGACTTCTATTATATGATCCATTTTGGTGTCCAGTATTATAATTCAATGTTTTTTCAAACTTGTACTATCAGAAAAAGGAGCTAGTAGTTATTAAAAGTTCATATTCACAAATTAGTCCCTGGAAACTCTGTTTTGTTAAGACTGACACTAAAAAATAATCATGGGGATAAAGCCAACTTGGTCATCGTGGATGATATTTTTGATGTGTTCTTGGATTCAATTTGTGAGTATTTTATTGAGTATTTTTGCATCAATGTTTATAAGGCAACTTGGTATGAAATTCTCTTTCTTTGTTGAGTTTTTGTTGAGGTATCAAGGTGACTGTGGCCTCTAGAATGAGTTTAGAAACTCGTTCTGTTTCTACTTTGTGGAATAGTTTGAAGAGTATTGGTGTTAGCTCTTCTTCGAAAGTCTTGTAGACTCTTGCACTGAATCTGGCCATCAGACATCTTTGGTTGGGAGACTTTTGATGACTAGTTCTATTTCCTTAGCACTATTTAATTTGTTTACCTGATCTTGATTCAAAATTGGTAAAGGAATCCATCAAGGAAATTATCCATTTCATTTAGATTTTCAAATATTCGTGGCGCAAAGACTTTTAAAATAAAACCTAATGAACTTTTTGGATTTCTTCCATGTCTGTTGTTATGTCCCCTTTCTCATTTCTTATTTTGTTAATTTGTATACCACCTTTCTGCCCTTTGCTTACTTTGTCTAGAGGTTTGTCTATCTTGTTGATTTACTCAAAGAGTCACCTCTTGGTTTCATTGATTTTTTGAATTGTTCTCTTTGTTTCTCATTTATGGATTTCAGCCCTGAGTTTGAATATGTCCAGCAATTTACTCCTTTTGGCATGTCTGTTTCTTTTTATTCTGGGCCTTTCAGGTGATCCCTTAAACTGCATGTATGAAATGCCTCCAATTTCATTATGAAGGTATTTAGTGCAGTGAACTTTCCTCTTAGCATTGCTTTCATTGTGTCCCATAAGTTTAGGTATATTATATCTTCATTTTCATTAAATTATAGGAAGTCTTTAATTACTTTATCTCTTTATCCACTGACTCAGTTGTCATTGAGTAGAGACTTGTCCAGTTACCATGCCTGTGAAGGCTTTTTGTTGGTTTTTTTATTTTTTTTTGTGGAGATCCAGCTTTAGCCCATGGTACTCTGATAAAATACAAGGGATTATTTTAATCTTATTGTATCTGCTTGCTTTGTAACTGAAAGCCCCTATTATCCAACATATAAACAAACTGAAAGGAGAAAAACCACATGATAATCTCTTTAAAGATGAAAAAGTATTTGAAAAAAAATCCAACACCTACTCATGTTTAAGGTCTGAGAAAGAGTAGGGATACAAGACACATATGTAAACATAAAAAAGGCAATATACAGCAAGCCTATAGCCAACATTAAACAAATAAAAGAGAAACTTAAATAAATTCCTCTGAAATCAGGGAAAAAATAAGACTTGTCACCCTCTCTGTAGCTCTTCAATATAGTACTTGAAATACTACCTAGAAAAATAAGAAAACTAAAGGAGATCAAGGGGATACAAATTGGAAAGGAAGAAATCAAAGTATCATTATTAGGTGATATGATGATATACATAAGTTACTCCAGAAATTCTACCAGAGAACTCCTACAGCTGATAAACACTTCTAGCAAAGTAGCTGGAGAAAAGGCTCAGAGGGTTAGTAGCACTGAGGTCCTCAATTCAATTCCCAGCAACCACATGATAGTTCATATCCATCTATAATGAGATCTAGTGCCCTCTTCTGGCAGGCACATGTGCAACCAGGATGTTATATACATAATAAATAAAGAAATCTTTTTAAAAATTAACTAAAATCAGTAGCATTATTGTATACAAAAGACAAATGGACTGAGAAAGAAATTAGTGAAACAATAACCTTCATATTAGCCAGAAAATGATAAAGTATCTTGGTGTAACTCTAACCAAGCACGTGAAAGACTTGTATGAAATGAACTTCAAGTCACTGAAGAAAAAATTGAAGAAGATATCAGTCGATAGGAAAATCTCCTTCCCTGACCTCAAGTTGTACTAATCCTCAAACACCCTTCCCTCAATAGCTGGTTTGCTGTGCTTTTTCCAAGCTAAGAAATTCCAAGCTATCCAGATATACTGGTGATATGCCCCCATCCATGAGGGATACCTATTAACGAAATGGTCTCTACTCTCTACTTTCAGCACACCCTTACCTTTTCCTTCCGCCCAGGAATCAGAGACAGCAGGCTACAAGCACATGGTATGGACTGTGCATCAACCATGTAGCACAGACACTTCCTTCCTCTGAAACTGTAAGAAGAGATGTCCACTCTGCCTCCTGAGCCTCTCTTTAGAACCCTCACCTAGGCCTTCTACTTGGTAGGCATATGTTCTACTGATAATCTCTTCCACATCTCCCTTTTAAGAAGTATTGTTGATACAGTATGTTGGTAAGTCACCCAGAGAGCTTCAAATTCATTTTGTAGCCCAGACTAGCCTTGAACTTTTAATTTTCCTGCTTCAGCATCTCAAGTAGCTAGGATTATAGGGACGGCTAAGTACAGACCTGTAACACGGCCTAGAGAGTGTTAAGATTACCTGTTGTTATATTTGTTATTTTGGAATAAGAAAGGGATAGTAACTCCTAGGTAAAACGATTTCAAGGCCAGATAACCCTAACTGTATATACTTACATCTTATAAAACAACCGTAATTCTCATTAAAGGTAAATAGAACAGACACAGGAAGTGGTTGAAGAGAAGGAACAGGACAGGAGCCTACAATAGATGTCCTCTGAAAGGCTCCACCCACCAGGGGATCCAAGCAGATGCTGAGCCACACAGCTAAACATCAGACAGAGCACAGAGAGTATTACAGAAAAGTTGGGGGATAGAAGGATCTGAATGGGACAGGATCTCCACACAAAGACCAACACAGACAACAAATCTAGGCCTGGGGAGGGGGGAGCAGAGGATAATGATGCACCAAACAATGACCATGCATGTAGAGGACTTTAGGACTTCTGCTCAGATGTAGCCTATAGGCAGCTCAGTCTCCTTATTAAGGGGAACAGGGGCCATCTCTTACATGGATTGTGTTATCTGCTCTTCAATCACATCCCCCTGGAGGGGTGCCTTTCAAGGCCACACAGGAAGAGAATGCAGGCAGTCCTGATGAAACTAGATAATCTGGTGTCAGTTGGTAGGGGAGGATGGTCCCCCTCTCTTAGAACTAGGGAAGAGGCATGTTGGGGAAAATCATGGGAGTTTGGGACTAGGAGGTGATTAGGGAGGCTATGATCAAGATGTAAAGGGAATAAATTAAAAAAATAAATTTAAATAAAAAATAAAAAAACATAATT
Source organism: Acomys minous (assembly GCF_964271855.1). Taxonomy (NCBI): domain Eukaryota; kingdom Metazoa; phylum Chordata; class Mammalia; order Rodentia; family Muridae; genus Acomys; species Acomys minous. The sequence continues at coordinate 91,618,434 of NC_140491.1, read as the reverse complement.
TTGATTTAAAATTTACAATCAAGACCTCAGGCTCAGCTTAGAACACTGAATAATGATTAAAAAAATAGCACATGAAACAAACCAATGGTCAAATCTATTAAGAGAAATACTAGATAGTATGTAGAAGAATCCTCCAAAACAGAGGCCAGATATACAATAACTTGAATTTGGGAAGCAAGTCATTTTGAATAAAGTCACAGTCATTTGTTTATCTCTTGTTAGGATTGCATTATGTATTGTGATATGATTCATGCTATTTTCCAAGAGATAAAATTTTGTTGACATCAATTCTTATGAAGAAGAAATATTCCCCATCTCTCCATAGATTTGAAATCATTCTCCAGAAAGCTTCAAGTTAGCAAAGAAATGAAAATATATGTTATTTTATTAAACTTTGACAGCTACCCAAGGGGTGAGCAAAGATGATTTCAAAGTAATCCATGTGTATATAATATATCTGTGCTGTCATATGTACACATATATACTCATATATATGAATAAATATATTGTTCACTTTATCACCATGTTTTTAATCTTTTGTCCTAATACACACATGGAGAGGTGCTATTTATTACTATAAAGTTGGGTTTTAAGTAACAAAAATATTTTCTTCATAGCCTAAGTGCTTTGAAAGAATTCACTAGGAAGAAATTAAAATATGTCATTTTCAGGACATGGTCCAAGAATAGAACAGTGTGGTAAATATTCTGAGTGCTTGTCAGAAAACTCCAAGAAAACAAGGTAAGGGTCTTATCATCTAATTTTCTTTAAAAAAAAAAACAGAACTGTTTGTGAGTTCTAATTTCATGATCCTCCTAGGTATAGCTCATAGGAGTGTGTTCACTTCAGATTATTCCTTACATCTGGCTATTGCTGTTTGTTTACTTGCCTTCAAGGAAAAACATGTTATTTCCACATGTGACTTGTCCACCATGTGCAGCTTGCCCTTGGGATGTATACTAGAATGGTATTTCATTGTTTTAATATCATCAATACAATGTATATGTGGCTTGAAAGTCATTGGAAAATTGCACATTGTCATCAAGAAAATAAATAGAGCAGAGGGAACTTCCAGGACTAGTGATACCTACCTATCAGACAAGAAACTTACATGTTTATATTTCCTTCATCTAAATTATTTCCAAATTTTAAAACTGAAATATATAATATTAAAAACAAGCATCTCTCAAGACTAATATTGAAGAAGATTACTGTATTTACTAGTTTTATGTCAACTTGAGACATGTTAGAATCATTAGGGAATAGCGAACCTCAATTAAAAAATGTTCTTACCGGATTAATCAGTTCCCAAGCCTTGTGGTGCATTTTCTGGATTAATGATTGATGCCAAAGGACCCCATATCACTATGGACAGTGCCTCCAGTAGGCTGGTACTCCTTGGTGATATAGGAAACCCATCTCAACAAGCCACAGGGAGCTTAACCAGTAAACAGCAACTCTTTATGGTGTCTGCAACAACTCTTGCACCAATTACTGCCCTGGTCTTTCTGGATGATGAAATATATGTAGTAAGGTAAAATAATTCTTTTCTCTCCAAGTTGCTTTGGTGATAACATTTTATCCCATCAGTAGAAAAGTAACTAAGACAGAACCTAACTTTCATTATAAATTTTCAGTGGACTGAGAGAAACTTAGGATTTGAAAGAAAATAACCAACAAGCTTTAATGACAGTAATCTTATTATAACCACAAAATTTTTAATATATTTCTAGCTGCTAAAATAAGGGATTATACTGCTCATAGCAATAGAAAACAGAGAATTGGCTGCTGGCTCATAATTAAGTAAATTACATGGCAAGAGATATTAACATTTTCATAGTAAAGAACTTTCATTACTATAAGAAACTATATAGTAATGTAATTTAAGGTGGGAAAAAAAGCACTGGTAGATATGGTGATAGTAAATGTCTATTAAATTGAAACAAGAACAGAATAGATTTTTAAATAATGAACATAGGAGACTCTAATCCTTTAACTGAAACTCATGCAAACTATGTATTAAGTTTGTAGCATATTGTTTACTTATTGTGATTGTTCTAGTTTTTTTTCTACTTATCTTCCTAGTTACTACCAGTGCTGCAATTTATATCACATTTTAATGATAGAACACAGCTACATATTTAAGAAGGTAGCTTTCTTATATACAGCTTTTCTTAAATCTGAATAAAAAATAATTTACATTCAGAGCCAACGAGCTTTTCTGTTCAAATGACATTAAACTAGCTTCATCTGAAATAAAAAGCGTTTTACTAATGAAGCAAAAGTATTGAAGTGAAAAGTAACTACATTTGTACATGTCCAAAACCTTCAATATAATGATTGAAAAGTCTTAAATATTCAATAGAAAACCTCCACATAATGATCTAAAAGAAAATTTAAAGTGAATTGTCATAAAAACCTGTCATTATACATTAAAGGATATAATAAACATGAGGTTATTATTCTGGCTTTATGATTAGATGTTAAGAGATATTTTAAGATCAGAAGATATTCTGTGGATATACTTATGGAAATGCATGAATTCACAGCATAATTGAAATTATATTAGCATTTATATTATTATAGTTGTAATTATATTTATGTATATTATGTTTATGTGATAAACAATTACAAAAATTCATACTATAGGCATATTTAGATATGAAGTTAACTGAAAAATATGGTAAATTCAAATGTCATGAATTAGAGAGGGCTACTGAAAACTAAGAGAATGGTAAAAAAATTAAGAGCATACTTTCATCTATAGATTGAACACCTTTGTGGAGGTGGTATTTTTTGAAGTGATTTACACAATCAGCACAAATTAAATTGAAGTTTAAAAAATATACATTCAGAAGAGGTAAATATGAATCTAAAATGATAGAAAATAGTAACAAGAAAATATAAAACTCATGTATTTGAGATAGTATATTTTGACAAATATAGACACATCAATATAAGGAATAAAATAAAGAAATAAACCTACACATACAAAGTAATTTGTTTTTATTTTTACATCAGAGAGAAAAATAAATAATTAAAATTATACAGTACTTTCAAAACTGATGATATAACAGAGTTTCTATAAATAATGACAATGTACTGTATATTTGAAAAAGAAAAAAGACTTCTGAATATTTTCATGTTTGGGTAGAAAGATATGTTCATCTTGATTTGAACACTATGACCATTATAAGCATATCAGAATATCATAGGATCTATAAACATGTGAAAATTTATAATAACTAATATATAAAGGAACCAGAGGTTGCTCAGAGGTTAAGAGCAAGTGTCACTCTTGTCAAGTACCTGAGTACGGTTCTGTGCACTGACATCAGGCTGCTCAATCACTTATATATCCAGCTCAAGAAGATTGGTCATTTCTGGACAATGGACGAACAAGCACTCATGTGCACCTAGCCCCACACAGAATCATACACATACACACATAATTCAAATAAAACAAAATATTTAAATTTATTTTATAATTGTATATAGTGCAGCAATTTATGGAAACCTGGCATATACATGAATCTTAACCTATACATAGATATATAAATCCTAATTAAATATATTTAACATATAAATATAAATCAAATTAATGAAGAGCCATGAATATAAATCTTAAAACTGCCCAAATATTCTTGGATATAGGATCTTCACTTGAACATGTTCTGCTTATTGGGGCTTCACTCTTAGAAAAAAATGACCTCTCTTTTTCCAGCAGGCAATAATTTACATTAGCTCCTCTACTAGGTTTGGAACTTTGATCTCAGTTCCCCACTCCATGCTAATATTTGGGCTATCTTGGGGTTTTACATGCCTCTCAGTTGCTGTAAGAGCAACTGTCCTGATGTATCCAGAAGTATTGTTTCCTTGTAGCCATGGTTTTCATTTTCCTTTAGCTCCTCTATTTTTCAGTGATTCTTGAGCCTTTGGAATAAAGGCATAGCATTTATATTCCATTTGGTAATGAACATTATGCATGCCCTTATTCTCTGCATCTTGGTCATTTCTGGGTCTCTGTGTTGATCATCATGTAGTACAAATGGGAACTTCTCTGTCGAAGGTCGAGAAATTGCCTTAATACATGTACATAATGTTAGGTTACTATGGGGTAGTTTAATACAAAGTAAACAACAAAATAATTACAGCTGGTTCTCTCCTGGGGTCTATGTCATTTGTTGCCACAAGTTATTGGCCCAATAATTGCGCCAGGTGTTGACTTCATTTTCTTGAATACACCTTTAATGCAATCATAAACGGTTGGTTGCTTTCAGAACATTCATGCTCTTATTAAACTTAAATGTTTTGCTTGGGTAGTTATTATTGTACCTTGCCGGGTTCATCACTGCGAAAGACTGATGTGGGCATTGGGAAAGCTAGAGAGCAGGAATACATCATCTTCCAGGTCAGGAGCGGCATGATTACTACTTCTTCTAGCTCAACTATGTGATGACTTCAGCAATAGACCATCAAGCTATGGAGGGTAATCAAGAACATTGGAATAACTTGTATTGGCTGTTTCATGAGACTGAACTTTGCATAAAACTCAGTATTAAAACTATTATGTAAAATAGCATTCTAATTACAGAAGTGGGAGTACCTCCGCATCTTAAGCAACTGGAGAAGAATGTTTTCATTATATGAAATGACGAAAAAAAAAAATCATAGGCCAGCCCCAGATTCCAGGCAGAGATTGTTATAGTTTGAATTAGGATAAACAGAGATAAAGTTGTTTTCTTTTCATATTGTAATTTTCACTAGCTTAACACACGTTGAAAATAGTACGTACTAGACACAATGTAATGTTCTTTGTTTGATTCTTGGGGGAAAACAGTGACATAACCATGACAACCTTAGAAAAAGAGTGAAGATTGAAAATTTGATGATCAAAGTTTCTGTAGAGGTTAACAGAAGCACAGTCCAAGAGTTCACTCTGAGTCATGTAAGGAGGCAACACATTAGCTGTGGGTTCTGCTTCACCCTCCTTCATCATCAAAGGTGGAAAGAACAAGCTATTACAGAGTTTTCTTCTTTGACATAAGCCTGTCTATCTTTAATATCTGTAGCATGATAAACACTGTTATCAGGAGGATAAGCATTTCTTTCTAGCCTTACATTTATGAGACAGAGGCTCTTTTAATCTAGTGGCTGAAAATTCAAATAAGCTGTTTTGCAATCTTTTCTATATTTATGGTTATTATGTTTAAAATAAACTCATTTCTTTTGTGTAGTTAAGATCTGAGTTATTATTCACTTTAAAATTGACTTTATATTTTAAAATATATTTTGGGGGATGGACAGAAGGCTAGAGGTTAAGAGCACTGACTGTTCTTCCAAAGGTCCTGAGTTCAATTTCCAGCAACCACATGGTTCGCTCAACCATGTATAATGAGATCTGGTTTCTTCATCTGGCCTGCAGAGATCTATGCAAGCAGTATACTGTATATGTAATATATATATATATATATATATATATATATATATATATATATATCCTTCATATCACAAATTCCTCTTTTCCTTTATAATTTGCAATAAAGTATATCATTCTATAATATATACACTTAATATAAATGTCATTATTATTTGAGTTAGACTTTGTAATTTCATTTTATGTCCTGGGTATCTTTTGTTGTCAGTTTATTTTCATACGTTATACTCTACCACTTTTTCACATATCTTTTCAATAGGCTATACTTAAAAATATGTCTTTAGAAGAAAAAATACCAGAAGACATTGAGAAACTTGGCTTTTTTCTATATCAGAAGCACTTGGAAATGGGCAAGAACAAGTTTCTTATATGTAAAAAAACAAAAGAGGAATTACATGAAAATGCTGTTCCATTTTATAAGAACAATTGTTGGATAAAGGACTACCTATATTCAGTATGTTACACACTGGAAAAACATCAGGCACAGGACTCAAGGAATAGAAGTTCATCTGAGTCCTCAATTATAATTGAATATAATACAGAGAGTAGGGGAACTGAAATGGAGAATGAAGGGGAAGAAAAGAATGCTGGACATTTTCTCTCACAAGCAGAGTATCTATTTTAAAATATACATACTTTAGTATAATTGAAGTCAACATAAAAGGGGGCCTAAATGGTGTGAGGAACTCACCTTATGGGAGGAAATAAGATGGTGACAGGGTAAAAATATATGATATGATATGTATATATATGTTAAATATTTTAAATATTTAATTGTTAAATATTTTATATTTAAATATATAATTATTAAATATATTGTATATATAATATATGTGCATATATTGCAATGACATATATGCATAAAATTTCATGATGAAACTCACCATTTTGAGCTTGGGAGATAGTTAACATACACATACAAATCTTAGTTTGAATATGAAGAACAATTCTTAAGCTGGATATGGAAACACTTCTAAAGGTAGAGAAACTGCCAGAAATATGCCTGGAAGGTAGAAAGTCTGGCATACACAGTACAAAACAAGATAGAAAGAAAGATCTAACACCCACATCTATCATCTAACCTCTACCAACATACCGTGACAGATTTGTATCCATATTTACACACACATACACACAGACACACACATACACATAGACACATACATACACAACACATACTAAAACATAAATATAAAAACTAAGAAATCCACTATTTTGTATAACTAAAATAATAAAATAGCAACAACTCTCAACTAAACAGGCTACCAATAACTCCACAAATGTCTGCATTTATTCCCAAATGCCTACCAGCCATCTACCCAATACCCAGGTGGTACCTTCTGAAACCTGACACGGAACTGCAGTTAGGTCCTCTAGTTTTTCATTTTGCCTACCAAGATTCTCTAGTAATACAGAGCACCGTACACCCATGACTCTAAATGAGAGCACAACCTGGTCCCTTCTTCACCAACTCCACCAGAGGACAGTGTGCAAATCCTGCGCTCCAATCCTGTGTTTAATAGTTCACTGCCGCTCTCCCTTCACTCTGCTAAACAGGCATCATCTGTAGAACCCAGTGAGTCTTCTACAAACTTCTGAAGCTTAGCAGAGAGAATTCCTATAATTGAGTGAACATGAAAAAACTACATACCAGAACAAATGGGAATCAATGAAGGCCATCTTAAAAGGAAAGCACATATTTGCACGGGAAAGTATGTGAAACTGGAAATACGTGAAAACAAGTTGAATATAATCAGAACTCATTGTACTAAATCTCAAGATATCATATAATATACAAATTTTTTTAAAAAACTTAAAAATTCTTAGAGTTCTGGAGATGAGGTATAGCAGTGGAGAACACTTGCTATTGTTCAAAATAATACAGTTTTGATTGTCAGTATCCACACTGGTAACTCACAATTATCTGTAACTCCAGTTTCAGGCCATCCAATTCTCAATTCTTGCTTCTACAAAGACAATACATGCACGTGGTGCACATAATAATGTACAGGCAAAACCCACATACACACAGTAATAGAAGAAAGTCTACTAGGTCCTTCAGACCTAGAAAGTCTGAAGGACATGGATGCATATATATGCCTACTAAAATGACATCAAGATGTAATTAATAATTCCATAACAATCAATGACATAGAGCAATTATGTGCCACATTTAAACAAACAAGAATACAGGACCAGATAGATACAGCATATTATTCTACCCAGTATTCAAAGAAGAACGTACATCAATATTCAACAAATTTTATAAAACAGAAAATGAAAAACATTTCCAATTTATTTTTATTACACAATACTACCCATAAATTGAAAAATAAGCTTAAAATTAATTTGGACACACACACACACACACACACACACACACACACACACACACACACGTCAAGGTACCCAAGCAATCCTGTACAATAAAAGAACTTTGCAGCATCACCAACCTGAGTTTAAACTGTGCTAAGAGCTGTAATAGTAAGGATAGAATTGTACTGGCATAAAAACAGACATATTCATCAATGGAATAGCATGCCCCAATATGCAAAACAGACTAATATCCAAAAATACATAAATACAATTAGTGACATGTCTGTGATGACCATAGATTTAAAAGATCAGATTAAATGCCTAGAAATAAAATTGGATGACATATCAAAGATATTATACAGCAGATTGAAGTATGCTTCATTGCAGAGGGGGCGATGGTTCAACCTTTATTAACCAATAAACATAATACATATGTATATTTAAGGGTAAACATAAAATGATCATCACATTAGATACAAAAAATGTTTTGATAAAAACAAATATTCAAGAAAATAGTTCCGGAGAATGTTGGAACATGAGGAACATTTCTCAATACAGTAAACAGAATAGATAACAAGACAATAACTAGCATAAAATTAAACTTGAAAACTCAAAATGTTCCCACTAACATCAAGAAAGAGGTAAGGATTTCCATTTTCTCTAGTTCTGCTTCACAAAGCGCCTGAAGTCTTTTCTAGAAAGTAAGACACCTGGAAATGAGGAAGAGAATACAAAAAGAAAAAGAAGTCAAAGTATCTTTATGTGCAGATAATATAATTCCATAATAAAATACCTTAAAGATTCTCAGAAAAATCTTATAGTTTATAATTATATGCATCAAAACAACAGATACAAAATTAAAGTGTAAAAATCAATAGAGTCCTTACATGTAAGAGGCAAGTGTACCAAGGAAAAAATATCAGGAAAACAATTATATTCTCAACAGCAAGAAAAATTAAAATATCTTGTAAAACGTCTAACTAATGAATTAGAACACTGTATAATAAAAACTTTATGAGATTAAAGAAAGGTCAGTTGGTAGGGGAGACTGGTTCTTCCTCTCTGAGGATAGGGACATCGGGGGAAGAGAGAATGAAGGTGGGACCCAGAAGAGATGAGTGAAGGAGGATACAATTCGAATGTAAAGACAATAAGTTTTAAAAATAAAATAAATTTAAAAAGGAGAATTGTAAAAGACACCTAAAGAATAAAAGACTCATGTTGCACATGAGTCAGTAGTTTTAATTCTGTGAAAACAATCCTAGCAAAAGCAATGTAAAGGTTAACTGCAATCCCATTAAAATAGCAATGTAATACTTTATGGACCTTGAAAAATAATTTTACACTTAATTTTGAAATACAAAAATAACCCAAAATAGCCCAAAATTTCATGAAAAAATGAAAAAATATCTAGACACAGAATCATCTACAACTTTATGCTACACTATAGAGCTATGGTTATAAGGAAACCAGGGCAACGGAAGGAAAACCGACTAAGTGATGGAATAGAATGAAGGATCCACATATAAATACAACATCCCTCCAGCCACCTGATGTTTTACAAAGGAGCCAAACATACACCCACACTGCTAAAAAAAAAAAAAAAAAAAAAAAAAAAAAAGATCCAATCTTCACCAGGTGATATTTGTCAAACCAGATAGTTACATGTAATAAAAATGAAACTACCTATTTCTCCTTGGCTGGTGCCTTAGTTTGAGGAAGACCCCAGGACCCAGATCTGCCTGTCATAAAAGAGAAATAGGCAGTAAACTTCGAACCCCTACCAAGACCTAGCCGACGAACACGATATTCTCCACTGTTGAGTGGAGAGTGAGACCTGATTCTCACGTGAACTCTGGTGCCCCTTTTCTGACCATGTCCCCTGGATGGGGAGGCCTGGTGGCACTCAGAAGAAGGATAGCAAGTTACCAAGAAGAGACTCGATAATCTTAGAGCATACATAGGGGGAAGAAGTCTCCCTCAATCACAGACATAGGGGAGGGGAGAAGGGGGGAAGTGGGAGGGAGGGAGGAATGGGAGGAAACAGGGGAAGGGCTAACAATCAAGATGTAATATGAATAAATTAATAATAAAAAAGATACAAAAAAGAATAAAAACTAATATATATTACAACAGATGAACATCCTGAAAGAAGTGAGTATGAGAAGGAAAACAAAAAATGCACATAGTAACCCACTGACCAGTTTATGGTAAAATGAGGAGTGATTGCTTACAGGGGACACAGAATTTTGTAGAGGAGGATACATTTATTAATTTTATTTCTATAATGATAAAATAATTTTGTAATTACATTTAAAACATTAAAAGGGTGAATTTCATAAAAAAAATAAAAAAAAATAAAAATGAAACTAGGTTATTCATCACCCTGCACAAAACTCAACTACAAATAAATCAAGAACCTTCACATAAGATTTGGTACTCTGAATGTGATAGAGAAAATAATATAGAATTCAATTGAACTTGTAAACACAGGGAACACTTTCTGAACAGGACTCCAGTAGCACTTGTTTTATTTCTTTATTTTTTATTTTTAAATATGTGTTTATATTATTAAACATATATACCAAAAACTATCTATAGCAAGGAACACCATAAAAGAATCAGGAAGTATATAAGTGTTACATTCTTAGTGTTTTTGCTATTTGTATTTGACAGACTTGAAGAAAACATCTTTCTTATTTTAGAACTTACGAAATTCTGAGTGTAAATCAATCTTCATCACATCTTGTCATTATCAACTTAAAAGATCTATATAGATCGAAAAACATCTTAACCCCCAAACAGCTAAGCTTCATTGTAAAACTGAGCTACCTGGTCTTCAACCCCATCAGATACTTGAGAAGGAATAAACTTGATTACCTGAGTATCCCAGGAGTGCAAGTTAGTAGCTTTCCAGATAAGAAGATGACAGAGACAGTTTGCTGCCTGAACAGTCACCCAAAACTCTCTATAATGTTAGAGCATCATCTTCAGCCTTCTGCCCCAATATATCTGACAGACATATTTGTGAGTCAGGAATATTGAGGACTTGCTTACCCTGTCTTGGCAGAGTCTAGCTGTCAACTCTGCTTGGATTCGATCTTGCCCTTTTTTAATCAGAATTCTGTCTATGGTAGAAATGCATACATTTTGCCCAGCGGGTTTGCCACATGTGAAGTCATCTCCATAAGAAGTTTCTTTGATGCTCATTATCCTGTTTGAGGTAGGCTCAGTGACGCCAGGAGTTACCCCGTGTCATTGTCAGAGAAACATTTTTAAATGACATATTCTGCACATCTCTGAGGTTTTTGAAGACCTTATCTAACTATCCTACCTTATCTTTTTATAAAGGCATATCTATCTGCTGCATGTAAGATAGATATTCTTGTGATAAAAGTAGGCTAGTGATTGACATGACCATAATTTGACCAGCTAACAGTAGCACGTGCTTTAACAACATTTGACAGATGTGACTACATGAAAGATCTATGCAGCAAGGGACACGGTTATCTGAGTAAATAGGCAGTGCACAGAATTCAGAAAAAAATTAGGCAGGCACAGAATCTGAAAAAAAATTACAAAGTATACTTCTGACAAGGAATTTAGTTCTTAACATACAAAGAACTTAAAAATAAAACAAATACAATAATCAAAATAGAGCATGAAAAGAAACAGGAAGTTCTGCAAAAAAGAAACACACAGAGAACTTAGAAATGTTTTTAAAATGTTCAAAACAGTTAACCATCAGGGCAATGGAAATTAATGCTACTTTAAAGTTTCAATGAGTCAGAATGGCCAAGATTTAAAATGATAGCTGATTTTGGTATCAATCTATGGAAAGGGTAATATTTGTTTAGTGCCGCTGGGTGTACAATTGTGAAATTCAGTCTGGATCTCCCTCAAAAAATTTGGAAATGAGTATAGTACATGATACCCCTGCTGCATATGAACTTAAGGATTCCATGTCAACTATGAACATATTGGAACTTCCATGTTCGTTGATGATCTAATCACACTAGCCAGGAAATGGAATCACTCTCATTGTTCATTGACTGATGAATGGATAATGTAAATTGGGTACATTTAAACAACGGAATATTATTCTTATTATATTCTGAAAATGCAATTATAAAATTCTTAGGTGAGAGGATATAATTAGAATCAATTATTTGGAGGTAGGGCACTCAGCCACAGAGAGACAAACATGTTTTCTCTCATCTGATGACATTAGCTTTGATATGTGTGTATGGCTTGTAATATCCAAAGGAGTCACAGAATATGTGACCCATAGAGATGGTACATTTCAATGGTAAGAGTAAATGGTTTTAAATTAAATTGAGTTGGGTTCTGGAGAGAAGTTTAGAAGAAGACATTTTGAAAAGGGTAGCTAATACTTTTTAAAGTTTAATAGCTTAGTAATATCCTATTATATAAACATTCACATATTCTTTATCCATTATTCAGTTGAGGGGTATTTAGGCTGTGTCTGGTTCTTGTCTATTATAAATAGAGCCGCTATAAACATGGTTGTGCAAATGTCCTTGCTGTATGGGTGTATGCCCAGGAGTGGTATTACTGGGTCTTGAGGTAGAACTATTCCAACCTTTCTGAGAAAGTGCCAGATTAATTTTCAATATGGTTGCACAAGTTTGCACTCCCACCAAAATGGAAGAGTATTCCTTTTCCTCCACATCTTCACCTGTATGTGTTGTCCCTTGAGATTTTTTTAAGTGAACAATAACCCATTTAATAGAGTCATCAATACAGTAGAAGAGTATAAAGCAACTCTAAGATTACAGTTGAATTTATTATACCATATCCATTGGCCAGAGAAACAAAGCCTGAGCACAGGCAGCTGCCAGGGAGAGAAACAACATTTATTCATTCATGCCACCAAGTAACACATAAGCAGTTAGATATATATTTTAAATTCAGTTAGATGTATATTTTAATTTTCCTTGTTGATCAGACTATACTTTCATAACCTTGAAAGTTTACCATTATGTAAATAATAGTTCAACCCAGGATATAATTACAGTATATTGTAAAAGTATAACTTTAATATTTTTTATAAAACTTCATACCAATTTAAGATGGCACCTGTTAGTTTCTTAGTCTAAGAGAAGATGGAATGATAATAGAGAGTTAATAATGACCAAGAAAAATGGGAGGGAGGGAGGAATGGGAGGATACAAGGGATGGGATAACAAGTGAGATGTAATATGAACAAATTAATAAAATATATTAAAAATAATGACTAAGAAGTTATATATATTGCTTCATATCATGTGCTCTAAACAAAAGTTTGAATTTTGATCTTAGTCATTCTGATGGCTGTAAGATGATATCTCAGAGTCATTTTGACTTGTATTTCCATGATGACTAAGGATGTTAAGCATTTCACTAAGTGCTTCTCAGTCATTCATGATTCCTCTGTTAAGAATTCTCTGTTTAGCTCTGTACCCCATTTTTAATTGGATTTTTTTGGTCTGTTGGTGTTAAATTTCTTGAGTTGTTTATATATTTTGTATATTAGCCATTTCTTGAATGTAATGTTGGTGAAAATCTTTTCCCATTCTGTGTACTGTCATTTTGTTCTACTGACAGTGTCGTTTGCCTTACATAACCTTTTCAGTATCATGAGCTTCCAATTAATAATTGTTGAATTTAGAGCCTCAGATGTTAGGGTTCTGATCAAGAAGTTGTCTCCTGTGGCAATGATTTCAAGGCTGACCCCAACTTTTTCTTCTAATAGATTGTTTCTAGTTTTACGTTGAGGTCTTTGATCCACTTGGGCTTGAGTTTTATTAGGGTGATAAATATGGATCTATGTTCATTTTTTTTAATATGTGGACATCTAGTTAGATCAGCTCCATGGTTTCCTTGTAAAAATAAAGTGTTTAGAGGTGTGGAGGTTTATTTCTGGGTCTTTGATTTGATTCCATGATCAAGTGTGTTCATACAGCAATACCATGATTTTTTAAAATTACTTTTGCTCTGTAGTACAGTTTGAAATCAGAAATGGAGATACCTCCATTGGTGGTTATATTGTACAGGATTATTTTAGCTAAGTTGTGGAGGTGTGTGTGTGTGTGTGTGTGTGTGTGTGTGTGTGTGTGTGTGTGGTGTTGTTGTTGTTGTTGTTGTTGTTGCTGCTGCTGCTGCTGCTGCTGTTGTTGTTGCTTTTCCATATGAAGGTGAGAATTCTTCTTTCAAGATCTGTAAATAATTGTGTTGGTACTCTGATAGGAATTGCATTGAATCTGTAGATTGCTGTTGCTAAGATGGCCATTTTTGTTATTCCTACCCATCCATGAACATGAGAGATCTTTCCATCTTCTGATATCTTCTTCAATTTTTTTCTTCAGAAACTTGCAGTTCTTGTCATACAGGTCTTTCATCTCCTTCACTGGAGTTTCACCAAGATACTTTACATCATTTCTTGATATTATGAAGGTTGTAGTTTCCCTTATTTCTTTCTCATCCCATTTGTATATAGGAGGGACACTGATCTTTTTTAAATTAAACTTGTATCTAGCCACTTTACTGAAGGTGTTTTTCAGCTGTAAGAGTTCTCTTGTAGAATTTTTGGGCACACTTATGTATACTATCATATTGTCTGTGAATAGTAATACTCTGACTTTTTCCTTTCCAGATTGTATCCCTTTGATCTCCTTTAGTTGTCTTATTGCTCTAGTTAAGACTTCAAGTACTTTATTGAAGAGAAATGGAGAAAGTGGGCAGCCTTGTCTTGACCCTGATTTCGGTGCAATTGCTTTAAGTTTCTCACTGTTTAGTGTGATGTTGGCTATAGACTTGCTGTGTACTGTCTTTAATATCTACAGGTATATCCCTTATAGTCCTGATCTTTCCAAGAATTTAACATGAAGGGCTACTGTATATTATTAAATGTTTTTTGGCATCTAATGAGATGATCATGTGGTATTTCTCTTTCAGTTTGTTTAAATAGTGGGTTACGTCAATAGATTTCCATATATTTAATGACCCCTGCATGTCTGGGATGAAGACTAATAAAGGTTGATGATATTTTTGTTGTGTTCTTGAGTTGGTTTGGGAGTATTTTATTGAGTGTTTTGCATCAATGTTTATAAGAGAAAACACAGTTATTAAAAAAAAAAGGAAATCATAATGTTTGCAGGCGAATGGGTGGAACTAGAAAATATTCTGATATATGTAACTTAGAACCAGAAAGACACAAATGGTATGTACTAACGTATAACTAGCTATTAACCAGGTAGTACAGAATAGCCATAGTTCAATTCACAGACCCAAAGAACCTAAGTAACATGGTGGACTCAGAAGAGAACAGTTATTTCTTACTCAAACGGGGAAATAGATTAGACAGCAGAAGTGGATGAAGAGAAAGAACAGAGCAGGAGAGTGCATGAGGAGGGTAATGAGAATGGGAATCAGATATGGGCAAAGTGTGGGTAAGAGACCAGAGGAATTGGAGAGCTAAGAGAAATCAACAGCATTGGCATCTTTGATACAACCTGGAGACCTACAATAAGGTATGCTCCTGGAAGGATATAGGGTTGAGTATAGTAATGGCGTCATGGAGACTGAAGAGGCCACCTTCTAGCCAGACATGATTCATAGTTTAGGAAGGGAAACAACTTCACCCACAAAAACGTTGACCCAAAATTTACCCTGCCTACAAGATGTACAGGGATAAAGGTGGAGCAGAGATTGTGAGATAGTCCAACCAATGCATGTCCCTACTTGAGACCCACCCCATGGGAGAGAGCCAGCACCTGATCCTACTAATGATACTCTGCTATGCTTGCAGATAGGAGCCTAACTGAGGTGACCTCTGAAATTTTTCACCAAGCAGCAGATAGAAACAGATTCTGAGACTCACAGCCAACCATTAAGGGAAGCACTGGGATTCTTGTGGAAGAGTTGGAGGAATGACAGAAGTACTTGGAAAGCACAGGAACTCCACAAGAAGACCCACGGAGTCAAATAACTTAGATCCACAAGGAGCTTACAGAGATTGAGGCACAAACAAAGGACAATAATGGACTGGATCTAGACCCCCAACATATTCGTAGCTGATGGACAGCTTAGTCTTCATGTGGGTTCCCTACTAAGAGGATCAGGGGCTGACTCTAACATGGACTCTGCTGCCTGCTTTTCAATCACGTGCCTCTGTCCAGGCTGCCTTGCTTGTCTTCAGTGGAAGAGGATAAGATCAGTCCTGATGCAACTTTATGTGCTGGGATGCGCTGTTGTTGTTGTTGTTTGGGCAATCGATAAGGAAGGGGGATGAGCAACAGGACAGACAGGAGAGAGGTGACTGCAATCAATCAAGCTTTTATATATATATATATATATATATATATATATATATATATATATATATATGGAAAATAAACCTTGAACTGTTTGGAAGTTATAGCAGTGGAGCAGAGCTACTAGTATACCCAGTCCTTACCTATTCAGGAAAAGATATCCTGTTTCACAGAGCATGCAGCTTCAGGAGGATGCACATAGAGTGGTGAGGGAGGACAGAGAAACCCATCTAGCCAGCCAGATCAGCCTAATCAACTCTGGAGATCAGTGGAGTGACAGATGTCGCAGGCAGGACCTGGATGGAACAGGAACTCTATAAAAATAGATCAACAGAGGCAACAAATCTGGGACAGAAGAGGGGGGAAGACTGATGTACCAAACAAGAACCATGCATGGAGAGATCCTAGGCTCCCCACTCAGATGTAGCTGATAGGCAGCTCAGTCTCCATATGAGATGGTACCTTTAACAATGTCAAAAACTTGTTGAGAGCCCATAGGTCCTAGAGATAAAACAAATACTATTATTTTGCCAAATAGACACAGTATTAAATGTAACCCTAATGATTTGTCATTATGCGCATTGATAGTGCGTCTTTCAATATTCATCAGAGAGGCTTCTTGCTGAAATAGATGATAGTAAACACAGTGATTTGCAACTGGTCAAGGTACAGAGAAAAATAGACTCTGTGTTATGCCTCTTCTTCCAAGGCTCACAGATCATTATGGATGAGTAGGTGATAAGATTATAATTGACAAGATTGCGTAGACATCAATAAAGCAATGGAACAATACTTGCCAGATATACCAGTACATGTGTGTGTGTCTGTGTATGTGTGTGTGACGTGTGTGTATGTGTGACATGTGTGTGTATGTGTGCAATATATATGTGTGTTTGTGTCAATTCACAGTGATCTTGTCAGCGTGTACAAAATGACAAGCAAAGTCCCACATGAAGTGGAGAATGTAGGAAAGAAGTTGTACAGGTAGCTGAGAAGCTATTGGCATTTGATAACTTCTGGGTGAAACATTTTATTGTATCAATTAAGCCTGCATTAATGTTTGGTGCTTCATGTACTCTCTCATATGGATTTTGTAAAGTAAAAACCATTGTAGTTGGCTTTACTGGACTTCAAAAATTATAAAGATATTTTGTTTTATTTTTGTTCACATGATATGAATATATCTTGTCTTATATGTGAATGATTCCAAAACTTCTACAATTATTTCAGATAAGTAAATTCTTATGTCTAGTTTTATTTTATTAAAAAAGTAAGATAACTTTATAAAAAATAAATGTATTTAAGATCAAGTATCCAAAAGCCTAAATTATGTTTTTAAAGTTACCTTTATAGGCACATTTCTAAATGACAAAGGATAAAAAATATAATCTTAGAAAAGTTACAGCATGCAATTTTATAATATACTCTAAATCTCAATGGCAACAATATGCAAGGGACAGAACAATAATTATTACTCCTCCACATGAGAAACTATAAAGGAAATATCATGCTAAAACTTTAAAGGTAAGAAAATAATATACAAGCTAGAGGTTGACTCAGCTGTTGTGCAGTTCATGGCCAGGAAGCATACTTAGCCAACAGGGATGCTTAAAATCCCTTTTACATATTAGCAAATAAGCTAATATTGTCAGAAACATTAGCCAGTGAAAGACTGGCAAACTTACAAAGAACCTATTGTACATTTAGCTTCAGAGTGGATAAGAAAATGCTAGCATGCCACAGTATATTGATTTCTGTTTTCAGAAGGCAATGAGATGAGAAAATGAGTATGTTGGTTTGCAGCATACTAAGGACAAACAAAAGGGGCAATCTAAAGTTTAAGCTCTTTTTTATTTTTATAAAATAAATGCAACAGCAGTTCAGGTAGATAAAATTAGACTGAGTGAAATCCTAGTAACAGGGGCTTTCCACTCCAAAATACATTTGAGCAATATAAGTTAGGGAATAAAATGCTTAATTAAGTCATTAGGTTTCTTGGGGTAAAAAAAAAAAAGTATGACTTTTTCTAGTCATTCACATGGTTGCAGTATACCTGTTATTAAACAGAGAAAAGGGAAATTAAAAAAAAGCAAGAAAGCAGAAAAATAAAACAGGTTTACAAATTCTAAAAATAGTTATGGTGAAAGATAGAGAACTAGTAAGCATTAATATGGGAAGTTATGAAGTAAAGCATATATCAAATGTGGACAAATTCTAAGAGCATCCATGACACATTTTAAGAAAGTTAAAATGCTAACGTAAGTACTATCCTGAGAAAACTAACTGTACCTCATATGTCCCAGGAACATTATATACATATAGAATGAATAAAACCTACAACATATTCCTTTTTCTCCTTTTAAAGGATTTTATCTTTTATTTTATGTATATGAGTGTTTATCTGCATGTATATCTGCACTCCAGAGGAGGCCATTGGAGGGTATGAATGACTGTGAGCCACCATGTGATTGCTGGGAATTGAACTCAGGACTCCTTGAAGAGCAGACAATGCTCTTAACTGCTGAGCCATCTCTCCAGCCCTCACTTCATATACTTTTAATGCACTGGTATAGACATGGAGTTACTTATAACTCATTTTAATAAGCATTTCAAGGAGGTATGTTTTGTAGTTTGACCTTAAAATATGCACCCATAAGGGTACTTCATTGAATGATTATTCCTGCAGATGTGGGACTCTTTGGAATGTTGTGAAACGTTCAGGGGGTGGAGCCTTGTTGGGGGAAGTGGCTCAATTAAGGCTGTTTTACAACCCAACTTTTGTCCCAGTTCTCTATTTCCTGACTGTGGATACACTGTGACCAGCCTGCCTGCTGCAGCCATGCCTTCCCATTTGGTGCTGTGATCCCCTCAGACTACAATCCAAAAGGAATTCCTCCCATCAATTGCTTCTGTATGGGATTTGGTCAGAGTAATTAGAAAAGAGACTAATACAATTTGCTTTGAAGGAAAAACCAAACTGTTCCTCTGATCTAACTGCTTGTATAGAGAGACAATGGTATCTTACTTTTCAATGAATGTATTCTATGATTTAGATTATATGATCAGACAAAAATACATAAACATATTTTCTTTAAAATAATATAGCAATTCACTTTAATTTAACATGATACGAACATCTTCAGTGTTTTCTATTTTGTGTTGTTGTGGTGGTGGTGGTTCCTAAAACATCACTCAGAATGCAAAGGAGAAGCTGTTGCATTTTCTGGCACTGCAGTGTCAGACAAAGCATAGCTTACCCCAAAGGGTCACGTGAGATAGTGGCCAGCAATAGGCCCTAATCACTCTTCATGGAAAAAAGTGGAAGGTCTAAGAGATAGCAGGAACTTCATTAGAGTGACCTGAAATCAATGTAGATGTTGGGCAAACAGCCTCTAAATCTGAGCAGCACACTTGTGTTTCAAGTCTATATAATTCAACATATTTTCCTTAAAATATGCCTTCAAACTTTATTTCTGATTGCAAATGAAAATGGCTAAAATTGAGGAAAGGCCACCACCACTAGAGTAATCATTTTACTTCAAGATTTCTCCCTGTTAGCAGATTTTTAAATAAGAAATGGTGGAAATATATTTCTCTGTAATACGATTAAAGTTAATAAAATCAGGATGACGCAACCACAAAATTTAATTGTAGTGTTCAAATTTGTATCTATGTTCTTGTTTCTCAGGCTTTATTTGTATCAATGTTATAACAGATTATGAAACTGATTCTCTTTTTAGTAAAAATAACTCCAGTGAACATAAAAGTACCTAATGTTTTTCCAGGGAATTTCTTGTTAACATTAAGAAATTTCCTGAAGTGCTTAGCACCAGGTACAATGGCGCTTTGATAATCTGTCATGTATCTTACAGATGTTATGCCTCTTAGTAAAACATACTGTAACTAGTTATAGACATTTTAAAAACTCCAGTGTCATTAGGGCTTTTAACCTGGCATTATTATAGCCAAAGCTTTCAGAATTTTCACCAAAAAAAATGCTTTTGGATAACCAGATCGTAAGGATCATTTATTTTTCAGAGTTCTATAGACCCTTATGAAATGAGAGAATTAGATCAAATGATAATTTAAAATCGTTTAATATCAATTATTTTATATATGGATACTTTTCAAGTGATATAAACACTTGGGTAGAAACTTTGACCCTAGTGTTAATTTGGTCATTTTATCTTGATGACATCTCTTATAAGTTGAGTGTGAATTTCTACACAGGAAACAAAAGTGATAATCCATTAGACACAAAAGCCTAGATACTTAAAATGGCTACCACATGTTCAAATGGTAACAATTAACACCTGTCATATCTAAAGTGTCAGAAAACTATATAGAAGTTACTGTATACCTTTGGAGCTGTTTCTTAACTCAAAACAAATACTATCAATAATATTTTTCACTCCTCCAAACTTCAAAGAGAATTTGTCATCAGACAGTTTTCACAGCTCTAATTGCAGGGCTGCTCTTGCAACTCTATAATTAAGAGTGAGCTACAATTTTTTTTTTTGCTATTATCAGCTGGAAAACTTAAAAATAAAAATCACTCTGAATTTTGTGTGATATTTATTTCACTAAATCTCTATCATATTAGATTCTAAAACAATGTTGAAATAAATATAATCCATGTGTAGCTATGAATATGTAGTATATACAGTTTTATCAAATGTGTATATATCAAAATGACATCTTCTGACAGTGTTTATATTTTCTTCTATTTCTATGTAATAACATTTTCATACTGAATCAATGTGGGTCTGTGTAACTTCGAGGATATTATTTAATTTTCTAGTTTCTTCCATCCAAAGATGTATGAACATTCATTTATCTTTTATAATATGATATGCCTACCTTTTTTGATATGCCTACTTTTAGGGAGAATATAATTATTCTGAAATTACCTTGAGGCTTCAGACAACTGTTCAACAAACACCTCGAATTAATTTACAAGTAGTTCCCATTGACTGCGTGATCCAGGAAATTTCTGTAACTTCATTGTAGCAACATTCATTTGGCAGAGTACATTGGAATATGCTTAGTCACTCAGCTAGTTTTATCACAATTAAAACTCTAAAGCAAATAGGTATAGTATTAGTTGGTCCTGTTTATAGAAACCTTGTGGTTCAGAAGAAGATAATCATCCAAGACAGCAAAGGAGAAGTACTTGTAGCCTTAGTTACAATTCCAACAGAGAGAGTTTAGAGTAACAGCATTCAACAATTGTCCTAAATAGTTAGTAGCCCTTTGTTTAGTGATAGCAATATGAGCCACAAGTGTGCTTTTATTTTGCAAAGGGGAGCAGTCAGTAGAGAGATGCATAACTGCTTACAATGCTGAGAATAAAAGACTGGAAGCTCAATTCTAAATAAAACATGTTTTTTAAAATTATTTAATTTATTCAGATTACATATCAATTGTTATCCCATCCCTTGTATCCTCTCATTCCTCCCTCCCTCCCGCTTTCACCCTATTCCCCTCCCATATGTCTGTGACTGGGGGGGACCTCCTCCCCGTCTATATAGTCATAGATTATCAAGTCTCATCTTCATAGCCTGCTATCCAAGGATACCATCAGAAAGGTTTAGGGAGCATTGTGTAATCAGAGGTAAAGAAAATATCAAATCATGAATTAGTTATTATTCTATGGCTGTGAAGAAACACCACGACCAAGATAGCTTATGGAAGAAAACATTGAACATTTAACTGCTTATGGATTCACTTAGTTGTCCATAGTCACCCTGATGGGAAGCATGGCGGCGGGCAGGTGGGCAGGCACACTGCCGAAGCAAAGGCTAGGAACTTAGATCCTGATCACCAGGGGACAGGCAGAAACAGTGAGATTGAGCCTGCATGGCCTTTTGAAAGCCAAGAGCCCACTCGAGCTACACACCTCGTCCAACAAAGCCACACCACTTAATCCTCCCCAAGCAATTCCACTAAATGAGAGTCATTCTTTTTCAAACCACCATAAAGCAATAAGAATGCAATGAGTGATGCAAAGTTAGCATGAAGTGGCTACTGCAGTGATGACTCAGAGGGGTTTGGTTACCTGCACAAGAATTACACAAGATCAAGACAACCAAAATTTGGCCATAGATATATTAAATGATCTCTAGGCCCCATATCTCCATGTGTAATTTGGTGAGTAGTAGGTTATGTAGGAAAAAGAATTATTCTTTTCTGACAGTATAAACACACGAATGTTTCCCATGCTTCAGTGGATGCCCCCAAACCCATGAACATATAAGCAACACTAACTAGACTTAATGGGTTATTAAAAATAAATTAACATGTAATAAATAAATTAATAAAACATGAAGAGACATCTGTGTTGGAGGAGAAAATGTGGAAGTGATAAAAATCATATTTCATTGTGTACATACATGGAATTCCAAAACAGAAAAAAAAATTTTTAAAAGAAAGCAGTTTGCTCTCTTGGATGACCAAGGACAAACTGCCAGTTAAAGCATAGAGCATTTATAAAAATATTGAAAAAACAGCTTTTTATTGTGTGTACCCTGTACCAGATATTTTAATAAATGCTATATATGAAGCAAATCCATAGAAGGAAGCTGTTACTATATATTCAATTTTTACAGATCAGGACACACAAAAAGAGATTGACTAGGTTGTGTGAGGTCAACCAGCTGTCACACAGGAACAAAAATAGAAATAACAAATAGCATCAATTAGCCCTAATTGGTCCTCTAGCTTAAAACTTGCTATTAGAAACTACTATACATTCTATGTATATATACAAGAGGATAATTATCTGCCCCAGTTCTTTTGCAAAAGCAAATGAGAAAGTAGGGGTGGGGACATTAACTAGCAAGGGAGAAGAAAGTACAGAGAAAAGGAAAGTAAAGATGGATTTAAAATCATAATGATGTTTGAAAGAAACCATTGGAAATCATTTTATATTTTCTCTAAAATGCATACATATAAAATACTTATATGTAATATGAAAATGTATGAGTAAATACACATATACATATGCACATATGTATAACATGCATACATGTACACATATATACACATGTAAATATATACATACATATATATGAATATATATTCACATATATATTTTACATATACATATATACACACACATCTGTGTGTGTGAGTGTGTGTGTGTGTGTGTGTGTGTGTGTGCGTGTGTGCAAAAGTAATGCTTCTTCCAAGAGCCACAAATCCTGTAACAGATATTGGACACTCCCTTTGAGTTTTTGGTGGAGGAGTTCAGCAGATCTCAAAACAATATGTTTTAGCCTTTCATTTCCTCCTGAAAATGGAAAATAAGATCCTATTGTTTAACATGCCACATATTTCAAACACGTGATTTTTCCAATTGTTTTTCTGTAAAGAGTGACATTTGACTTTGGTTGAATTGCCCTCAATCTACAGATTTTAACACATCATTTTTTTAAACATATAAAACCTAGATGAGACCCCACTAGTGCCCCGTTACTAAACCAGAATAATCTCTTTCACAATTCTTTCAGTTTACATATTCTTAATTCTTTTTATTTAAAGACTTGTAAACTATATAATGTATTTCTATGCATTTTGCTTTTACTACAGTAGCTATTGTAAATCTGCTACTGAGTTTCTATTTCAGATCATTGTTAACATAGATACATGTCCCCCATATGTATGTTATGATTGTATATTATGCAGTACTATTACACTCAGTACATCTATTGAATTTATCTTTTTTTTTTTTTTTGGTGGAGTATTTGCTAATTTCTTTACATAAGATCATCTTTTTCTTTTCCAGTCTTGATGACCTTTACTGCTTTCTCTTTTCTGAATCGATGGGTAGGAGCTCTAATAATGCACCTGATAAAAGTGATAGATGTAAATACTCTTATCTAATATCCTATAAATTCTTCATCTCGCCCATTCAGTATGTTACTACTTACTGCGTTAATCTATTTCCCCTTCATGACTAATTTCAAAGACTTTTTAAAATTATACATTCACTTTCCATCCTGATTGTAACCCCTCTCTCTTCTCCTCCCAGTCTCTCTCTCTCTCCTTCCTCCCACTGTCCCCTCTCCACTACTCCTCAGATAAGGGGAGGCAGCCCTACTTACTCATACCCGCACATCAAGTCTCATCAGACCAGACCAGACAGGGGAAGTTTTCAAAATGCAGGCAACAGAGTCCATGTCAGAGACAGCCTCTCTCTCTCCTTTTTAGGGGGCTCACATGGAGACCAAGCTACCTATTGGCTATATATATGTAGAGAGCACAGGTTGAGTCCATGTATATGTGGTCCTTGGTTGGTGCATCATACTTCTCCAGCCCTAGATAGTTGGATTTGTTGGTCTTCTTGTGGAGCTTCTGTCCCTACCAGGGCCTTTTATTCTCCCCCTGCCTCCACTCTTCCACAAGACCCCCTGTGCTCTGTCCATGTTTAGCTGTGAGCCTCTGTATCTGTTTCCATCCACTGCTGGAGCCACTCAGAGGACAGTTATGCTAGGCTCTCATCTCCAAACAAAACAAAGTTTCACTAGTATTGTCATGGCCTGGCTCTTTCCCATGTAGTGGGTCTCAGGCTTGGCCAGGCATTAGCTGGACATTCCCTCAATCTCTGGTCTCTCTTTATCCCTGCACATTTTGAGGCTGAGGAAATTTATGGTAAAAGCTTTTTTTGGGCGGGTTGGTGTTCCCCTCTTTCCACAGAGATTCCTGTCTCGTTAGAGGATGTCCTCTTCAATCTTCCTGACTCCTGCCACTAAGAGTCTGAGCTAAAGTCACCCCCATACCCTCCCAGAAGCCTATCCTGTCCTATGTCTCCAGGTTGTCTCATAGATTCCACCAACCATGGTTTCTCTTCTCTCTGAAAACCTCTGTCCTCCTGCCCACACTTTCTCCATGTCTAATCCCACTCTCATTTCTGACTGCACTCACTCTTTTATCCTATTTCTTTTCTTCAACCACTTCCACTGTCTAATTTGTTTCCCCCTTGTGAGTGAAATTTAAGTGTCCTGCCTTGGGTTCTCCTTTTTACTTATCTTCTTTGGGACAGTGAACTGTAATATGGTTATCCTATATTGTATGGCTAATACCCACTTACAAGTGAGTAAATACCAAGTGTGTCTTTTTGGGTCTGAGTTTGTTGGCGAAGATCTTTTTCCATTCTGTAGGCTGCTGTTTTGTTCTATTGACAGTGTCCTTTGCCTTGCAGACACTTTTGAGTTTCATGGGGTCCCATTTATTAACTGTTGATCTTAGTATCTGAACTTTTGGTGATCTTTTCTTGTTCCATCCATTTGCCTGAAATTTGCAAGATGTCTTTGTTTTTAATAAGTGAACAGTTCTATTGTTTAAAAGTCCCACATTTTTTCTATCAATTCTTAATGTTGTGCTGTGGTGGAACGCCTTTTTGGTATATGCCCAGGGGTGGTATAGCTGGGTCTCGAGGTAGAACTATTCCCACTTTTCTGAAAAAAAAAACACCAGACTGATTTCCACAGTGGCTGTACAAGTTTGGACTCCCTGCAGAAATGGAGGAGTGTCCCCCTTATTCTACATTCTTGCTAGATGTGATCCTATCTGAAATCCCTAACAGTGAGGACATAGAACTTATGTCCATTTCCACTTCCTTTAGCCAGGTGGTACTTCTGGTGGAGGGAAGGCTACTCTAACCCACCCATAAATTCTTCTACTCAAAATGTGTCTTGTCCGCAAGAAGTGTATGGATAAACATGAATCAGAGATTGAGGGAATTGCAAACCAAAGGCTAGTTCAACTTGAGCACCAACCACTGACACTATTAATGATACTCTACTATGCTTGCAGACAGGAGCCTAGCGAAACTGCCTTCTGAGAGGCTTCATCCAGCAACTGATGGAGACAGATGCAAGAAGCCACAGCCAAACAATAGTCAGAGCTTTAGGGGAACTTTGTAGAAAAGTAGGATGAAGTACTGAGGGATCCAGAGGGTTCAAGGACACCACAAGAACACATACACAGTAAACCAATCTGGGCCCATGAGAGTTCACAGAAAGACCGAATCACCAACCAAAGAGCATGCATAGGACAGCCCTAGACCCATTACAAATATGTAGCAGAACAGTCATTATGTGGGCCCTCTAACATTCGCAAGTAGGGGCCATCTTTTACTTTCTTGTCTGCCTTTGAATGCATTTCTCTTACCTGGGCTGCCTTGGCTGGCCTCAGTGTGAGGAAATGTGCTTAGTCCTGCTCTGACTTGAGGTGTCAGGGTGGGTTACTACCACTTAAAGAACTCTCCTTCTTTGGAAAAAAAAAGGGAGGGAAAAGAGGGAGAGGGTAGCATGAGGGCAGGACTAAGAAAAGAGGAGGAAGGGGCCTGGGATGAGACAGTAAAGTGATCAAGTAAATATTTTTTAAAGCAAGATGCTGAAGAGATATCTATAGTCCTGTTCTCTGTAAGGAAATAATAAATTCTGTCACTTTTCCCCAAACATTGAAGTGATTGAAGATAATTATGTCAAGTTACATAAAAGTAAATTCAATCATACACGAAATACAAATAGTTGCTTATAGATGTTGAAAATTAAATGATGGTTATCAGAGGATAGAGGGAAAAGGGATAATGAAAAAGAAGACAAATGGATGTACAAAGTTGAACACTTAGATAGGAATAAGAGGTTCTAGTGCCAATGTATTATGACATAACTGTAGAAAACAGAAAAAAAATATTCTATGTTTTAAAAGTTAGAAGAAAAATGTTAATTACCTCTACTTTACAAAATGATAAACTGTTTTAGGAGACATGCCTCATATATTTAATTTAGGTATATATCACATAGAGTATACATGCATAAAATATCACATTACTTCATAAGTACATGTGAATATTTTGGTTTTACATATTAGTTAAAATAAAAATAGTGATAAAAGATAAAATTTAAGCAGAATGAATATGTTACAAATAGTTGCTCTAAAGGAACCTTGTTTCCTCTCACCAGCAGATAAATAGGTTATCATACTGGGTCTAACAGTTCTGATTATCCTATTTATTAAGATTTATTATATTTGTGTACTTATTTGTGAATGCAAGCTGATTATTGTCTTTCTCCTATATAACTAACACTCGTAAAGCCAATCTGAGTGGTTTGTAATTCTATTCTGTAGTGTGACAGAAATGAGAATACAGTGATACAGAAGAATTAACAAGAAGCTAACCAATGTTCCACTGCCCATCAGCTGTGGGCATCAGCCCATTCATCCACTCCGTGTCAATCTCCCTTTTTAGACTGTTTTAGCCAGAACCTATGCTTCTTCGTGTTCTATAATCTCTGAATTTTTTTCTCTATGGAGGACACAAATATAAGTTAATGTGTGTGCTTTTAAAAATGGTTGCTTTCTCCGTTGTGTTCATTAGTATTCATTCCTTGTTTTATGCAAGAGAAAAATTGTTTAATTAATAATATCCTTTTGGGGCAAATGATTCTGTGTCATTGTTGCTCTAGGCTGCTCTTTTATGTTTAGCCTATGCCAGTTGCAATGCATCATATTCACATTTTCTTCCTTATAGATAAAACAATATTCAATAATGTTATATTTTCCTATGTAGGAAGGAGAATAAATATGTCACTAAAAACACAAAATAATTTTCATACTTAACCTCATTTGAATGATTTATAGAGAAGATTTAGGAAAATTATCTGCGCTGAATACTTACTCTACCACTGTTATCCAGTACAGAAATATCAGAAAAATATCTAGCATAACCTTATCATATATGAAAAACCAATTTACATATAAATAAAAACATATAAATAAATATATTAGTATTTCTTATAGCAGTGTTGTCATATTTTATTCCAACAATCAAATAAGCATTTATTTCAGCACTTGGTTGTGCCTAGATGGCCAGTTTAGAGTCAAACAAAGTAGGATGGCTCAGCCTTTATAGATGCTGACTACCAAGCCAGCAGTTCTAAATTCCATCACTGAGATCAATATGGTAGAAAGAAGAACAAACTCCTACAAGCTGAACATACACATGCATGGGTATGCACACGCACAGAGCCTCTCTCTCTCTCCCTCTCTCTCTCTCTTTCTCTCTCCCTCCCTCCCTCTCTCTCTCTCTCTCTCTCTCTCTCTCTCTCTCTCTCTCTCTCTCACACACACACACACACACACACACACGCATGCACGCACATGCACACACACACGAACACAAAACTAACATAAACAGATGGTGATAAATTATTTTAAAATAGTAGACTAAAATTATAGTCTTTGCATGCTTTGTTTGTAACCAAGGAGAAAATGTAAAAAGTAAGATTAATAATCAAGGTGTTTTTCAGATAATGGTAAGCATCATGGACAATTATAAAACAGAAAAAGAGTGCAAAGTAGGTAGGGAAGTTTGTAATCAATTTTTAAATAATGGTTAGAAGAAGACATATCTGGTGGTCAGTTTATTTAATGAATCCCCAAGAACATGACAGAGTTGTTCAATTACATATTTGCTGCAATACGCTTTACACTGAAGAAGCAGTTATGAAGACCTTGTCCTAGGAGCATCTGAATGTTCTGTAGCAACAACAGTGCTTCTGTAACACAGTACAAAAACTGGTGTGTTACCAGACAAAACAAAAGGTATTGAGAAAACAACTGCATTGTGTCATGTCTCAGAAATATTGATTTTGTATCTGGAAAAGTTGAAATACAGGACAGTGCTTTGAATGCTAGAATTACATTACTTAGTGACAGTTGAGATGAGTCAACAGTTCTTTGCATTAGTACATATCTGTTCATAAAGACTGTGAGAAAAGTCCCATTTGTGTATGCATTCTGTTCAAAAAGACCATTGTTGTTGCAAAGTACAGAAAGGACTGTATTAGCTCAAATGCTCAAAACACCATTTAAGATAATTTATGAGAAATGTGTAAATTAAAATTGGTAGATTTATGCATATGTCTACATTTGACCATAGATTGTAAACATATGAAAATGTAAATATATGAATAAATTTACATTAAAAATTTAAGCAACTCAATGACTTTACAATTAAAGACAAGAGGTAATCTATTTTGATGATTCATTAATCAGAGTTTCTGCAAATATATGAGAATTAAATTCACAGATTTAGAGATATATTCATAGAAATGTTTTAAGTAGGTACATTTGGTACATGTTTTTGAATGAATATATACTTATAGTTATATTTATAAAGAGAAGCAAAATTAATATATTTATACATATTTGCCTACATGAACCATACCTGCCTTATCGCCACTTCACTGTATATTATTATATACATATACTAAATGCATATACATCATGTAGACCTATTTAAAAATGTATATAACCAAGCCTTTGAAACTCATTTCTTTGTGTATAAATTTCAACCTTAAAATACATTATTTAAGGTTCTAAATTTGGTTGATGTACAAGTAGGATATAATTTTGAGACTATTTTACTACAAAGAATTGGCATATTACCAAAGATGTCTGTTATCTACTTTAGCATGTATGTGCTTCACAATCAATAATATATTATTAGTCAGAATGAGTATGGCAACAAATCATTCTACCAATTTTTCACCTCAGAGTGTTATTATTGAATAAAATTAAACACATGGAAAGACTTTGAAAGAGTTACATGGATGTTGATCTTCATTTTCAGAAATTTAATTTTGAGGCATGCCATCTTAATACTTTCATGACTTTGGAGCATCCAGGAAATGACTTATTATACACTCCTCTATCTCACAGAAGGTTGCTCCTGCCTTCCTTGTTTCCTAGTCATGAAAGACAGGAATCCCATGGCTCACTCAGACTAAAGATTCTTCACATGACATTTGTTATTTCTTAGTTTTTGTCACTCTAATTTGTGTGAGATGAAGTAACAATACAATTTTGCTAAGAAAAATATTAAAATGTCTGAGAACCTTTACAAAATAAGCATTAGTGACTCATCTGTGACACCAAAGCATTGTTATGATGAACAAATGTGACTTATGATGTTGCACTATGATTATCTTATAGGATTAAAATTTCAGTTGATATTTCTCTGCAATGTTCTTTATCAACCACACATGATATGAAGCACAAAATATGCAGAGAGCCTAAAACAGCAAAAGAAAATGCAGTGTCATTGTGGTTCTGACTTAAAATAGTCAACACTGGAGAAAACGATGAGGATTTGAAAATATAGACACTAAAATTAGAGGCTGGTGGATGGAGGAGCAAAGCCTATGTCCATGCAAACTTTGTATTCACTACAGCTTCTCTTTCTTGAATGTATGAAAGGAAGCATTTTCCTGTAAAATTTTCATACTATAATTTATTTTTAGACACCCCACATGTGTGCTTGTCTAGCCCAGAACTATGTAGACAAGCCTGGTATCCAACTCACTAGCCTTATTCTATTTAAATCCAAGGATTTAAGTATCCCACCACACCAGGCTAATAAGTAATTTTGATGCAGCTATTTGGTGGACAAATTTAATGCCTGTTGTCCCGAATGATGCCCTTCTATCTCAGGAACAGATGACAAAGACCATAAGAAGCTATTTGCTATTGGAGCTGGGTCTGCAACTGTTCTCAGAATGCTTCATGAGGTTGTGTTTCATGGATAGTACTATAAAGAGAAAGGAGAAAGATTAAATACTGACACTGAATTCTTATTCTGTTTTGATTTTTACATTTAATGCCTTTTTTTTTTTTATTGTTCTTGGCGATTGAACCCAGAGCTTTTTTTCATGCAAAGGACTCCTGACCCTATGCGTTCTCGTTGAGTGAGTGAGTGGTGGTGATGATCTAGTTTCCCACCCACCCCCCTCTCTCTTTCTCTCTCTCTACATTGAATCAAACATATTTTCACATTTTTTATTACACTTATCTTTTCTTCTATAGCATTGAATCTGCTATTAGTGCAGTTGAACTCCATATCATATAGTATACTTTCTTTTCTTCTTTTTTTATTATTTTTTAATTAATTTATTTAGATTACATCTCAGCTGCTATCCGTCCCTCGTATTCACCCATTCCTCCGTCCCTCTTCCTTTCACCCTATTCCCCTCCCCTATGTCAGTGACTGAGGAGGACTTCCTCCCCCAGTATAGGGTAGCCTGTCTATCCTTTCTCTCAATACCATCTGGCCTCCCCACCAAGGAGAAGTGGTCAAATATAGGGCACCTGAGTTTGTGTCAGAGTCAGCTCCTGCTCTCCACTCGAGTGTGGAGAATGGCCTGTTCATAGGCTAGATCTGGGTAAGGGTTCGCTGTTTACTGCATGTACTGTCCATAGTTTGTGCAGTAGTTTGAGCAGAACCCCTGGGTCCAGTTCCGCCCATCCTGATGTTTTTCCTATTTCTAAAAGTTTGATTCTTGTTTAAAAAGCAATAATGACGTAGAGTTTGGCTCCAAACTGTGGAATAGGATGCGAGAGAAACCTCTGATCAGTTAGCCATAGTGAGATATTTTCTAGGACAGCACTGCAGCACCCTAACTACTTCTTATATTTTCTCTTTCTCTGTATTCTACCAGCTTATAAAGTGTATAATTCTTTATTGCCATTTATACCCATCACATTAGACTGCCTCAGTACAAGTCTGGTACAATGAGAGCCATGAGCTCACATCATAATCTTCTACTTTACCAATATGCTCAGTGTGATATGGGACACTATCAATCATAGAGTGCAAGCTATGACACAATAAAAAGATAAGCTATATTTATTAATAACATATGTTCTAATATAATTAATTTTAATATCATTAATTAGCATTTGCTGATAATTTTGACAATCTTATTATATGACTGTTTTTACAATATTGTGAATAATAGTTTTTCTGCTTCTTTTCTTGTTTTTATTTTCTGAGATTGAGCCTGACTGTGTAGACTCTATGATACCGGAACTGACTATGTAGGTTAGGCTAACCTTGAGTTCACAGAGATCTGCTTGCCTTTGTCTAGTGAGTGCTGGGATTGAAGATATCCACCACAATGACTAATTCGTCATTTGATAATTTCATTGGCTTTCAGAAATTGTTAATTCTACTTTCTGTTTTTTACTTTTGAATGTATTAATATTTCTATTAAAATCCTTGAGTTTCTATTTGACAAAATTAGGTTTGTTGGAATGACTTTAATTATTTTCAGAGTTAATGATCATCAAACATAAGTATATCAGTGTCCAGTATAGAGATAACCAACGACTCTGAGAATAGATCTCCATAAAAGCTTCACCTTTTGTGTCGATCTGGAGCCCAAGGTCTGCTTCTTTCCTTCTGGACATTCAGGGACCAATGTGTATAGATGGTGGGTCTGGGACAGATGTGCTGTCTCTGATAAAGCTCTTCCTGCAATAGAGCTCTCTTTAAAGGTGGGTGCGTTGATAAGGGCTATATAAAATTCGGTGAAGCGGATACGGAGTTTTCAGTGAATGGATACCATCATCGACTGAGCTTGAGTTGATGAGAATGGCTCATTTGCATGGAGAGAATTTCCAGGTGCTAGGCTACATGACTATCTCAAGAATTGAGGAGTCAGGGGTGGGGTGTCACAAGACTACATGTGCACTGAAAAAGGGGAGGGAATGATCCTTAGCCCTGCCTGTCTCAAGATTGAGAGTTTCAGAGTTTGACTCCAGGCCGGTTTCCCTGAATACTCAGTACATGTACCCCATACTTTTGTTCTTGGAATTCTTGAATTTTCCATTATGCCAGGGAAAAACAGGTCCTTCTCCAAGACAGGTGTAAGGTTCTGTCTTTCTTCCTTTAATATTTTTTGGAAAGTTTATTCTGAAGCCTTAGGTATTTTTCTCACAGTCATTAGTACTCAGCTATATGATGACATACTCTTCAGTTCTCTAAAATTCCTTCTTAAGCAAGGTCTGAAGTGTACTCTTCTCTATAAGTGATCTTTCCATTCGCTGAATCCTAGGATTCCTCAGTGTTTCACCTGCGTATGCCTTCACCAATTCCAGGGAGTAAGCTAGACAACCATGATGTTCACATTATGTGCTAATCATATATGAACCACCATCCTTGATGATCAGAAGATTATTTTCTGAAAACATATAGCCTGCCAATATTCATTGTTTCGGTATAAAGTGTGTTGGGCAGGAGGAAAAATTATGTATGAATTTATTGTTTGTGTGTTTGGTTGGTTAGTTGGTATTTTGAGACACGGTTTCTCTGTGTAATAGCTCTGGCTGTCCTGGAATTCTTTTTCTAGACCATGCAGGCCTCAAAGTCACACAGATACACCTGCGTCTGCCTCCCAAGTGAGGGGTTAACAGCATTTGCCACCACTGTTACAGTGTTTTGTATCTGTTTGGCACAACAAATAACTGGCACAGGGAGACTGAAACATACTTTAAATCTGCCATCACTTCTTCGCCAGGCAGAGTCTGAACTGTTTCTAATCTACTTGTAAACTAAACAAACTACTCTAAACCTTATAACATACATATATTCCAAGCACTTGCCTCTATAACCCCTGGGCCAGTCCGCATCAAGTTCCCACAGTCCTCCTCCAATGGTCAAAAAAAAAACCTCACCCCCCTCCAACCTTCAAACTTTTCTCCCCTTTCTAGGAAGTCCCGCCTTCCACTTCCTGTCCTTCTGCCCAGTTGATTGGCTAAGCAGCACTTTATTGACTGCTGATATATTCACTTAGCATTCCTCCACACACCACACATGGCTGAATTTTTTAACCTATGAATTTTGTCAAATATTTCTGTAAACATCTTGACAGTTTTAAGTTTTTAAGAAGCCGTATAGTTATACAGCCAAAAGCAATTATATGAAGTTCTTATAGATAAGTAGCAAATAACTACTCATGTAAGAATGTCCCTGTAAAAAATATCAACCATGTCCTATCAGCTTCTTACATGGGTATATTTGTCACTGAGCAAACTGAGTATTGCTTGCTAATAAAAGATGCCTGAAAACCATGGGCAAAATTAAACTTTCATGTGAACACAGTACTAGATAAATGCAGTTTCTTCATTTGGATAGCTTAGGCCATATGATTGTGTGCCTTGACATGTTGTGAATGAGAACACATATTAAATATTTGTGGCATTATACACACAATGGTTAAAAAATAAAAAGTGCACTAAATATATGCATAGAACACTTATTCAATAGCACCCTTTGCTTTATAAACTGTGATATGTTTTATTAAACACACATTTATTAATTATTTTAAAAGAACAAATTGTCATTTTTCTTTATTATTTTTGTTTTCTTTCTATAGATTCTGGCAGTATATAAAATAACTTTTTCTACTGACTGATTGCATGTGGTATATAATAAATCAGTTCCCCCTAAATGTATTTACTATCACAATGTCCATTCTGAAATTGTATTTCCAAAATCAACTTTGAGAGTATAGAAATTCAAATGCATAAAGTTAGGTTACAGAACGATATCAAGTTGATAGACATACTTCCTCATCTTACAACTTGATTTGATATGAAATCTGCTTTTATCTGTATTAGATTCAGAAAAAAGTGTTTTCATAAGATAAAGATCATTGTATCTACTGTAGGCTTTGAAATATTGTTACATCTTAGCGACTGAACTGAGTTCTTGAGAACACTTGTGAATGTTTTATAAGCTACTTTAAGGAATTCCAAGTACTCTTCTTCAGTTGATGCCTTACTTTTTTTACACACAGATTTGCTGACATAAAAAGAAACCTTTCGTTTAGAAGACATATACAATGATCACATTTTAGTTCACAGTAATGATTTATGAAGGCTATCCAATCTTTTCAGTATTTGATTCTAAGCATGAAGAAACTTGGTAATTTTTTAGAGGCTGCATATATCTGTATTCCACATCTTCTTTAAAAGATTAGATTGCCTTTATTATTTTTAAAATAGTATTATAATATACTAAAGATGCCTTACACATTTTAATTTTATTTATAACCGCATAACTCTCTCTGATTATGTAATACCTATGTGATTGCATTGGTCTAGCTTAATTTTATTTTATTTTTGAAATTATAATACAATTACAACATTTTCCCTTTCTTTTCTTTTCCATCCAAACCCTCTACCATTCCCATTCTCAACCTCCTTAAAAAATTCGTGGGCTTTTTAATTTATTAATTGTTATAGCATGCAGTGTGAGAGGGTCCAGAGAATCAAAGCAAGAATTCATCCACTCTACTCATCTTTATGTCAAATCCCACATGAGATATACTGTAGTGGAAAACAAAAGGAGTGACTCAAACAGACTCAACTATGTTAGCAATACTCCCTATCTTCAAAAGAGCATAAAATCACTCTTCATTTCCAGAGTTCCAGGCTGATTTATCTACAGAGGAAGACAGGAAGGTCAAGGAAAGGAGAGGGAGAAACAAAGAGACAGACACAGAGAGACAAACAGACAGATCAAAAGACAGAGCCGTGGGAAGAGACAGAGGAAAGCTGAACATGTGAAGGAAGATACGGGCTGGAGAGATGGTCCAGCCATTAAAGGCTATGATCACAACCAAACAAATAAGAGAAGGAAGATGCTTTGTAGTTGGGTTGGTTCTCTGCTACTTTATTTTTACTGTCCCCGTGGGTGTCAGTGGCTATGCCTCTATATGACTACGGTGGTTGCAAGACTTCCATTTTTCATTCTTTTGGATATCACTAGGGAATATTCCCCTTACCTTTCTAGTGAAAAACAGAAACAAAAACAAAAGCTCTTTGGTTGGTGGTTCAGTCTCTGTGTGTTCCCGTGGGCCCAGGTTAGTTGACTCTGTAAGTTTTCTTGTGTCCTTTATTCCTCAGGCTCACCGTAACTTTTTCTCCCACTCTTGCATATAACTCCCTGAACTAAGCCTATTGTTTTGCTCTGAGTCTCTACATCTGTTTCCATCAGCTGCTGGATGAAGCCTCTATGAGGACAGTTGTGGTAGGATCCTGCCTGCACCCTCAGCAACCCATCTCCGACCCATTTCAGTGCCTCCATATACTTCAGAATGCCTATTTTATTTCATCTTCTGGGTGAAATTAAAGTATCTTCCCTTGGGCCCTTCTTTGCTTCTTTGGATCTGTGGATTGTAGCATGTTTATCTTGTACTTTATGGCTAATATCCTCTTATAAGTGAGTACATATCTTGTAGGTCTTTCTGGGTCTGGGTTACCTCAGTCTGGATGACCCTACACATATGTAGCATATGTGCAGCTTGGTCAACATATGAGTCCCTGGAAGTGGGAGTAGAGGCTGTCTCTGACTCTGTTGCCTACCTATGGATCCCCTTCCCTTAGCTAGACAGGCTTGTCAGGCCTAAATGGGGTAGGATACTTTAGTCTTACTGTGACTGGAGGTGTTAGTGTGGGTTGGGACCCCTTGGGAACATCCCCTTTTCTGAGAAGAAGAGGAAATATGAATGGGGAAAGAGGACATGAAGATGGGACTGAAAGTGGAGGAGGCAGGGAGCTGGAATTAGATTGTAAAGTGAATGCTCCCTGCCTGGTTGTCTTACTGTCTCTTGTTGCTGTGTATTTCCATTCAATTTTTTCCAAGGTCCTTTGATCATGTCACCAATTTCTACATTAATGGTCAGGAAACTATATTTTCTGAAATGCTAAGCCACTTAACAAATAAATCAGTTTTGTTATGTTCTCTGCTCATTCTCACACAGAATCCTTCAAGAACTCATTGAAAGCCAAGTTCTCCAAGTCTACAAATGCTCTGCTAATGTTGCTAGAGTAAGAGCAGGCTCTGCCAAATCCCCAGAAATCAAATTTTTGAAAAACTGGAGAACAATCTGGTTTTGGAAGCCTAGGGGATAACATCGCATAGCATAAATATATTTGAAAATTATTTTATTCAGATATGTTAGGTTTCTTGAACATACATTTTTGAGTTATAATTTAATAATCATCTCCCTTTCCCTTATCAAGGAAGCACATATTTTCCAGTGGATAGAGCCCAGTCTCAATGAATACATCTACAAAAAGTTCCATTCTGAAGGCTCAGGAAAAACTGCGGAAGCTGGGACAGAAAATCTGTCGGAGTCAGAGGACCAGGAAGTTTGATGTGAGTTTGTATCTCCCAGAGATGTCAGAATCAAAATCCATCAAATCTCACCAACATGACTACCTAAACATGACCGGAGCAAGGATGACACCGATATACATGTCAAAATAGATAGCATATACATTCTTAAGATGAAGATAAAAACTAAAGTACAATAAGTGGTCTGGCCTCTTCCAGAGAGCTAGTACATTGTTCTCATAGCATTTTTGATAAATTTAAACATTTTATTCTTGTTACTATTAGTGTGTGCATTGAGTGTTTGTGTATGTGGGAATATGCATATTTCTGCATGTACATTCAAATAGAGAGCATGGGGTACAGCTGGTGTCCCTCTCTGTCACTCTGTACTTAATTCCCTGGAAATAGGGTCTCTCAGAACCTGGAGCAATTCCAGAGGCAACCAAACCAAACCAATAGTCCTCTTGGCTTCTCACTCTAACCATACTAATGTTGGGCTTGCAGGATTGAGTGTCACAATGCAGGGTTTTTTATGTACTCAGGTAATTTGAACTCGAGTCCTTGCTCTTTCTCAGGAATCACTCTTACCCGCTGATCCTATCCATCTCTCTAGTACTCAAATATTTGTATTTTGAAGGAAAAATAGCTCTGATAATGAAAAAAAATCTTTGTTCCTCAGAGTGCATATACTTTAATAAGCACCTATTCTGTATCTTTGTTTACACTATAGTTACTAGTAATAACTACAGTAACTAATAATAACCAGAACAGCCACATTCCTGTATCGTTGGGGTATTCATTCCACATGATTTTTCAGTAAAAAATCAATAATTAAATACTGACTAAAAGCTGCCACCATCTAATGCGGTTAAGATGAATTTGGCAAATGATACATACCTACTCATGTTTTATTTCTTCCAATTTTATATCAGTATATAATTAAGGCTCTTAAAACATTTGAAAGTAGATTGGCATCTTTCTACATAGAGATGGTGCCATGCATACACTAATTATGTAATTAATGTGAGTTTTACTTAATTCCTCCCTTAAAGTTGTTATTACAGTGTTTCTTTTGCTTTTAATATTTTTGGTTTTCTTACTTGTAGTCATAAAATATAGTCACAGAAAAATAATATATAGTTACTGTTTTCTCTTTGCAACATATATCTTTGGAATCTTTTCTCTGAAGCCAGGACCTAATTAATTTATAATTCTGCCTTTTAAGAATTTTATTTATTTATTTTGTGTATGTGGTGGGTTGGATACACATGTGTGCCATCACTGCCATATTTAGTTGAGAACAGAGAACAATTTTTGGAAGTCTCTTCTCTATGCCATTTGGGTAACAGGGATAGATACTTTGGTCATCAGGCTTTAATCAGTGAATCATTTCATTGGCTCAATTTTTTTATTTTATAAAAAGATACACTAAACAAGGTGCTTCTGAGGCCACAAAGGAGATACTCTTTGAAATATATTCATGTTCATTTCTCAGATTAGCTGCATGCTATTCTGCAGAAATGAAGATTAAAGTACATTACACATTTGTGGTATTTGTTCATTAATTTAATTCATTGATGCTATATGAAAGAAGAATTAAACAGATTTAGACGGTGAGAGATTTAAAGTCATAGGATGGAAGCTAGGACAAACTAAAGAATATGCAGGGGAGAGCTGCCTGAAGATGCTGCCTGTGGTCATTGGGGTCTACTAAGGTATGGGAGTGAAGCACTATTTAGGATGTGAAGCATTACATAGCATGCTTTGCTTTGTTCTAAATTACGACACAGAAAATCAAGGAGTAACTGGGTTTTTTTTTTAATGCTGCTGATTAATAGGAACATGGAAATGATCGTCCCAAGAAGAACGTCTCCTCATAATCTATCCTGTTTTCTGGCACTTTGCAATCTCACTTCTTTGAACATTCAGTTTCTATGTCTGAAGAAAAAAAGCTGTTTAAGAGAAAGGATTAACACCTTAAACCTTACCAGAAATGAAAGCCATAGTGTGAAGGAGATAATCCAATGTCTTCTGAAGAGATGGTTTTGAAAGATAAAATGGGAGTATTAGTGCCTAGAGATGTGAGACAGGGATCTGGCTATGTAGCTTAAGAGAAATTTTGGAAAAAGGGGCACTTGGATACAAAAGATAAACTTGGCTTATTTCTAATTTTCCCTAGAGTGCCATAATAAATTCATGTCCATGAAGTATATAATCACTGTGAGATGAGAAATCTCCTATGAAACATGGATGGATTCAGGTACAAGTAAAGGTGTTTTATCTCTTTATAGTTATTTGGTCTCACTATATTAAAGAGCATCACACGTGAAATGTGCCCTATGCTTTCAGAACACAAATATTTCACATGGCTCTGTGAACTCAGGGTAGAAAGAGATTTCACCATTATAAGACTACATATCTGAGGGAAGTTAGCTCATTAATAAAGCAAGCACGCTAGTTAATTTCACACTTCAGAAGAGAAGACTAGGTAAAAACAAACAAACAAAAATAAAAACAAACTTTCCAATTCAACTAGGCTCAATGACAAGATTGTTGTTTCCATGGTTTGATCAATTCCAAGAAAGACTCTACAGTGGGATCCAGTAATGGCTTTGGGGAGTTCGTACATAATCACTAAACTCATTCAAACCTCATTTATGGTCCCACTAATCTTTAAATTGTTCTGTCAAACTATCTTTCCACTTCTCATATTCTAATTCTCTCATTAAAATGCCTTACTATAGTCAACTTTTTTCAATTATAATAAAAAAAAAACACTTATATGACAAATTGTTAGAAGACAGTGAGGAATAAAAAGACCTATAATCCTAAACAAAGATAGATTTGGATATATGCTAAACAAGAGCAAAAAATAATGAAGGATATAGTATATAGCAAATACTTTTCAGCATATTCATATTCCTAACACCTTCATACTTGTGAGAATGACACCCAGTTTACGAGAGCAAGAAAAATGAAGGATATAGTGTATAACGAATACGTTTCAGCATATTCATATTCCTAACAACTTTTGTAATTGTGAGAATGATACCCAGTTTACTTCTGTCTTAAGATTTGTACACAAGGTAGAAGCAACATTCATCTGGTTTCCCAAACTTCCTATGAAGGAACTATAGTTAATCCTTGGTTGTCTGTGAACTCCTACATCTATGCTAGCATTGTCTTGTTAGTCATGAGGCTCAACTGGTCTCTACAAACAAATCTCTTTTCTACTTTCAGGTGCACGTCGTTTACTCCAATGTCATCTCTTACCTAGATCACTGTCTTTACACTAGATCAAAAACTTTGTGTTTGCAGTCCCTTCTAAGTCACTAACCTCCACATTGCATATAAAAATGTTCTTTCTAAGAAGAAATTTATCTCAGTCCTTTCAGGTTGGCATGGTGCAGCACCACAACCTTTTTGTTTAGAGAGCAGGGCTTTATTGCTAACAGCTCTAGGCATTGAAAGTGGAAGGTCAATATGCTCTAGATGTGGTGATTCATGAGTACTTTCACTTAGCACAGTTTCTCTTGGCATAGCCACACCATGGTAAGGGCAAGATACCTCTTAAAAGCCTGTTTGTATGGACAGTGAAAAGTCTATAAAGGCTCTACTACCTATAAATAATTTCTAAAAGATCCAATATTCAAATATCATCTTACCAAGGGTGAATATTGGGTGAAGGAGAGGTCATATATGCATTAATCACAATGAACAACAGTTGTTGCATTAATCCACAAGTGTGAATGAGCAACAAATACAGTAAAATTTGGTTATTTCATGTGCTGCCCTTCATCAATTGCCTATAAATATCCTTAACTAATCCCATTATCTCTAAAATTCACTGATTGATCTGTGCCCCTTGATGTCCCTTCTACCTGAAATTTTCCATTATGTTGTTCATTTAACAAACAAATATGTATTTTTCAAGATTGACCTCAAGTGTAATGTTTTTACTTAGCCCTTTCAATTCAGGCTAAAGATATCTATTAGCATTCTAAGCACAATGGACATGATTCTGATTCTGCTGCACAGTCCTTAAAAATCATTCAAGTTATCTAAACATAAATATCTCCCCAAGAAAGTCAGACTATGTGAACATAAGGACTGTCTTGTTATTCTTGATGTCTTTGGTTTTTTTAATACTGTGTTCAATGCACAGAGAGAATTCCAGAATTATTTGCCAAAAGTAGTCTCTAAGTTCTACAAAATCTTAAAAATATGTTGTCATTATAAGCTGGTGCTCTATTGATCATGAGTGTTAACTCAATGACTTTTAGATATCACCTTGTAATTTCTTCATTCTAATTCCTGGAGGTCAGAAGATGTTGTATTCCCTAGGACTGGAGCTACACATGGCTGTGAGCTTTCTTATGTGTGGTGAGAATCAACCTGGATACTATAGGAGAGCAACCAGTTTCTCATAACTACCAAGACATCTCTTAAGGCACAGAAAATTAATTTTATAAAATGCTTTACAAAGACTCATCTGGTAAGGAGCCATTTCTGGAAATAGTCTTTGCTAATGAGAAAATGAGCTGAAGAAAAGTAGGATGTTGGCTTGGTTATTTCAAGCTCTTTGTTTTGCCTTCAACAAGGTATCTTTAATCTTCACTGTGAATAGTAGTACATGCTACTAATCTTACTCTCTCAAAAATGTATGTGATTTATGCCAAGGCATGGTGCACAACGATTTTGGAATGAATAACCTGGATCGTTTCTTTAATGGCAGTATACTGAGGACGGTTCTGTTGAAAACAAAGATATTTTCACTAGTGCTACTTTTTGAACATGCATTATAGATTAAGCAAAACTGCAATAACACATGAGTGCAGCATTTTAATTGTTAGCTGTTCTTTGTATTAGACCTCACATGAAAGTCAGAAAATGCCTGGAGGACTTGAAAACAAATAGGCACTTGTACTCTACAACAAAATTGTATCTTGCATTAGTTCATAACATAAGAGGACTGAAGATTACAGAGGGACAGGAATTTGTCTGCTAGAAGTAACAGAAGCTATGGCTGCATAACCGTGACCTGAACAAGGAAGATACTGACACACTTGCTAACATCAACAGAAGGAATCTCATATGGCCACACACACACACACACACACACACACACACACACACACACACTATAGGTGACTAAAGAACGCTCAGAGAGGAAAAAAGTCCTCTCCAGTGAAGAGCTACAGGTTATCCAATATGAAATTCATCCCCCAAAAAAATCATACTTAGAAGTAATATTATTCAGGCCAACCAGATTCCATTAATTTATTTAGGAATATACCTATACACATACATATACAAAAATTAAATAATAAATAAATCATGTATCTGAAAGCCAAAAATGCAAAGAGTGGGTGGGGTTATGAGAGGGTGTAGTGGTAGGAAGGAGAAAAGGAAAACGGTGTACTTATATTAGAATATTAAAATATAAAAACGATAGGGGGATCTTTTTAGTCTAGATTCTATATTTTTTTAAATACATTTTTATTAATTTATACATATTACATCTCAGTTGTTAGCCCATCCCATGTATCCTCCCACTCCTCCCTTCCTCCCACTTCCCCCCTACTCCCCTCCCCTCCCCTAAGTCTGTGTCTGAGGGGGACCTCCTCCCCCTGAATATGCTCATACGGTATCAAGTCTCTCCTTGGTGACCTATTATCTTTCCTCTGAGTGCCACCAGGCATCTCCGTCCAAGGGACATGTTCAAATATGGGGCACCAGAGTTTGTGTGAAAGTTAGATCTCCTTCTCCACTCAACAGTGGAGAATGTCCATCGGCTAGTCCGGGTAGGGGTTCAAGGTTTTTACTGCCTATTTTTTCCTTGGCTGTTGCCACAGTTTGCGGAGGGCCCCAGGGCCCAGACTCGCCTGTAGTTTTCCAGGACCCACTGGGTCCTTCCATTTCCTCTTTCTCCCAGGCTTCTCACACCTAAAGTTTCAATAGGATGTCCTCCCCTCTTACCCACTATTCTGGTAGGTACAGTTTTTCATGGGGACGTACACCTTGGACTAGTGTCTCGATATAAGTGAGTATATACATTTAGCTCTTTTTGCTTCTGTGTGAACTCACTCATTATGACAATTTCTAGTTCAATCCATTTGTCCACAAATTTTGGAAATTCCTTGTTTTTAATAGCTGAGTAGTATTCCATAGGGTAAATGTACCACAGTTTCTTTATCCATTCTTCTATAGAGGGACACGTAGGTTGTTTCCAAGTTCTGGCTATTATGTAGATTCTATATTTTTGAGAAGGTGAAATGTAGGAAAGGGGAAGGTTCCAGGTGTCATCCTGCCACCTCGTTCTTTCCTAAATAATTCACTCTATAAGTAGTTATTGAATTTCCTTTAATACATCATCTTCAATAATTTTTCTTCACTTCATATACTCATATAAATAAATTACCATTAATATTCTCCTGTTTCTATGTTAACTATCTGCGGGAAAGCTAAATTCTCTTTTGAAATTCCATTTAGGAAAATAGACTATGTTTTTCTTATGTGACCATAAAGCATGTCAAAGCACAGCTACTTCCTCATTATTCAGAACAGACTAATGTTTTGTAGCGAAGCAATAGCATTCCCTCAGAAATTGAATACAGAATGCTAACATTTCTCACAAAGGCTAGGGGGTTCAAAGAAACTTGGCAATCTTCAACATTATGTAGCCAAGTTGTAAGACATTTCAGGTAAACATATTGGCAGGCCAGGTTGTCACCTAGATAAAGGTAATATCAAGTGTAAATCTTGACTTTTGGCACCATCCTAAGATGTTAAATACACGACTACAAACCAGCCTGCCCTTAAAGATGCCATTTGCTGGGTTGGTTCTCAATTAAAGGACCAGGTTGTTGGAACAAGCAAGTAAGCAACAGATCTTGTTTCCCTGTTTTTGATATCCCATGATAAGTGAAAAGGAAGGAATATCATGCTACAACAAAACAAATATGTAATTCTGTTCATTAGGCTTGTGAACATTATCTCTGTGTGAAGCAAAGAACAGTTCAATATAATCTGCTGTTGAAACCGCGTGATAGAAATTGCTTTCCAACATAATAGTGGATATATGTGCATGTAACCGATATTTTAAAGACCATAGAGACACTGATACCATATACCAAGGTGTATAATGTACATTACT
The DNA here is from genome assembly GCF_964271855.1 of Acomys minous. Classification (NCBI taxonomy): domain Eukaryota; kingdom Metazoa; phylum Chordata; class Mammalia; order Rodentia; family Muridae; genus Acomys; species Acomys minous. The sequence continues at coordinate 91,574,239 of NC_140491.1, read as the reverse complement.
TCTCATTCAAAATTTTTAAATAAGAAATGTATTCCTCAAAACTGATGTAACTTGCTAGATATCGTCATACATTTAATACAACTCTTATCTTCCTTTTAGACTTATTAGAGCTTCACAGCATAGTATGATAGTTACTACACAAACAGAGCTATGTAACTTTGATGTGGAACTAGTTAAAATGGACATGTATTAGAAGCACTAAGTGTATAGTATGTTTTGAAAACATAGATATACAATTATTCAAGATTATACCACCAATTCCTTTTCTCATTTCTTATAATATGGCTTATAACATATTTTAAAGACTGTGTGACTTACTTTTATGACACATATTTGTGTATAACAACATAGCATTATAATATTCTAAATGCATATGTCCAGGAAAATTGATATTTCTATTGATGTTTTTAAAGAAAAACATTTTTAAAGTTTAAAGATAGATTTGGGCCTCAATTTTACACATATACTTATTTTTATGTTTGTTTTTAATTTTAATATATTTTATTTATTACACAGATAAATTTTTAGCTTTTCTTTTTTTTTTCCTTTCCAGTCCCTTCCATGGTCCCCCACTACCAAATTAATGGCGTCTTTTTATTATTGTTGTTTACACACACACACACACACACACACACACACACACACACACACACGTATGTGTATATAAATACATATACATGCAAATAAATAAATACAACATATAGAGTCTATGTCAGCTATTTGGGTGCATGTGGTTTCAATGCTGCCTGCTTTGTATTGGATAACCGATAATGAGGTTCATCTTTGAACAGGCTAATTCTTCTTCTTATAACAATCATTAGTTGCCTATAACACTTTGTCTAGGTGTGGCGTCCTGTGCAATTGGAACCTTTTAAGTTAGCATGTATTTCACAGCAGAATTTCAGGCATTCTGGCTTTTAACAATCATTCCACTTCCTCTTCTGCATTTTTTTCTTGAGTGTTAGATGCAGGAACTGCAGGGTAGATGTATCCATTGGGTCTAGCCTTCACAGAATTCATTAATCTTCATATTGAATCCACTTCTGGTTTTCTGTGATGTTCTTCATGTGCTGTAAAGAGGAGCTTCTTTGATGCATGGTGGCACCTACACATATATCAGAGGATAAGGATAAGATTTAGAATGTGGTAGGGGTATATATTGGTCTACCAAAATGATTGCAGAAGGCCCCCCCCCCGCCAAGGTCTAATATCTCACTAGTCATGGCCAGTTATTTAGTAACAGGCCTGATTTCCCTTACGTGGAGTGAGTCTTAAGCTCAATTAAGGAGTTGATGGTTACAAATAACATGTGGATTCTACTTAATGCATCTTTATGTATATTTTATTGTGTTTATAAGTGTTGCAACAGAACAGAAAAAAAACCCAAGATTATTTTATAAACGCTCAAGGAATTGTACTTTATATTTACCAAAATAATATACAGAACAAACAAACACACATATACATCATATATGTACTATGTATATAATTATATACATAATATAATATATAGTGTATATGATATAATATATAATATACACCATATGCTGCTTTTGTATATATTTTAAAGGAAGTTAAGCTTCTTGGTCTTGACAATGCTTCCTACCAGAACCATAGACTCAGTACCAGGCATGTGAAAGGTTTTTTCAAGTAGTATATCGGGATAATTCAAGAGGATCCCAGCCAAGGACAATATGTGCAGTAAACTTCGAGCCCCTACACAGATCTAGCCAATGGACAGGACATTCACCACAGTTGAGTGGAGAGTGGGGGTTGACATTCACACGAACTCTGGTGCCCCATATTTGACCACATCCCATGGATGGGGAGACCTGGTGGCACTCAGAGGAAGGATAGCAGGCTACCAAGAAGAGACTTGATACCCTATAAACATATACAGGGGGAGGAGGTCCCCCTCAGTCACAGTCATATGGGAGGGGAGTAAGGGGAACACGGGAGGGAGGGAGAAATGGGCGGATACAAGGGATGGGATAACAATTGAGATGTAATATGAATAAATTAATAAAATATATTTAAAAAAAGAGGATCCCAAAACAATATAGACTACTGATATAGCACTTGTCTGTTTCTCAGAGGTCAAAAGTAAGACACTGCTGCTGAAGATAATGAACACTCAGGACACAAGACATAGAAAATTCTAGCTAGATCTTATCTAAAAGCCTCTTTTCTGCTATCTAGTTTCTATGGTACCAGAAAGCTCTTGGCAAAAACCAATAGAGGGAAGCAATTTTTACACATGCACTTGGTACCTACTGTGGCAAGAATTTTTGAGCACAATTGTAATAAAATCACTTTTATCATGACCTGGCTTCCAGATGTCATCCTGAGAAGACTGCATCTGAACTTATTAATACCATTTTTCTCAGCAAATGACTACACTATGCTATACTATCTGGTGTTATTTGTTCATATAGAGATCATTTGTATTTCAATGATTCCAGGACCTGCAGTACTGTGCCACGTGGCCAATACCTTAAAGAATCAAGTGCTATAATCCCACTGCTGTATCATGTGTAAGAAGTTAGGATATGGAGATGATGCTGGAGAAGATGGGGAAAGATGTGGGGACAATGTGATCAAAATACTTTGTATGCAACTTTCACAGAAAAAAAAATACCTCTAAGAAAGAAATGGAAACTCCCCAGATACCAAGTGTTTAATTTTGGTTATCTTTATTACTTACAGAGTCAATTGACTTCAACAGAGAAAAATAGGCTCCTGACTCTCAGTAATCTAACAAAATCTATGGTTAGTGATGGAATAAAGAAATCATTCCTAAGATCTCGATATTCTGTGCTCTTTCCTCATATCTACTTTCCATGAGAAAAGAATATACTTAGAAAATATCTGAAACGTCTACAAGATAAGGAGTCTTAGTTTTAACTTCCACTTTTGCAGTTCACGCAAAAAGCATAGACAGTTATGAAGAGAGAAACACCATGAAGTTCAATCCAAATGAAGCTGTAATTTCCTAAACAAATGGGAGATAGAAGTGAAATCTGTAAAGATGTTGACTTATGCAAGCATAGTCTGCATCAATTTGTTTGCGGAGCCACCTACCTGCTGGGAATCCCTGTGCAGACCATATTGAATTTCACCACAACAAATTAGAGAGGTGAGACTCAAACAATCAATTAGCACTTTGGCCAGTTCCAGGAATATGTACGAATATTTTTCTTTCGTGGTAAGTTTAAAACTGTGAAAATAATCACAGAACTGAAAGAACACTTAATTGTCTCCACTCACAGTCTGTGTTACTTTTGTGTAGCTCTTTAAGGAATCTAATTTACTTAAATGAAGAGAACTTTAGGGAAAAGATTTACATTTATGTTTGGGAGGGTGAGAAGCAATGGTTTAGAGAAGATTAACCCTAAAATCTTCTGGCTCTAGGCAGGTGAGACTTGATATTGAAAGGACCCTAAGGCATGTACAAAGTATTCGTTGAAAAGAACCTGCTATCCAGTAGATTTTGAGTCTTGGGGAAGTGCCTGGAAGTCCCTCATCAGTATGTTAAATTAAATTCTTCAGAAGAGGTAATGTAACTAGAGAAACTCAACTTTGAGTGGAACCTCTAAGTAATGATCAATTAACCACAAAAAAAAAATAAATAAAGCAACACCAACAACAGAACCAATGAAGAGATGAAAAGTTGGGAAAAGATTTAATCAAAATGAACATTTTAGAAAAACTAAGTTCAACCATTCTACGCCATCTTTGTGGTGCTAATGCAAGCTTTAGGTCAAATAGAGACTGTAAGATTATCTTATGCCATTTTGGTTAAACCATACCTTGATAAGAAATAGGATTAGTTAGGGAAAAACTGTTTGAGTGATTATCATACTATCTGCAATGTAGAACTCTGACTCTAAAACTAAAGATATTAAATAGAAGCAGAGATGTCAAATTTTAATTCTGTGTTTTATTACCTTACAAAGCACAAAGAAGGGTGAGTCTTTCTTAGCAAAATCACATTCTGGTGGAGGCCCAGCACTGAGTGGTACAAGCTGCTACCAAAGATAGCAAAAAAAGGAAAGGCGAAAAAGAGACCATAAACACACACACACACACACACACACACACACACACACACACACACACATTTGGTGGATGGAGCAAACTTTATTTTTTTATTTTATTAATTTATTCATATTACATCTCAATTGTTATCCCATCCCTTGTATCCTCCCATTCCTCCCTCACTCCCAATTTCCCCTTACTCCCCTCCCCTATGACTGTGACTGAGAGGGACTGCCCCCCTCCCCCCCTTCCCTCCTCCCCCCCTCCCCGTTTATGCTCATAGGGTATCAAGTCTCTTCTAGGTAGCCTGCTATCCTTCCTCCGAGTGCCACCAGGCCTCCCCATCCAGGGGACATGGTCAAATATGGGGCACGAGAGTTTGTGTGAAAGCCAGTCTCCACTCTCCACTCAACTGTGGAGAATGTCCTGTCCATTGGCTAAATCTTTAAAGAGTGAGTGCCAACCCATCTTTATTTTTTCTCCCACAGATTATATATCCCAGCAAGATCTCTCAAGCAATACGAAAAACACAATGTAGTTACATTACACTTTATTTTTCTTTGAATGATTACAATGAATATACATAAGAAAAATATGTTCCCCAATACCCTCACATGATCAAAATGTTTTATGTACTATGAGTGAGAAAAAATATGAAAAACAAATTATTCCCACAAGCCCATATACATATGTACAAAGCAACTTGTTATATAATAACAGAATGTGAGCAAGAAAAGCTATTTCTCAGGCAGCTTTTTTTTTTTAAGCAGCAAGAAAGAATCAACTGTTGTTATTGGTAATCTTATAAAAAATCTTGAAAGAATCACAAATCTAAACTTTTTATGAAAAACAATTAGCCATTTCTACTTTAAATCCTCAGGGTATGCTACTCCTTAATAAACTTATTCAATCATATCAGGAAGATAAGGGCAAAAAATGGGTACACGAAATTAACCACCTTGAAGCCTAGGTTCAGTGAGTCAAATCAGTTAGTGCTAATTGGGATAATGTTCTTGCTTAGCCACCTCAAAAAATCCCTCATTCAATTATTAAAAATGTGCTTTTCTGAACTTAAAATTGTTCGGTAAGACTTTCTACATCAGAGCCCGTTGATTAAAAACATCCTTGCTAAACAATCTACTTTCCCAAATTCTTTCTAAAGGCTGTTGGTCATTGTCAACAATCTACATCTCTAGATTCTTTTCAAGTGTTGTGATTGAACCGTTAATCTGCTCTTCTAGCAATACCTGAAGAGATGAATCATTGTTATTGTGAGTGCCAGTGATACTGCCCAGTAAGGTGCTGGAAGCTCCCTTAGAGTTTTCATACAACGTATTTATTATGAGGGATGTGGTTACCACAGAGGCACCAAGCAGAGGCAATGCTCCATCCATTAAAGTCCTCAGGACATGTAGTCCTTGGGGTGCTGCCTCCCCTCCCTAGCTGCTCCCATTGAGATTGTGCTAACTAGCGGATGCCATGCCAGGAGTTCTAAAGTTGTTTTACTGTTCCTCCTGCACAGTCCCAGACAAAAAGTAATACGAAATGATAACCAAGTATATTCTTATCAAAGCTCTCTTCTAAATTACTAGCTCCAACTTCCATTTCCTGTGTGTTATACCTTGTGAACATCTCTGTTATTGTTCTTTTCATACCTTTTCGGGAGCAATTTACATGCTCATCTCCATTAAAATGATTGCCATTAGAGACAATGACTGAGATTAGTTGGTTAACTGGCTAATTGACTTAATCCCAGTGCCTAGGAAACAATGCCTTGCAGACCCAGAACATATTTTCAGCCATAAATTCATTCACTTTTCCTGCATATCTGTATAGGTAAATCTCAGTGTAAAGATCATGAATGCTAGGTTACTCCAAGGGACTTCTCTTCAAGTGTTTTCATCGCTGTGACCTTAATGGCATCTGTTTACTTCAATTCTTCTATGATTGTGGTGTTTCATATTCTTCACTTTCAATGATTTCTGCTATTTCTGTGATGGTGTATTTCTATGAGATACTACTTATGGCGTTACTTGGCTTTAGTTAGATGTAGTGTCCCCACTCAGAATGGCATAGTAACTGATCTATTCCACCTTCTAAGAATATATACATGTGTTATCCCATTGATTTGCAACAATAGTAAGGCTTTACATGTCAGTGGGGGCGGGGGAGAACAAATGCTAAAGCATTGAAAAATACTACGAAGTAAATACTTCCAATGCAGGAAGTTTTGCAAAGATTAATAGAAATATCATATGAGAAAAATAATATGATTAACTCAGTTATCTAATAACATAATAAGAAGTTTAGTTTAAAAATCTCAAAATAGTTAAAAGATAATTTAAGATATATTGGTGATTTAATATACACTTTGAAAGCAATTTAAAATAGAAAGTTAAAAAGGAAGTCTATGTGGTATCATTTATAAATATTCCTGTGCCCTAGCATAAGAATTATGATATAACTTAAAAATCTAAATTAGTCGTGATTTGCATTGGTTCACAAATCTTCATACAGTCCCCAGCGCTATAGCAACAGCATTCCCAGTACGGAGAATCAAGCTGCTGTGGTCGCTAGGATGTCCCAGTGCTTGTTTTGGGTTTGTTCACAGATTCTGATGCATTTTAATCTTCAGCTTAGCCCATATGGCTACCATGGGTACACTCTGAATTAGTCTCAGGTACATAATCACTCATCTCTAAAACAAGAGCACAATCATGCCAGGCATGTAACTTATTCGTTGTAAATACATTCATTTATGGATCTAAAAGATGCGATGCAAACTCTTCTGAAGCCTATTGATCCCCAACTTCGCTTGATATCAGGGCCCAAAGCTGGCTTTTCTCTCAGTATGAGGGGCATGCACAGAAAGGATGGATACTCAAAACGCTTTTACCACTGAGCTGGGTATGAAGCTTCCATTTGAGTAGGAGTTCAGGATCTGTTCTGTGATTTCTGTTGCTAAGCAACCGCTTCCTTTGTCTGCTCTGTTCAGAACAGTTGCTTTATTTATGCTCGGTTTAAATGATGCAGATCATAATGTGAAACCATAAAAGAAAATAGAGAAAATTATGTGAAAATTGTTTCAGGAATTTGCAATGCGGTGCAGACTAATGAACATGAATGCAAATCATGCTTCAATGGAAAAACCGAATGGATCCCAAACTGTTAGTGTCACCACCAGAGAGGTTTCCAACGGGTAACGGAACAGCCAAGAGTTAACTTTTGACATTATCTAAGAGTTACAGGAACACAAGCAAGCTCATATTCAGGAAGCAATTAACTAGTACTAAACAATCTTAGAAGAATTTTAAAAGAAAAAAAAAAACAATCATTTTTAGTACCAGATGTTGAGATAAATGTGTTAAAATTTAAAAAAATCCTAAAATGAAGAACAAATACAGAAAAGTTAAAGGATATAAAAGGAAAGATATATATATAATATGTATATAATATATAACATATATATAAATATATTAGTTCCTCATCTTTTCAAAGTCTAAGAAATCTTTATATATATATCCTGCCATGTATAATGACACAGTCAATCCTAAAACTCAAAGTATGGAAGGGGAAAGCTAAATCTGGAAATTTGTACTGTAATAACACATGTGGGTATGCACATGAGCATGTGCGAGTGAGCATACACACACACACACACACACACACACACACACACACACACACACACACACACAATGAAACATAAGTAAATGAAAATGTAAAGGTCTATTAAAATTTTGTCCTGCACACAGATTTGAAAAAGTAACCATGCTAGTTGACAAATGCTTCATGATTTTATACCACATGTGAAATTGTTCTAGTGGTCCTGAATTTATTGTAAAGAAAATTATTACATAAACAGGTGCAGTCTCTACTTTGATCTCATCGATACACAGAAATTTTACCCATGTCTCCATGTTTATTTAGCCTCTTTTTAGCAAGGTCTTAATGTTTTATTCACTCACTATGAACCATAAGTAAGTGTACCAATAGGACAAAATATATTAATACTTCCCAGATATTAGTTCAAACACACAGTGACTTTTGAGGCAATGCTGGTATTACTGCCATCCTCATTAAACAGAGTGAAGAGAGCATCATACTGAAACAAGATTCAAACTCACTGTCTCTGTTGCTGAGCTCTACCTGTTGAAAATTCCCTAGTCTAAACCTACTTTTATTGTGTTTCTTTCCTATAGTTCAATTCTGTAGTTAACCAACATCTCTTTGGATGTTCTCCCCAATTTGAATGATCATAAAACACTGCATAACAAATATCTTCTATTTTTAGTTTCAAATGGTGTACCATGAGTATAAACCCCTTGTCCTTCTACATTCTAGTTATAATAAATGATATATAAATGTACCCTACCAATGCAACTGTAGTGGCTTTCTGTTGCTCTTTCACATACTGAAGTTTATAATCATAAGCAGGCTTAAGGGACTTACCCTCCCACTATTGGGTAACTTGCTTAAATACTTATGAATGTCTTCAGGCTTTCAGTTTCACCAGTATGTAGGAAAGTGTTAAATAATATTAAGAACCAAGGACTAGAGTCACTAAGGTCTGATTGTCTTTATTGTAGTTCATGAAATTAGGGATGTAAGAAATATTTTTCCATTTATATTTTGAGAATTTCATGCAATGTGTTTTGATCATATCATTGTTTTTCATTTGCCTATTCCTAGATTCCCCCTTATGTTTTCTACTCAACTTAATGTTTATTTTTCCTTATGAAAAGTAAAAGAAAACAAGATAAAAGGCTCACAAATATACACATATACAACAATAGCAGCAGCAACCATGGAGAACAATTTATATTGGCCAACTACACCTGCCGTCCAGTATGGTTTACATACCCAGTGTTACATCCTTGGAGAAAATTGATATTTCTCTCCCAGCAGATATCAATTATTTCTCCCTATGAACTTGCAGAGACAGAGTCCCTGACCTATCCAAGAAGATATTTGAAATGTGAGCACATTTTTTTTATGAAAATTAAATCATACATTTGCATGAGAATGGTTTCAACTGGGATTCATTATGTGAAGAAAGCTAAGCCAAACATGATAGGACAAATGTGACATGTTTTTTTGTCAAAAACATGCTCTAGATTCTCCTGATTTAAGTGTGTGTGTGTGTGTGTGTGTGTGTGTGTGTGTGTGTGTGTGTGTGTGTGTAAGAGAAGCATGGGAGGGAAAGGAAAAATTTATGGGAGTGGAATGGGAGAAAATAATGGAATGCCTATGGCATAAATACATTGGGAAAGTATTTGTAGAAAAATAGAGAGCCACCAAGAGCTTACCAGATGAAAGAAGAAAGCAAAAGTAAACACACACACACACACACACACACACACACACACACACACACAATCAATCAATCAATCAACTAGTGCTTACTGCTCCTAGAACAGTACGAGGTTCCCATGTGATAGAGGACCAATTTGTGTATTCCATATGCAACTAACTTCTGATGAGATTCTCATTTAGAAGTCAATAAATCCCAAACTGAAGCAGATAGAGAACAGAGAATAGAGAGCACACTACTTAATTTTTTTCTTCATGAGACTGAAGTAGAGGAGCAAGGAAATACAAATACATAATATTGATCCCAATTGCAATGAGCCAGGGCTACATTTCCCTAAGGTTTGTAGTTTCCATGTGATTCTATCGATTTTCTTTCATCAAACAAAAGCCATTTCAATATATGTATAAAATTATAATTTTAGAATAAATTATTAATCTTAGCACAATGCACTTTTAATAAAACAGCTATGTAAATTACTAAAATCATCAATTGGCAATTTTCAAAACAATTATTTTTATTCCTTAAATTTTATTTCTTGGAGTAAATAAAAATCTTAAAAGCAAACTTTTGAATATTAATGTTTTAATAGAAGATTCTGAAATGGACTTGTTTAAAATGAGAAGAAATACAGAAATAATAAAAATTAAATGTAATGTGTGTTCTATACTAAGAAACAGTTATGATAACTAACTAAAAAACAGATAAAGGACTGTGGGACAGAGGACCCTCTATGAAGGATAAGGTTAATATCAAGCCTACTATCAAATAGAGTGAGGACTCGATGGCCACAGATATGGAATGAAACAGAAAAATTTGAGGAACATGCAAGAAAAGAGTAATATTTTGTAAAATGGCTCATTTCTGAAAAGAAGTTTTTTTTTTACTTTTATTTATCTGTTTTTTGAGGATCACTTCATAAAATCAAAGACTGCAAAATCCATACAAGCATCAAAACAACTCTGTCAGGATGGGAAATAAATTACAGGAGGTCTAAATACCCAGAATAAAATATTTCCCTCCCCCTCTTATTTTTACAATTATCCACTGAATACAAATTGGTACTCATATATCAAAGTGTGACATTTAAATAAATAATCATAAGAAACACTATGCTTGCAATCCTACTTTACAAAACATGCTCCCTTAAGACCCACTCTGTGCCTTGATTAATTTGCTTTGTGTAAAACCCCTGTAGCAGATGTTTGCCTATCTCATTTTTCTGAAGGTGAACCAGGAAGCAGGTGGTTGGCAGTCAGAGGATTCATAGCTGTTGATAGTCTGGAAGAATAGAACTGTGGGCTGACCTGGTGCATGATTAATTTGGCCATCACTGAAATTCCATTAAAGGACTTAATGAAAGATGTACTTCAGAAAGGCAAGAAGAGTATAAGAGCCAGAGGAGATGGAATAAACTAAGGAAATAAACCTTCTAAATACATGGGTTCACACATAGTGGGGCAGCATGCACATGACCAGCATGGCTCTGAGTCAGATGAGGTTCCAACACTGGAAAAAGAAGTCAAGCCAGGACCCGATCTCTCACCCAGAAACTATCTTCAATTGATAACTACTTGCAGATGAAAGATAGTTTTCTCCGGTGAAGTATGTCATGGCATACAAAGCACTCTTAATGGTAGGCCATATGCCCGGCAGTAGACAGCCGATATAAAATTACGTCAATGACATTTGGGGGGGGGTTGTTTCATATTTCATCAGGACACTTTTTATTTAACCTTGCAGGTCCTTTGCATATATATTAAGATGCACTGATGTGTTTTTATGGAATTTTTATATGTACAAACTTGTGTGTCTCTGTGTTCATAAGTGCTTCTCCTGATTTTCCTTTGGATCTTTTTCTTCTGTTTGTTTGTTTTGTTCTATTCAAGTTTGTTTTGTTTTGTTTTTATGTTATTATTATTATTTGGATGCCTGTATGTTTTCTAAGTAGAGACAGAAAGCATGTGGGTCCAGATGGAAGGGGAAAGATGAAGATCTGGGAGGACTACGGAAAAGATTATACTGCATAAAAATTGTATTTATAATAAAAAAATTCTTATAAAAAACACTTTTTCTCTCTGGGAACATTTGAATTTTTCTGAGAGACTTAAGAGCAGAGCTAAAACTGTGCAGCTGAGACACCCCATCTGGATATGAAAAATAAAACTCAATAAGATGTGCATTGCCAGTTAGAGAAAAAAATTCATTTCAAATTAACAAAATACATTATATAGATCTATAATTTCCTCAGTGCTAAATAATTTTTAATATTGTAAGACCAATTGAAAGCAAATAATACATTGAAGGCAAATTATAACTTTAAGTCAAGCAAAATTGTAATTCATTTTTTGAATGTAATGCATTTATTTGATATTACCTTTTGTCTCTTTGAACTGTGTTCATGTCTGCTGGTGGCCATTGTCCAAGGCTTGAAATCTACTCTGGAAATGTAGTGCTTTCACAAGCTTCACAGAACACAGTCATTCAGACTTAGGGACATTTTTATCAATCCAACTTTACTTTTTACTTTAATTTGTTTTACTCAAATTTGTATTTGTCCCTACCCCTAGAAAACAAAAATATAGAGCTGCAGAGAAGCCTCAGAGTACATCATATAGCTGATGATAGAATTTATCTTTCAATCTTTATTTTTAAGAATCTCTAATTAACATAGGATTCAAGGATAAAGAAGTAAAATAAATAACCTTATCCTTTAAGAAATTATTCTCTGGGTAACATGCAGTCTCCTGCAAGCTCTCTGCTACTAAGAACATGCAATATAAGCCTGAAACTCAGTTCCAAGTCACTAGTATATTTATTCATCTTAATTACTTAATTCATTTAGCAATATTTATTTATTTTATTTTATATGTATAAGTATTTTGCCTACATGTATGTTTGTGTACCATGTGCATACAATTCTTGTGAAAGCCAGAAGAAGACATTAGATTTTTCTGGAAGTGGAATTAAAGGATGTTGTTACCTGCCATGTGAATGCAGAAAATTGGATGGCTCTTCTGCAAAAACAACAAACGCTCTTATCACTGAGCCATTGCTCCAGCCCTATTAATTTTTTAAATAATTCATTACATATAAATTCCTTTCAGTGTCATCTAATTATGGAACATTTTGTTTATTGGAGCCAATATTTCCCTTTTCAGGTTCCAGAGATGAAAAGGAACAGGTAGGACTTGTTTATTTATTTATTTTTTATTTATTTATTTATTTATTTATTTATTTATTTATTTATTTATTTGTCTATAATGGCATGCTTTATTTTTTTTACATTTTTTATTAATTTATTCATATTACATCTCAGTTGTTAGCCCATCCCATGTATCCTCCCATTCCTCCCTTCCTCCCACTTCCCCCCTACTCCCCTCCCCTCCCCTAAGTCTGTGTCTGAGGGGGACCTCCTCCCCCTGAATATGCTCATACGGTATCAAGTCTCTCCTTGGTGACCTACTATCCTTCCTCTGAGTGCCACCAGGCATCTCCATCCAAGGGACATGTTCAAATATGGGGCACCAGAGTTTGTGTGAAAGTTAGATCTCCTTCTCCACTCAACAGTGGAGAATGTCCATCGGCTAGTTCGGGTAGGGGTTCAAGGTTTACTGCCTATTTTTTCCTTGGCTACACCACCAAACCAAATAACCCAATAGAGAAATGGGGCGCAGAGCTAAACAGAGAATTCTCAACAGAGGAATATCGAATGGCTGAGAAACACTTAAAGAAATGCTCGACCTCCTTAGTCATCAGAGAAATGCAAATCAAAACGACACTGAGATTCCATCTTACATCCATCAGAATGGCTAAGATCAATAACTCAACTGACACCTCATGCTGGCGAGGGTGTGGAGAAAGAGGAACACTCCTGCATTGCTGGTGGGAATGCAAACTAGTACAACCACTTTGGAAAGCTATCTGGTGCTTTCTCAGAAAAATGGGAATAGGGCTTCCTCAAGACCCAGCTATTCCACTCCTTGGAATATACCCAGAGGATGCACTACCACACAACAGGGACATATGCTCAACCATGTTCATAGCTGCCTTATTCATAATAGCCAGAACTTGGAAACAACCCACGTGTCCCTCAATAGAAGAATGGATAAAGAAACTGTGGTACATTTACACTATGGAATACTACTCAGCTATTAAAAACAAAGAATTTCCAAAATTTGTGGACAAATGGATTGAACTAGATATTGTCATAATGAGTGAGTTCACACAGAAGCAAAAGAGCTAAATGGTATATACTCACTTATATCGAGACACTAGTCCAAGGTGTACGTCCCCATGAAAAACTGTACCTACCAGAATAGTGGGTAAGAGGGGAGGACATCCTATTGAAACTTTAGGTGTGAGAAGCTTGGGAGAAAGAGGAAATAGAAGGATCCAGCGGGTCCTGGAAAACTACAGGCGAGTCTGGGCCCTGGGGTCCTCCGCAAACTGTGGCAACAGCCAAGGACTTGATTTTTTTAATGCTGGTTTATTTCACTAAATGCAATGACTTCCACTTTGATTTACTGTTTTTTTAAGTCACAAGATTTCATCATTCTTTATGAATGACTATTGTTCCTGTGTGTGTGTGTGTGTGTGTGTGTGTGTGTGTGTGTGTGTGTGTATACAATTCTGTGTTAATCCACTCATCTGTATTTTAATGGATATCTAAGTTGATTATATATTTTGGCCACTGTCAATAAATTTGCAGAGTCAGACACCTCTGATGTGTTGCTTTTATTTCCTTCAGATATATGTTCGAAAACAGGATAGTGGAAACATGTGTGCTTTTAGCTTTTGGATGAGTTTCCATGATGTTTTTCAATTTGCAAAAATTGACGTTGTTACCAGTTGTATAGGAGAATTCATTTTTCTTCACATTTTGACAGCATATCCTTTTAAAATATAATGATTCAATTTACAAGATAATATCTCATTGTTGTTTTGGGAGGTGCTGTTTTTGAGCCCAAGCAGCCTTGAACTCACTATGCAGCTGAGACTGGAGTCAAATTCCTGATCCCCCATCGCTTCTCCCAAAGTGCTAAGATTATATAACCAGTCATCTTACATGGCTTGACTTAGTAATGATTTTTATTTCTCTGACTGCATTGAAAAACGGTCAAAATTTTTATAAGTTTGTCTCATGCCCACCCAATAAACTATGAATTTATTGTTACTACAAAAAATGGTTAAGCAATTACGTTTTATTCAAGTCTTACTTAAATCTTTAAAAAATCATGGGTACTTAACATACTGAATCAGCATTATCTCTATTTGGAGATTTTTGAAGGGGAAAAATCTCATTATTCATCACAAAAACATTTAAAGTATTAGAAAACATTCTTTTTCTTATATTGAAATGCAGAATATCTATCCTGGTCAGTTCACATCATCTACTTTGTTCGTATTTTCTCCCTGATGAAGAAAATTAGAGTTTCTACTGGTTTGATTCAAAATTCCTTGCAGCTTGCCAACAGGCCAAATCAGGGAAGTTCATGCTTATGTAAATAGACGCCACGGGTATTGATAAAACAAAACTTAAAACACAGTTCGTAAATATCTGCTTTTCAAATACTCTTTGATAGAAGCAAGGATTTTGTCCACATGCTGACCAATTAGATATAATTACAGACAGAGCATAGGCAGGACAGAAATCCCCCTTAAAACACTAGTGTTTTTTCGTTGTGTTTCTTAGTTATAAGCTCTGCATCCACAGGACTTTAAAAGCTCAGAGCCATAATGACTGTATTAAACACACAGCCATTTGGTGCAGAGAAGTTGTAAAGCATTGCAGGAGGTACCATCAGTGGGAACAGCAAGATGAGCTTTATTAAAGGAACTCTGCCACCCCTTGCCTATAAAACTCAAGCTGTTCTTAAACATCAGTCCCAGTGCAGGTTGCCTTCCAGAAGCGGAATTCTTTGCAAAATTGCGCCATGCAAGTTCTTCCCCAGGGACGTCAATTAGATTTAAAGAAATCTTACTGGCTTTTTAACACATTGATAGTTCTTTACTTCCCCCCCCCCCCGATAAGCATCTGCCACTACATTAAAAGGGAATAATCAACTTATTGCTCTAAAAATCAATTATTACGTAAGCGTTTTGTCCTGTGGCTTGTTTTCTTTACAGTGTATGTCAGCTTCACATTACTGACACATTTCAATAACTGAACTTTGCTATAATTAAGCCTTTCCTTAGTATCTGCTATGAGAATCAAATGATAGCACCTCTCAATAGCGAAAGTAAAGTTTACGTGTGCCCTGGTGGTGCTCAGTTAACTCGGATAGCAGTCTGGATTCTGAGTGCTGTGTGGTGAGTGTTTGTGTGTTACCAGGATACAGTTATCTTTGCTGCCTGGCTTTGCCTGGTTGGTTTTGTTGACTTCTTCAAATGAAACAAGCAAACGTGTCCATCACATTGTGGAATAATACCTCCTGCTTCTGCAGAAAGTAATAAGCAGAAAGTGATTGATGATAAAAGATGATGATGATGACGACAATGATGACAACAGAGAAGGAATCTGTGAATTCACCTTATAGCTTTCCTTTATACAGTATCCGTGGTGCAGGATGGGAGATGTCTAATCTGTCATATCCATACTTAATCATATTTTTCTAGCATTATTATGTACTCTGCATTTACTGAATTAAATAAATGATTAAAATAATTAATTTATGTTTATGTTAGTCTCTTTGAAAATATTTCATTATGTTTCTTTTTAACATGTACATATATATTATTACACATGAGTAACATAAACTGCATACAGAAGGAATGCAGACACAAGACAATCAGTGTTTATATAAATGTTACATTCATAGTGATTTGGCCATTTGTATTTCTCAGACTTGAAGTAAACATCTTTCTCTATCTTGTTGGTTCTAAATTTCTGAATGGAGATTAATATCTAGCATATTTCATGTCTATTAACTTAAAACATCTATCTTGATCTAAAAACATCTTAACCCCTAACCTCCTATGTTTAATTGAAAGACTAAATTATCTGCTCTTCCATTCCATCAGAGCCTTGAGAAGGGATAAAACATAAATACCTGAGTGAACCCAGAGTGTGGGTTAACAGCTTCCAAAATGAAAAAATGACTGAGACAGTTCACTGCCTGAATGGAAAAAGTGAAGCAAAATTCTTGTAAAACACAAATAAACAAAACTAAAAGAAAATTAACAACCTTGTTTAATTAAACTTTTAAACTTTGTAAAAAACATCTAGATAAATTTCACATGCATATCTCTCAGCATTATTTCATGAACACATCCAAAACAGAATCTACACTTGAAAATCACTGCCACATGCAATTGGGATTCAGAAGCAATCTGCTGTTTTATGTACTCATCTGCAAATCAACAGAACCTGCACTCTGTGTTTAATGTTCTTCTCAGATTAGTCCCAGTCTGTTCCAATGCATTTAAAACAGAAATGAAGTAATAATATAACTATCAATTTTTGATAATTATATCGAGAAGAAGAAAGGACAAGAAGGGAAGGGTCTCATGGGTTAAGATATGCATTTTATAAGCACTTTTTGGAGTTGATGAATTAAAAAGTTGTGTACACACATCGGATACAGGATACAGATTATTAAAACTGGAACTGATCAGGAAGTGTCCTTCTGCCCTAGCATCAGAGTGCTAGAAAGTCCTTGCCAAAATACTTGGCCAAGTAATTGAACATCAAAAACAGTTGTAAATGTTGGGTAACATTAACAACCAATTAAGATATGCCTACATATCTGGGGATAGCCACCTCTTTCCTGGTTGGATCTGATTTACCACTCCACATGAGAGAATACATGCCTGGGACTGTAAACATGGTCATACCCTGTAGCTAGAGACTTCATGCACTGTGGGTGCCTGGGGGAAGGGGGAAGAATCGGTGTTTACATTGTTGTTTTGCTAAATATATGTGTGGTTAAAATGATTTATAAATGCTTTTATACCAATATACTGGTGTTGGCCATAGTCAAGGAAATATCTTTATTATTATTATTATTAATTCACTTTACAACCTGGCCCTACTTAGCCACATCCCTCCTCTCCTCCCAGTCTCATCCTCTCTCCCTCTCCCCCCTTCCTATTCCTCAGAAAAGGGTAGCCTTCTTCCCATCCACCTCAGCTCCTCAAGTCTGAGTCACAAGGGCAGAGCTTATCCTCATCCCGTGTGGCCTAGAAAGGCAGTCTCAACAGGGGAGAAATAATCAAAAAGCTGGCAACAGTGCCCATGTCAGAGGCAGGCTACAATCGCCTTACTAGGGAACCCACACAAGCCCTCAGCTGCACTTAAGCTACATCTGTGTAGAGGACCTAGGTCCTTGCTTGGTGCTTCAGTCTCAGCAAGACCCTCAGGGCCCTGGTTAGTTGGCTCGGTTGGTTTTCTTGTGAAGTTCCTATCACCACCACTGGGCCAAGGCTTATGTCTGTGAGCAAAGCAGAGAATCTTTAGTAGTTTCAGGGGTTGGTTCTCTCCCATGGGGTGGGTCTTGGTTTGGGCCAGGCATTGGTTGGTCACTCCATCAGTCTCTGCTACATCTGCTCTATCTTTATGCCTGCCCATCTTGTAGGCAGGGTAAGTATTGGTTTGAATTTTCTGTGGATAGGTTAGTGTTCCCTTCCTTCTACAAATAGTCTTGTCTAGTTAGATGATGTCCTTGTCCGTCACCATGAAACCCACTACTATCTTTTGGCAGTGGGCTATGGTTAGGACAGAAAATCAAAATTGGCCAAAGTATTGAGAATATGAGATGCTAATTATCAGTCCCACATAAGATATCTATATGTATCACACATTATAAAACCTGGGGCACAACATAAAGATGATACTGCACAGGTTAAAATAATATTTGGTTGATTTAAAATTTTGATGACAAATTATCAAAATTAGGTAATTTTAATATCTGCTTGTTTTTGCAATTATAGCATTTTTGTTTCTAAATCAAAGTTTTCTTAACTTACAAAGACCTGGGTGGCATCTTTTGTGAGGGTTCAGAGAAATATTTGTCATTAATATTATTGTTCCAACAGGATTTGAATTTTCTCCTACAACTGGTCATTTTGTAAAGAAAGACATCAATATTCAGTAATAAATCATGTTTTCTGTGTCTGTATTTTATAAAATGACAGCTAGCTCTCATTACTAGAAAGTAAATTCTAGATATGAGATGTATCCCATTTTCACATCAAATTTGGCAAATGGATACTAAGCAGCCTTGTGTGTGAGGTATGAGGTATGTCTGTGGCGTGTGTGTGTGTGTGTGTGTGTGTGTGTGTGTGTGTGTGTGTGTATATACATATGTTTAATTTCTATCCTTATTTTTACATCATAGTAAACCCTTCATTTGCTTCAGCAAAAATATAAGAAGTCAGTCCTGACAAAGCAGTTGCAGTGTTACAACACCTCTATTACTGTTTAACCTGCTTAGCCTGTGAACCCTCAAGACATTCTCAATCATTTCAGAACATTTTCATGCAGCCTATTAAAGAGGAAATGATGTTCTAACATCCCCTCAAATTATGATTTGAAATATTTTCCATTTATTAAAGAAGGAATTTATGATTTTTTATATGTTATTCCATTGAAGCGTAGGAGGTTTTCATTGGAGATGACATTAGTTATAAGCAAAACTAATTCAACAGATGGATGGTAATGAGATAAGTTGAATCATCAACTGGGAAAAAAATTACGGAGGAGAAAGACACTGCTGTTCAATGGCCACTTGTAGGCTTTGCATGTGATATTTTACTAAAAATAATTAGAAATAAGTAAAAATTGTGATAGTTTAGCTGAGATATAAATCATAAATATATATATATATATATATATATATATATATATATATATATATATATATACATTATCAGAGTAACATGGTGGTGTGTTCCAACTAGGTTAAAACTTTTAATCTCTCCAAACATTGATCATTTCCTTAGTGAAGATATTCAATATACATTCATTCAGCTTTTAAAATTATATAATGTATTGTTACTGTGTATAGGCCCATTACTGCATAATAGCGTGCCATCGCCTTCTGCTCTTGTCAAACCATAGCTTCGTGCTCATTGCTTCAGCCTCTTCTCCTGCCCCTGCTTCCCAGACACTGCTGAGTGTTATGCTAGTCCTACCTTGAAAGAAATCAAGCTTTCAGACTCCATCGATCATGTTCGGTCATTTCTGTGTCTCACTTGTTCATTTGATTTTTCTTAACTGAATGATCACCATTCTGTGAATAAAGTTACAGCTGGGAGGGTTGCATTTTTTTTATATAGAATAGAATTCCATTCCTCATTGTCTTTATTCATTCATCAGTTGTTGACTTTCAGATTTTTTTTTTCTATTCCTGAGTTACTATGACTAAATTTCATAGTTCAGGTGTTTCTGCAGCATATTGATTTAATTATTTTGAAATATGAAAGCAAAACCAAAGTAATGATTAATGCAATGAAATAGTTGTGTGTTTTAATTTTTGAGAGACCTCATCACCATTTTCTACAATGGCTATGCTAATTTACGTTCCAACCAGGAACCTGTAAAGCTCCCTTTCCTCCATATCCCTGTCAGCATTTGCTGCCTTTTATCAGTTTTTGTTTTATTTTATTGAAATATAATCACATAATTCTCTCCTACAACTCTTCCTATGTGCTCTCAGTTGCCTTTTCAAATTCTTGGCCTTCCCTCCCTTTACTTTCATCATTACACACCAGTACAAATACAACTTGCTGAGTCTCTTTAATGATGTTTTCACATACATGACATCAAAGTTGATCTCTTGGCTTTGAGCAGCCAATTAGAGGGCTTATCAGGGGAGAAGACTACTCCAGCTCACAGTCTGCCTTAGCTGCCTGTAGGAGTGGAGCCTTGTGAGATTCCCTTCTTCTGCTTTAGCATGCCTATTGGTGTTTTCCTTGTTCAGATCCTATTTAGGCAGGCCTATTTGTTGTGTTATCATGGTAAAGCTTCCCTGTTACTCCTAAGAGACACCATCTCATAGCAGGTTTTTCTAATCCTCTAGTTCTTGTAATCTGTCAAAACCAAACTCGGTTCATTAAAAAAACAGAACCTACTACTAAACACTGAGCCATCCACCACAGCAGGCTCTCTGAGTCCTTTCTAACTAGGGTATACATGGTTCAGTCAATGGGAAAGTATGTCAACAAACTTCGCTTTTAAAAATTCTTCTTCTTATAGTTTAATATTTAGGATAAGAAATGTAAATATTTATGAGAAAAATATGTGATATTTTGATATTAGAATATTTTTAAGTTCTATGCTTTGCTAGCGTTTAAGCATCTTCCACAAACACAAAAAGACACATAGACACATGGACACACACATATACACACACTCACACACAGAGTGTCATATATATATTCAGCACTATCTTGATAAGCACTATCTAATAAAGTACTAACACCCTTTTAATTCCTATTAGCTGTTTAGGAACTATTAAATATCATATAACACACTGCATTTGTTGTGCTCTAAGAAAAGAATTCAACTAGTCTTCATTCCAAACATGCACACTTAAGCCAAACAGAATTCAAAAGTTTCTATCAGCATCTATAAAAATGTTCATACATTTTTATGCAAGTAAAGATGTTTAGAATGTTTTAGATATCATAGCTAACGCATAAGTAATGAAAAAAGTATACAAATGTACAAAATTACTTTTTGCCATAGCATATTAAGGACAGAGTTTATAGCAAATAACAAAATAAAATATTTTAAAATCATATACGTAGTGAGAGATCAAATTCCAAAATAATTATACATTCTAAAAATTACAACAAAAATGTGCCTTAAAGATGAAGTAAGCATCTTTGGCTATTTGTGTGTCATAGCCAAAGAAGAACACTCATAACTATCAACAAAAAAGGAAAGAAAAATATTTCAAACCTACCAATGTGTGAATAGATAAATGTATATAAAACATATTGAATGGATATGTATCTAAGGAAAATTTACAAATGAACAACAAACAAATGAAAATGTGTTGAATGTAATTAATCAATAAGGAAATGAAAACTGGAGTAGCACTATGGGACACCCAAACCACATTAGGATAGTATCTCTCTCTCTCCCCACTCCTCATTGGCCTTGCCCATTTGGGTTAAAGACAGTGAACCAGCAAAGGTGAGTTGGGCACTGGCCACAATCCACATTGTCCACCATACTGCGGATGCCTGAGGCCCACCCTAGCAGCTTTCTGCTTGGAGTTCTTTCAGCATGCTACTCTCCGGCCTGACCTAACTGAGACACAGACAACGAACTCAGCAAACCTGAGCTGGGTTCAAGCCTCAACATTCATTGTCCACCAATCCAAGGAGGCCTCTGGGGAGCCTTAGCAAGCCGACTCTAGCTCAGAGCTCTCTTCACCTGGTCCTGACCTGCCTAGCCCATATGGGAAACAGACAGTGAGCCCTTCAGAGGAACTTTCAAGTCTGCTAACACTATGGACAACCAGATGGCTAGAGGCCAGCACAAAAACACAAGCAACAAAACTCAGAGCCATATGATACCACCGTAAAACAGTGGGCCTAACACAGCAAGCACCATAGACACTAACACCGAGAAGCACAAGAAGAATATTTTAATTCTGGGGTGTCAAAAATAGCAGAAGCCTGGAAGGAGAAAAATAAATATTTCAAATAAATACAAGAAAATATATTCAAACAGATAAATGAAATGAATAAATCCTTTAAAGAATTACAGGAAAATACAATCAAACTGGAGAAACTTTGTTAAAACTAAAAAAATTTCTAACACAAAACTCCAAGAAATCGTGAATACTATAAAAAGACCAAACCTAGGAATGATTGAAATAGAGGGGGATCCAAGATGGTGGGACTGAACACACACCTCGTTTGGTCAGCAGGACAGCAAGAACTTATTCAACAACCTAAGGTCCAATCTGAGAACCACAAAACATCAGTACTGGTGACCCACAGGTGAGAGGGGTCCAAACTGTGTGTAGCAGAGTTGCATCTGGCCTCAAGCCACCCAGCAAAACAACAGAAAGCCTATATTCTACAAAATTTGAAAAATCTAATTGAAATTGAAAATTTTCTTGAGAGACACCAACTAATAAAATTGAACCAAGATCAGGTAAACAAATTAAATAGGCCTATATCTCCTAAGGAAATAGAGGCAGTCATCAAAAATCTCCCAGCCAAGGCCAGATGGGTCCAGGGAAGAATTCTACCAGACCTTAAAGAAGACCTAACAAAAATTCTCTAAACTATTCCACAAAATAGAAACAGAAGTAACATCACCAAACTCATTCTATGAGGCCACAGTCACCTTGATAGCTAAACCACAGAAAGACTCAACAAAGAAAGGAAATTCTGGACGAATTTCTCTTATGAACATTAGCAAATATACTCAATAAAATACTTGCTAACCTAATCCTAGAACACATCAAATGTATCACTCACAATGACCAAATAGGATTCATCCCAGGCATGTAGGTATGATTCAATGTACAGAAATCCATCAATTTAACCCACCATATAAACAAACTGAAAGGGAAAAAAAACCCATTATCATCTCCTTAGATGTCAAAAAAGCATTTCAATACCCATTCTTATTTAAAGTCTTAGAGAGAGCAGGAATACAAGGCACATACCTCAACATTGTAAAGACAATATACAGCCAGCCTATGGCCAACATCAAACTAAATGAAGAGAAACTTAAATCAATTCCACTGAAATCATGGACAAGACAAGTCTGCCCACTCTCTCCATGCCTCCTCAATATAGAACTTGAAGTTCTAGGTACAGCAACAAAGCAAGTAAAGGAGATAAAGGGTATACAAAATGGAAAGGAAGAAGTCAAATTATCACTATTCATGGATGACATGATAGTATACATAACTGACCCTAAAAATTCTACCAAAGAACTCCTGCAGCTGATAAATACTTCCATCAAAGTGGCTGGATACAAATCAACTAAAAAAAAAAATCAGTAGTCCTCCTGTATACAAATGACAAATGGGCAGAGAAAGAAATTAGGGAAACTCTACACTTTAAAATAGCCACAAATAATATAAAGTATCTTGGTGAGCTCTAACCAACAAGTGAAAGACTTGTATGAAAAAAACTTCAAGAAATTGACATATAATGGAAAAAGAGATAGCATCTTCAATGAATGGTGCTGGTATAACTGGATGGCTACATGTAGAAAAATGCAAATAGACCCATATTTATCACTGTGCACAATACTATAAAGTCCAAGTGGATTAAAGACCTCAACTTAAAACCAGACATCCTAAATCAGAAGGAAAAATGGGGAAGAGCCTTGAACTCATTGGCACAGGAGACAATTTCTTGAACAGAACACCAACAGTTCAGACTGTAAGACTAACAAGTAATAAAAGGGACCTCATGAAATTTAAAAGCTTCTGTAAGGGAAAGGACACTGTCAAAAGAACAAAACAGTAGCCTGCAGACTGGAAGATCTTCATCAACATCTGACAAAGAGCTAATATTCAAAATATATAAAGAACTCCAGAAATTAAACATCACCAAACAAAGTAATCAAAGTAAAAATTGGTGTACAGAACTAAATAAAGAATTCTCAACAGAGAAATATTGAATAGCAGAGAAACACTTAAAGAAATGCTCAACATCCTTCAAATCAAATTGACTCTGAGTTTCCATCTTACAGCTACCTGAATGGCAAGTGACAGCACACGATGATGAGAATGTGGAGAAAGAGGAACACTCCTCCATTACTGGTGGGAGTGTAAACTTGCACAATCATTTTGCAAATCAATTTGTCAATTTCTGAGGAAATTGGCAACAATTCTTCCTCAAGACCCAGCCATTACACTCCTGGGCATATATACCCAAAAGATGTGCTCCACCATTCAACAAGGACATTTGCTCAACTATGTTCATAGCAGTTTTATTCATATGAGACAGAATCTGGAAACAACCTAGATGTCCCTCGACCAAAGATTGGATAAAGAAACCATGGTACGCTTACAAAATGGAATAATACTCAGCTATTGAAAACAAGGAAATATTGAAATTTGCAGGCAAATGGATGGAATCAGAAATGATCTTGAGTAAGGTAACCAAACCCAGAAAGACACTCATGATATGTACTCACTTATAAGGGGGTATTAGTCACATAATACACGACAGCCACACTACAGTACACAGATATGAAGACGCTATATAACAAGGAAAACCCTAGGGAGAATGCTTAATTCTCATTCAGAAGGGAAATTAAAAGGACACCAGTAGCAGTTTAAGAGAAGAAACAGGACAGGACAGGAGACTACTGTAGAGGTTCTCTGAAAGACTCCACACAGCAGAGGATAGAAGCTGATGCTGAAACTCACAGCCAAACTTTGGGTGGAGTGCAGGGAGTCTTATGGACTAGTTGTGGGATGGAAGGACCTGGAGGGGACAGAAGTTCCACAAGGAGACCAACGGATGCAGCAAATCTGGATATGGAGTTGAACAGAGGGATGCACAAAGACAGGTGTACCAACCAAGGACCATGCATGGTAAGGACCTAGATCCTCTACTCAGATATAGACGACAGGCAACACAGTCTCCTTGTGAATCCCACAATATTGGCAATAGGGACAACCTCTGACATGGACTCCATCTTCCACTAGTCAATCACTTCCTCCTGGTGGGGTGGCATTCCTAGGCCACAGAGGATTGGATGCAAGCATTCTAGTTGAGATTTGATAGGCTGATGTCAGATGACAGGAGAGGGGGCCTCCCCCTTTCTGAGGGCTAGAGGATGGAGGAGGAGGATGCAGTAGGGAGGATGGAACAGAAAAGTGACAATGGAGGGGACAACAATTCAGATGTAAAGTGAAGAAATTAATTTTTTAAATAAAAAAATAGAGTTTAGGTAATTATCAGTCATCATATGAAGTTCCTTAATGAATGTTTTTTTTCTTTTACCCAAAGCCTTACTTACTTCTGGTCCATTTCACCCAAGTGTTTTTTTGGTTTTGTTTTTTTTTATTTTTTAGCACATCTAAAAGATAAGTCAATCAGACATTTTTTTCTTTTTTGGTTTAGCAGTATTTTTCATGTTATTTTTTTCTCCAGCTTTTTGTTTATTTGTTTTTTTTTTAAGTTGGGTTTCACTACATAACCCTTGTAAGCCTGAAACTGACTAAGCTGACTGTAAACTCAAAGAGATTCACCCACCTATGCTGTCATTTTCTTTTTCTTTTTTCTTGTTACCTTGTAACCCTCCTTCTCCAAAGTCTTTTGCACCTTTCAGCAGATAGTTACTATTATACATACAACCTTCTGCTTATGGGTAATCCTTTCTCCACATGTGGCTAGATGGATCTTAAGGATTATTTTCTTTTTTTTCTTGTTTAGACAATGGCAGAAAGGTAGCACGGACTGCATTCCAAATGCTCAGTGCACCTGATGTTCCTGTGATAGGAATGAGAGCCTCTGGATACTCTCTTTATTAACTTACCAGAGTGTAAGTTTCTAGATCAATATTATATAATGTGGCATTTGGACATAATCACGGTTTTATGAGGATGTTCTGTATTACTGCCAAAGATTTTTTCAGATGTTCTACTGTCTGCAACAAGTGAGGCAACAATGTATTTAATGAGTATAGAAAAAATCTGGCAATTATCTGAAATATAAGTATTGGGTCATTATTAGGATACTATTTACATACCTCCATTGCATGAAACATTTGTATTCAATACTCTTCATTGAAAAAAATTGAAACTTATCTTCTGAGTAATTAATGCAGCTCTGAGCATTTCCAATGTTTTGGATAAAAGTACTAAATAGCAATAAATCCCATATATTATGGTGCACAGCATCAGTCTTTGACAGAATAATGGTTCAGGTTTCATGATAAAATATTCTTTGACTGAGTTATGAAAAAAACCCATGCATCATTTCTTATTTGTTTTCTATTATGGAGATCTAATATGTGCCTTTGTGTATTGTGATATATAAATATATGTACATATGTATAAAAACATATGAATTTCTCAATAAAACACATCATTCCTTTATCAAAAAAGAAAATCAAAATCATAATAAAAGTTATATAATTGTATAGATCTGGGTAGAGGTTTAAGGTTTACCGCCTGTATTGTCCTTGGCTGGTGCCTTAGTTTGAGCGGGACTCCTGGGCCCAAATCTGCCTATCATAATGTACTACTTGTAGGCTTCTAGGACCCTCTGGATCCTTCTACTTTGCCATTCTCCTACTTTCTCACGTACTCTGGTGCCTCACCTTTGACCATGTCCCCTGGAGGAGGAGACCTGGTGGCACTCAGAGGAAGGACAGCAGGTTACCAAGAAGAGACTTGATACCCTATGAACATATACAGGGGGAGGAAATCCCCCTCAGGAACAGTCATAGGGGAGGGGAATAAGGGGAAAATGGGAGGGAGGGAAGAATGGGAGGATACAAGGGATGGGATAACCATTGAGATGTAACAAGAATAAATTAATAATGTAAAAAAATTTTTTGTATGAAAAAAAAAGAAAGTGATAAGAAAGAAAAAAAGTTATATAATTGTAATAATTATGGATGGTAATTGCAAGTGATAGAAATGGAGAATAATAATGATAACAAGAGGCAGAGAACCTATATCACTGCTGGAAAAAATGGAACCTTGTGTAACAACTGGGAAAAACAGTGTGTTTAATTGCTCAACATCTTTCATTTATAATTCCACAAAATTCAATGCTTCTAGATATAGAGCACATATTTAAGAGTAATGAAAACTTATATGGCTAGATATTTGTATATCATAGCCAAAGAAGAATACTCACTACTATCAAAAAGGAGGAACAGATTTCGAACTTATCAATGAGTGAATGGAAAAATGCATGTCAAACACACGTATAATATAACACAATACTGTTGAGGCAAGGTAGAAAAATTTGACACATACACAATACAATATCGTTGAACTTTGATGACACTTTGTGTACTGAAAAACAATAAACACAAAATGACAAATTTTGTATGATTCCATTTATATGACCTATCTGCTCTGGACAGTTTATAAAGAAATAAGTAGAACGATCATGACAGAAGGCTGAATAAAGAACACCAATTCATTACTTAGTGGACAATAAATTTCAAACTGTTAACATGTGAAGCTATAGACAATGAAGGTGGCTGTACAGCACTGTAAAAGTACTTAATGTCCTTGGAATGCTTGTTTAAAATATTGCAATGAGAAATGTCATTGCATACATGCTTTACCAAATTAAAAAAAACAAAATTTATAATATTCAGTTCAGAAGTAGTCCTAGTTAGGATCAGACTTCAGAAATAACCTAGTGTCATCTGAGGGACTCTTAAATGAAGGATTCTCCAGGAAAGATGGACATGTAACCATGTTTGTGAAAGGTTGTCTTGACTGATGATTGTTATAGAGAAGTCTAGTCCACTATATAATATGCTTTCTGAGTCCCTAAATCTTGAGTTCTGAAAATAAACACCCTCAAATGTAGCCACAGGTAATGTCAAAGAGCTTTTATGACCAGAAAGAATAAATTTGAAATTATTCTTTAAAACTAGAGAAATAGAATAATGTCAATAGTGGACAGCCATTGAGCTCAGAGACAGAAAACAAGACAAAGAAGGTTCTGGCTGATAACTTACACAACAAAGACTCAGTATACCCAGACTTCTTTATTATGGCTGTAAGAAAAATGAAATTTGTAATTGCTCTGTAGAAAAGTAGTATAAATAGAAAGATGTAATTTCTTTTTTTTTCCAGATTACTTTTTTTCTTTTTTTTCTCCTTTATTAATTTATTCTTGTTACATCTCAATGATTA
Organism: Acomys minous; assembly: GCF_964271855.1. Lineage (NCBI taxonomy): Eukaryota > Metazoa > Chordata > Mammalia > Rodentia > Muridae > Acomys > Acomys minous. The sequence goes on along the minus strand of NC_140491.1, from coordinate 91,546,069 downwards.
TCCCATCCCTTGTATCCTCCCATTCTTCCCTCCCTCCCATTTTCCCCCCATTTCCCTCCCCTATGACTGTTCCTGAGGGGGATTACCTCCCCCTGTATATGTTCATAGGGTATCAAGTCTCTTCTTGGTAACCTGCTGTCCTTCCTCTGAGTGCCACCAGGTCTCCCCCTCCAGGGGACATGGTCAAAGGTGAGGCAAGATGTAATTTCAAAAAATAAAAAATTGAAATATTGTGAAAGTGTAAAAATTAGACACTTTGAAAATAGTTATTAGAAGATAATGCTTACTGTAAGAAGAATATAGAATACCAAAAAAAAAACCTGAAGAGATTTTTAGGAAGAAATAATAACAATGGAATTGAATGAACCAGTTTTTAGCCAAAGCTATACGGAGCAGCCATAGACTTATGGAGCAATGCTAAATACACCATATATATGTATCTGTGTGTGTGTATGTATATTTTTGTGTGCATGTATATATATACATATATATGTGTGTTATGAGTGTATATATATATATATATATATATATATATTTCATTGGATGGTGTGAGTGATAAATATGTTATAAATACAATGGTCGTGTGTAAAATTTTCAAAATTGTGTAAATTTTAAAAATGCTTTACTAAAGGACTTATTGTTGACCTGTAAGACAGCCCCATTGCCTTTAGCATTATGTTTTTTAAGAGTTATTCTTGCCCCTGCTCTCCTTTTTGTAGGACCCACAAGGAGAGTGTGATGCCTATCTGCTACATGTAAAGAGGGGGTATAGGTCCAAATCATGCATGGTCTTTGGTTGGTGCATCCTTCTCTGCATTGTAATATGGTTATCCTGTATTAAGTGGCTAATATCTGCTGAGTGAGTATATATCATGCATGTGGGTTGTCCCATTCAGAATGACTGTTTCTAGTTCCATCCATCTGCCTGAAAATTTCAAGATTTCTTTGTTTTTCATAGCTGAATAGTATTCCATTGTGTAAATGTACCAGAGTTACTTTATTCATTCTTCAGTTGAGGGACATCTAGGTTTTTTCCAGATTCTGGCTATTATGAAGAAGGCTGCTATGAACATAGTTGAACAGATGTCCTTGTTGTATGGTAGATAATCTTTAGGATATAGTCCCAGGAGTGATATGGTTGGGTCTTGATGTAGACTTATTCACAATTTCCTGAAGATAGTGCCAGATTGATTTCCAAAGTGGTTATACAAGTTTCCACTCTCACCAGCAATGTAGGAGTGCTTCTCTTTCTCCCCATCCTCGCCAGCATGAGCTTTCACGTGAATTGTTGATCTTAGCCATTTTTATAGGTGTAAGATGGAATCTCAGACTTATTGTTAGATGCCATTCTTAATATGGCTTGAATGAAGATTAGCAGATGCCTTTCTACGGCTCATACTGAAAACAGAAAACAAGCTTTAATTGTTTGTTCTGTGCATGGCATCCAGCTCATATATTTATAATGTTAAGACTGTATAATTCTTGCGAGAATTTGTATGTTTTCAGAACAAAAGAACTGGACACTGATGAAGGATCAGACCTGACAGGAGTCACTTCTCTCGGCATGCAGGACTCTGACATCCTGCATCCTTCAGGTTCCAGCCCCAAGTGTTTGAGTTCTTGTTTTCATCAGAACGCGACAGCTCCCAGGACAGCTTCAAAGAAAGGTTACATACAAACTGGTCCTGTATCCTAGATTGCCCCACACAGAACTTATATTAACGCTGGAATTACTCAACAATAAAAAACTGAACCACAAATGCTATTAATGGTTTGATTAACCGTGTTCCCCAATTTTATTTGGGCCCCTACAAAGGTATTATTATCCTCAAATCAGCTGGAAGGAACCCTAAGAGAACAACCTCCATTTCCCCTAAGGGGGTGGGGTGGGGTGGGTGTTGAATAGGTTTATGTTTGCTCTCTTGGGCTACAGATGCTTGTTTTCATTGGGAGTAGGTTATAACTTATGACTGGCCTTATTCAGAGAGAAAATGAGGTTGGACACAGGAATGTCTCTCTTCCTCTTCCTCTATCTTTCTTTCATAGATATAGAGATAGGAGTTGAAAGGAAAGAAGGAGGTATAGAAATATATAAGGATGATAGGACAAAAAGTAGATTGTTAAACCTACTCCTCAAACTAAGGCCTTACTTGTTACTAACAAAAGGGGTTATCTTTAATTCATTGGTATAGAGATGTGTATACCGACACAAAATAATATTAACTTTGATATATTGATAGAGAATTCACATTTAAGACTATTCTCTACAGACCTTATATATATTTCCACTCTAATATGAGGCACTGAACCCATACAACTCAGGTTGTCAAGCCACACCACTTTACTTGCATCTTAGATAAAATATTAAGTAAAAGATGTCAGATAAAAATTATTTTGTTTTCATCTGTATGAATTTTAAAGTAGATAAAACTAATTTATTGATTTAAAATCCCACATAACCGTGTGTGTGTGTGTGTGTGTGTGTGTGTGTGTGTGTGTGTAGTCTGTAAGCACAACCAGCTAAGTCTATATGATATTACTGTGTACATGTTTTCAAGATTGACCAAAGGATATGATCTTCCCTGGAAAGAAAGGTTTTTCCATACTCAGCATTCATTAGATTTCTGAAAATGGCTATGGCCTCCTGGTTGTTCCCATGTCCACTTTAATATTTTCGGTTATCTTGTTAAGCTCATGTTTAGTTAGCCATGTTGTGAGATTTCATAGATGTAGCTTCTGACATTACTCAAAAGAATTGCTTCCTAGAAATATGTTTTCAAAACTGAATAGAGATGTTTTTGTCAATATGGTTCACTAGTTTAAAAGATGAGATTTAAATATTGATAGAAGAAAACAAAATTATGATTATTTATAGATGGCATATTTTATAAGCAAAAAACCCAGAAGACTCAACATGAAAATCATGAAAATTCATAGGAAGTTTCTGCAATGCTGTTAGCCATAATTTGAAAATATATATTCAAAAACTGGTACAGTTTCATATATGAGACAATCACTTAAATGACACAACTAAAATTCCTATTATAAACATCTAAGATATCTAGAGCATATCAATATCTACAAATGTAAATGTGCTCTAAGATCTTAAAAATTAAATTCCAAAGACATTAAAGGGTATGAAAAAAAGGTAAGAATTCCACATGAAACAGAAAAATACATTTAGGAATAGTAACATCCATTATGTAACAGAAGTATCAGAAATCTTGTGAATAAATTGTATAGTGGGCTTTCTTTGAACCATACACAGCTATCTAAAGGATATATGCAGGAGTGGTCTAGTCAGTTTCAAAAAGCAACATGCAACAGAAACCTGCCTGTCAGATATAGAAACTGTTCAAAAAAAAAAGTTCACAGTATTGCTTTAGAATAATATTAGTTGGGACCTGGAAATATGGTTCAATTATCACTCAAGCACAGGTACTTTAGCCTAGGTCCTCAGATCCCCACAGAAGGTCGCGTGCCGAGCAAGGTGCTCTTGTGATTGCCCCCACAATTGACAAAGCAGAGACACAGATTCCTTGGCCTTCTTGACCAGACCACCTATCAGTTGTTGAGCTCCTTGCCTTAGTGTTATGAGATAAGATGGAGAGAGGCTAGGGTAGACATCAAAAAACCTATCTCTGCACTTGTGCGTGCACATGCATGCACAAACACATGCACACACACACACGTGTGCACACACAGAATTAGTCAAATATAAGTTTCTGCTACAAAGTCAATGCCCAAAAGTAAACTAAAGCAAGAACAAAATCAATAATCCTAAGAGGGGAGTGACCAGCAAATCTTCACTTTCCACACTGGAAAGTAGATTGGGAAATGGATGTTCTATGTCACATCATCAAGGAATGCACACATTTTTCCTAAATGACACTAGAACACTAGACTCTCTGCACGGAGAATAAGTTAAGTGTCTCCCTGGTAGCATAGCTGTTCATAAGTTCTAAATTGGCTTAATACCTGTGTGGGAAAGGCAATACATTGGAACACTAATAGGAAAATCCTATTGACACCAAGGCAGAGGTACTTTTATTTTAATAATCTGCTTCTTTAAAAATAAAACACTATTCTAAAGATAAAATCTCTAAGATAGTTCGAATGAAGACTAGAGTCAGAGAAAAATGTTTACAAGGAACATAATTCATATTCTGGTAGTAATTCTCCATCTAACAACACTTGCTGCATGTATACAGAGCAAGAGTCCAGGTATTAAGAAAGCAACGACTGTCAAAAAAATGATTTTGCAAATAACACTCGTGTGTGTGTGTGTGTGTGTGTGTGTGTGTGTGTGTGTGTAAATGTTATAAATGTTTAATGTACACCTGTATGTGAATACATGTATACTTATCTATACATATGTAAATATGAATTTGTATATATGTATTATTATTGATGTTTATAATACATATAAAATTATAATGCATACACAATTAAAACTCAAAGTATCTATGGATTGATTTAAAGTTATGTTCTATTTTCATGGAAATATTGAAGTTGTTTAATGTGATTTTAGAATTTCTTTGAGGCCATAAGTTAAGTCAATGTTTTATTACATATTTTGATATTATTATTTTCCAAAATATCAATATATATTCGAGAAACATGTGTCACCTCACAGTGTCCTTTAACCTATTCAAATTTCTTTTTCTTATGTGCACAAATAGCATTATCTTCTGTCCTCAGAGAAACTTCTTTTACAGCAGAAAATTCACAGCTGCTCAAAATGTAGAAAATAACTTCCTGCAAAGTGTCAACCCTAAATTATATTTCTTAAGCTACAATACAAGCTTGCATCATTGTTCAAGGAATATTGGTGAAATGTGATAGAAAGGATTGCAAGAGCCACAAGGCTAGGATGTCTGTCACCAGACAGTGTCCTTTAGCCATGATAGGGACTCTCTACCATGAAAGTAAAACAACAGAATCGTCACAGGGATAAAACCACAACTAATGTGCCAGTATGTATTGAGAAAATCTCACAAGCTCTCCCATCCAGAAAAGATACAATGACAGTAGATGGCTGCTGAGACATGGAGGATCAGTCTTCTCTAGGGGTGAGCCCCTGATAGGATACTCAATCTCGTGATAAACATGTTTACTAAATAAACTCAGTAAGTTTTACAAACACACACACACACAAATACACAAATAATTAAATAAGAAGCTGAAAGTGTGGGATGAAATTATAGTGCTTATGTATCAAACTTTCAAAAGGTAAAAGTGTGAATAATTTCATAGAACAAATTTAATTTTAAATGTAACAATATTGGTATCTACTTGAATTCCTTGATAACTAGATATAAATAATCACTTGTATGTAATTACTTGAAATAAAAAGTGGGTATGAAATATATCTATATTCCTGATATTTCATATTAAGTAATAGTAACAGCACATGAAACATACACATGATGGAAAAATGAGCAGAGGTAAATAGTGGCAATGTAAATGCAAGACAATTTAAGATATCAAATGAGTTTCAAAACTACAAAGACTGGAGAGAGATACAGGGCTGATAAAAGGAAAGGAAGTAACATACTCAATCAAAGTAGGTGTTACCTGGGTCTGTTAAGGAGTAAGTGAGTTCATGTTTTGAGGTTCTCACAGGGAAACACAGCTACTCACAGACCCTGACCAATGACTGATACTACGCTATTAACACAGGCTGTCCTGTTTTTTTAAAAACATGTTGCTTAAGGAGGGATGCAGATCAAGCACTGAAGAAGTAATGGGACTGTAAAAGAATATACAGTTACAAGAGAGTGCAGCCTCTGGTAAGTTGATGACTCTCCAGTGGAAGATTGCCTTTCTGAGACTATCTGTGCAGTGTTAATTGGTCTGGAAGGATTCAAATAAATAGCACACAATATTGTGTGGGTAGAAAAATTAAGGGTGGATCTCAGAAGAGTTGGGGAATGAGGGTGGACATGATCAAAACTTATTGTATGGATCTCTCAAAGAACTAATAAAAAAAAAAAAGAACCAAGGACACATTTTAAATGAATGAGCAGATTAATTCCATTGGGAGCAGGTAAGTAAGAAAATCGCATCCAGTTATGACAAACGAATAGTTACCAAACCCAAATTTTTAGGAGCTGGATATTGTTTAATTATAATTAGATCTGTCTTGCTGGCTCAGAGTTTTGTGCCAACTTCTCTCCGGGATGGCTGAGTCCTACTGTGAACTTGTTCTCTAGCGGCCACTTCAGTAGGGATCCACGGGTGCAGAACAAGGTGATGACTCCGCTGTTAACAACGTCCGTATGCTACAACCTCAATTCTCGATCCTCTAAGAAACACAGATTTGGTCTCAACGAATGCTTAATAAACATTCTGGTTTAAGGTTTGAAGACGATTTTAAAACAGCACAAAGTGAAATAACTGAGGAAATGGGTTATGAAGGATTTTCAGTTTTCACAGGCTCATTATTGGGGACTGCCTTAGAATCTCCGAAGATCTCCTTCCTTGTTCTTCTCTCTTTTTCTGATCCTGGTTTATTTATTTTTTTTCCTCCTTTATTAATTTATTCTTGTTACATCTCAATGGTTATCCCATCCCTTGTATCCTCCCATTCTTCCCTCCCTCCCATTTTCCCCTTATTCCCCTCCCCTATGACTGTTCCTGAACAGAACACCAACAGCCCAGGCATTAATGTCAACAATTAATAAATGGGACCTCATGAGGCTGAGAAGCTTCTGTAAGGCAGGAGACACTGTCAAGAGAACAAAGCGACAGCCTACAGACTGGGTACTGATCCTGGTTTAAATTGAGAATGAATAACTTAATTTTTAGGGAGATGTGACGCTTTGTTGAAATGGCAACTTCTGCTTTCCTTGAAGACTAAGTTATTCCATGTTGTCTTCTGCTGAAAGCTGTCTTGTGGGAGGCCACGCGGTGTTTTTCTGGAAGAGAGGACGCATGATGTTTTGCCGGAAGCAGAGGCATGATAAGTCACATGATGGTGGGAAGGAGTGTAAAAGGAATCACAGACAGTGGGATGAGCTTTTAGCATTTCTACACTGTGCAACACTTTGCTGGTTTTTTACTGGTCTTTGCTTCACAGAGAGAAATGTTATAGAATATTTCTTGTGGTACTGTGGCTGATTTTGGCTGCCTCCACAGATTGTGCCACCTCTGTGGATCCGTGTGCTGTTTAGTGCTGGCTACTGGACTGACTGGAATGCTGGCACCCTGACAACACAGAGAGGAATTAGCCAAAGGAACTATGTCTAAACAGGTTCACCCCCCTTTTTCCTATTAACATTCTTTCTCCTCTTCCTCTGGTTGGTGGGCTAGATGTGAAATTGAATTTGTTTAAGAACCATAAATAAAGTGGGTTTTGAAAAATCTAAGCCTATACTTTGCAATGATTACAATGTTAGCCTTTCAGCATCTTTTAAGATCATTGTAAAGAGAAAAAGCTTATGGGAAGAAATATTTCTTGATCTTATTTGTCTTTAGAAGACTGTAGTGGAGAAGGTACTATGGGTCAGTTCACATCACGGCATACCAGAACATGGTTCTCTGGTAGCTTTCTCATTTACCCTTTTATTTCCTCAGGGCCCAAAGTCCATAAAGATGATGATACCCACATCCAGTTCCACAGTTTCCACAAATATTCCCTCATACCCCCTTAAATATGTATTTCACCCTCTTGTAGGAGATTCTAAATCAAGTCAAGTCAATAGCGAAGATTATAAAAAAGAGCATTTTAATTGAGCTAGATTCCCTGGTTTCAATTTCAAGAAGAGAAGGAAAAATGTAAAGCTGACTAATTACTAATTACATGTAAATATTTTATTTACATCATTTCTATCCCTTCCTATTCTTCTCTCCTCCTATACCTTCTCTCATGCTCTCTATTTCATCTCAAAATTTTAATCTCTCATACTTTAATTATTCTTATTATATTCACCTGTATTTTGCAGTGGTTTCTCCTCCTAGCCCCAAGTTCCTGGAATAAAAACTCAGACTCAAAATATTATTTACAAATATCTAGGCAATATAGCTAGGCTCTATAATGACTAGCTCATAATTTAAAATAACCCATTTATTATATTCTGCATTCTACTGGTTACCTTTGCTCAGGTACCATGTGTCTATCCTTCTCACATCTTCCTGGGAAAAAACTCCCTCATGTAGCCCTATCTCAGATTCCTTTCTGCCTCTCAGGTGTCCCACCTTCTATTTCCTGCCTCAGCTTTTTATTGGCAAGTGATCCTTCCATACAGACACAAAAAAATGTCTGCTACACACGTATGTGTATACAGATACACACACACACACACACACACACACACACACACAGACACACACATCATTTGACTCTATTGAATTCATTTAGTATTGCTTGTATGTACATGTATTTATGACTGACCACACTGAATTGGAAAACCTATAAGGAAGCACATCTTGGAGAAGATTTATACTCCCTCTATTAAGTAGATATTTCTCTTCATCTAAGTGAGGGCTTTTTCAAATTTCCCAGCCGCAACGGTATATCAACTGATATTGTTGTTAATGAAATCTTGCTCAGGAAAGCATATTGCTAAGATTTCATACATTCATCTTCCTGTCATGTCTGGAAGAATATCATTCAGAAGACGTCTTGGTTCTCTGGTTCTTAAATTTCTCCAAGCAGTCAGTGAATTTCCCTGAGATAGGTTTTGTTAAGTTGTTCATGCTGTCCTCAAACACAAGGTCCCCTGGCCTCATATCCTACAGACATGTAAAACCTTATCTTCTCAGTGTTGAATTATGACAACATCCCTTGTAAATTGTATATAAATTCTTTGTCAGATATGTTTTTCGTGTCTATGGTGTACTTTTTATAATACTGCTTTTAGAAAAGAAGATAACATTGTTGAGGTTTAATATATTATTTTATCTTTATAGTTTATGTATATTTTTCTAATTAATATTTGCATAATCTAAGCAGAAATAAATTTTGTTATATTATAGTATTTGTTTAACTATAGGCATTTTTCATCAAAACATTTTATATGGAATATAGTAAGGATAAAGTTTTGTTTCTTTTTTTTAATTCAAAATTGAATTATGATCACACTGTTCAAAAGATTGTTCTCTCCCATCTGAGTTACCTCAGAGACACAGTCAAAAATCAATAAGTTGATTTATGTGTTTTTTATTCTTAGTTTATTTCTTGACTGGATTCTGTTCCACTGCTGTTTATGTCTTTGTCCAAAGCAGCATTATTTCCTTGACTTCCGTAAGGTTTTATTTTTCTTAAAGAATCTCCATTCCCAGGAATTCTTGAAATCAAGTAGTTCTTATTCCCTCCCTCATTTCACCCTTTTAATAATCAACTTAATGGTTGAGATGAGTTACATATATATTTAGTGCTCAATATCTACCTGATAAATGTGCTGAGATTTCATTTAAGGTTGAATTTATATTCTTTATCATTTTTTTACTTTCCACCCCTATGACTGTGACTGAGGGGGACCTCCTCCCCCTGTATATGCTCATGAAAGTCTTCATTTACCAGGAAAGTGGGAGAGAGGGGAGGACATCTTATTGGGACTCTAGGTGAGAGAAGCATGGGAGAATTGGGAAATAGAAGGATCCAGAGGGTCCTAGAAACCTATAAGAAGAACATTATGATGGGCGAATCTGGGCCCAGGGGTCCTGCTCAAACTATGGCACCAGCCAAGGATAATACAAGCAGTAAACTTCGAACCCCTACCCAGATGTAGCCAATGTTAGCATACTTTTTCTTCTAAAACTCAAGTATTCCTTATGTTAGTGCTTTTTTATTTTTCCTAATTATCTATATATTTCAATGTAGAATTTTCTATATCTTCTAATACATATATTTATATACAGGTACATATATGTGTGAATTGTGATAAACTTAATTTCAACATTTTTTTTTCACTGAATACGTGTCTTATGATGTTGTAGACTTTGAACATTTTTAGACCTACATTATTTGGGGTTCTTTCATGCTTACACCTCTCTTCCAACCCACCTATCTTAGATAGGGAAAAAAAGAGGTTAATGGGAAGAGAAGTAGATCTTTTTAGACTCAGTTCCTTGGAACGATTCTACTGGCATAGTTGGCAGGATTTCAATAGGTCAGTTAAATAGCAGACTAGTAAATCAACGAAGGTGGCTGCAACAGCAGCAGCTGGAGCCCAGAAAGGCAGTTGGAACCCGGAGCAGCAGCAGAGCATGGAGCCTGGAATTGCTCGCTGGAGTGGTTCTCTCTAGAAGGGTCTTGAAGTGGAGTGAGGAACAGCCAAGATCAGAAAGATCTGTCATGTATATATCCTCTCAGAATCCGTTACTATGATGTTTATAAGCTGGCAAGCACCATGCCCCCTGCATGAGACAGTTCCTCTTCCAGTGGACAAACATCATCTGTTCTCTCACAAGTCTGTTTTTTTGTAGAAAAACACTACACACCTTTATATAAGTCTGTTTCATATACCAAACTTGGGATCAAAACAAAAATCTGTTTACACCCTCTACATGATGTATTTCATTTCAATTTATTTTTCACTGATTTTAAAAAAAATAAGTACTTTTCTTCCTGTCCAAGTGTGATTTTCTAGGTTACATGTGCTGGGTAGACAGACAGACAGACAGACAAACAGACAGACCGAGTTAACATCAGGAGGAACTATAGCTAAATTCATAAAGAACTTATAAAGCATAAGAGCTCATAGCTATTGTTTTTAATCTTTTATAAGCCTACTTAACTCAGTGTAATAAACATTGCAGGATAAAGGGTGCATGCTGGTTGCTGTCATGCCTTGCAACAAAATGGCATACACTACTCAGCAGTGGCAGGTTATTATGGAAGATAAGTAAGTAAAAAGCTAGCATTATCCCTACTTAAATATGAGGATAACAATAATTAACTCAATTACATTTCATATATGTATATACTACAACTTTAGCAATGTAACAGGTGTGGTTGTTTATTTATTTGATTTTTAATACATCTTTTAAAATGAATTTTCTTTGATTTTTATTCTGTGTGTGTTGGGTGTGAGAAGGCAGTCACATATTCAGTGAAAAAATGTTGAAATTAGGTATATAAAAATATACACACTACTTGTATAAATATATGTATTAGAAGATACAGAAAATTCTATATCGAAATATATAGATGTTTTGGAAAAATAAAAAACCCCTAACATAAGGAATACTTGAGTTTTAGGAGAAAAAGTATGCTAACATATAAAATTTTAAAAAATGATAAAGAATATAAATTCAATCACAAATGAAATCTCAGCACATTTTTCAAATAGATATTAAGCACTAAATATATATATGCAATTCATCTCAAATATTAAGTTGATTATTAAAAGAGTGAAATGAGTGAGGGGATAAAAACTACTTGATTTCAAGAATTCCTGGGAATGGAGATTCTTTAAGAATCCTGAAAAGAAATCTCTGATATTCAATCACAGGAGTCAGTTATCTGGGCAATGTGTGTGTGCCTCAGGGATTGGACCTAGGTTATCAGGCTTGGGGACAGTTATCTTTGTGGCCTGAATGATCTCAGTGACACTAATGTTTTATAAAAACAGCATAAATTGAAATATGAAACATTCTGTAATATAAACTTAGGAAATAATATATTAGTAATGTCTCATAAAATCGGTACTGGTGTATGTGGAAGTCAAGCTATTTGATTTTTGACAAACATTTATCAAACATAATTGATGTTTGACACTTTACTACTAAAAAACAGTACATTATCAGGTTGGTTGGAGGTTAAAAGCTGTAGCCCACCAAAGGTGGTTATCACTATACATTTAATCCATAACTGCATGACTTATCATCAATAAATACAAAATTCTGATAGTTTTCAGTTTCTTAGACTCAGAATTCTGTGTAATTTCATATTTATTTTTAATAAAGTTATTTCATGTTACTTTTTAACAAATAGACTAAACAAGATTTGATTATGTTTTTAAAATGTTTAGTTTCTATAGAAAAAATACAATTTTGAGAATTAAAGATCAGTGAAAGGATATTTTAAAAAAACTCAACAACATTATGTAAATATAGGATTAATAAAGAAGAGTAATGTTTGCCATAACAATTCTTGTTAAGATATTAAAAATTATTTATAGAACTATTTTTTTAAAATGTGCTTTTGGTAAACTTTCAATATCTAGTTAATATGCATTTGGTATTGCACAAACATTTGTTACCTATTTTATGATATCTGTTTTCTTGATAATTAAAATACCATTTCTTAAAGGGAATAACGTTGCTGATCATTATCCTAAACAATGATTTCACTTGTGATTTTACAACAACCTATGCATTTATAAGAATGAGGATTACCTCAACATGCTGAGATTGCCTTATGTAGATTCTATTTAATAGGCTAAGAAAAATACAATCACTCTGTGTAACATGTTATGTTTACTCCAGAAGAAAAGCATATGTCTGCATATTTGTTTATATTTAAAATGAAAACAGAAACAGAAACCTCTTGTAAACAACACTGTGCAGAGGAAAGAAATCAGATTAAATGAATATCAGAAAAAGAGACCAAGCATATTCCACTCTATATTATAGATTCTTTAGCAGGTACTATTAACATTATATGACCATATTTTCTATAACAGAGTAATAATGAGCTACATTCCATTCTCTATCACAAGCACAAGTTCTAAACAAGTTCTAGAGTTCTGTAACATAATCCTCACAGTGTCCAGGTTTCAATTAGAAATGACTCACAATATTGACAAGAAAGGATTCCAAACACCAGAGGCAATAAATTGATGTCTATACTGATTTAACAGAATGGTTAGAATTAGTTGATGAAGATCTTTTTAAAAATTACAAAAATCTTCAATGATCAGTTAGGAACTTATCAGGACTAAATTAAAGTGGAATGTCAAGTTCCCACAAAGATTATACATAAAAATGTGAACATTAGGCATTTAAGAAATACAAATATTATAACTGAACATGTAGTAGAATATAATAAGTACAAAAATAGAAAATTATGTAAATGAATTATGGCCAAAATACAAGGAATCTGGCAAAAACACAACTCCATGGATTCAGGACGTGCACCAAACTTCAAAGGATATATGTTTCAAAAGACTCACAGCAAGAAAAATCTTAGTGAGACTTTTGAAATATAAATGCAAACCATCAATTTTAAAAAGAGGTAAAATTCACATTATCCAAATGCAGTGTATGTGAATGGCTTATTGGAAAAGGTAGTCTCAGCTGGAAGTACCCAAAGATTTTGAAGAATGGAAGGGAAAAACCTTTTAAGTCAGTCCCCTGGTCAGCAAAATCATATAGTGGGTAAAAGATAATGAAGAGACACATTACTGTCCAAAGTCCTAAGAGTAAAAGAGAGAGTGCTCACCATTAAATGAAGGCATCTATATCTACCCCTAATCCAACGTTCAGGGAGTAAGGATTGAAAAGAATGTCAGAGCCTGAGCATGGAAGCAGCGTACATAATGTCTTCTATATAGTATCTGTTTCTTGCACACACAAACTCAGAGACAAATAGATGGATGTAGTTATCAATGGCATCATTATAATATGGTGTGTTAAATGAAACCATCAGTAAAGTACCAACTTCCATACAGCCACCATGATGAAGGTAATTGAGTAGATACATTAAGTCATTACATTGATTTGTACAGAATCTAATATTATGTTAATCTAACATTATGTAATTTCCTAATTTTGCATTGGATATAGTTTATCTTAGTAAGTAAATTTAAATTATGAAAGTTATCTTTAATTCATTGTGCTTCAAAATTGTTCTTTGAACTTATCTTGTCCATACTGACCCCTCACACACTATTCCTTCAAGGACATTTTACTCCCAGCTTCATGTCCTCCTTTTATAATTTCATGGAGTATACTGTGACCTACAGATCATGAATATTTATATGTGACATTAGCTAGCCCAGGAGTGTTGTCCTGAAGTCAGTCACTCTTTCTCTTGGTTTTCAAGTCTCACCCCCTTCCGTGAGTCCTTATACTGTCCTTCGATTCTGTGCTGCCTGTGAGAGGCCCATCATCCTTCTGAGATGGCCATGCTGTCAGTTCTGCTCAGGCATTCTCAGCCTGTGCTCTAGTATCATAAAGGTCCAATAGATGATTAAATTGATGCTTTGTGGTCACATCTGTCCCAGTACACATCATCACAGATCCTCTCTGCCTAACACTGATCAATTGTTTTCTATCTACAATCTACTCTCCTTCTAGATAGTCAACCTTGAGCACTAAGGCTTCTTTTCCACTTGGATTTTATTTGGCATGTATCCCATCAGTGAGTGGATCAGGCTTGATTTTTTTCATCAATGGCCCTCCAGTCTCTCCCCAGGTCCCTCACCTCTATTGATCCGTTTACAGCTTAGATTTTGCTATAGCCTTTGAGCTGAGATTGTCACCAGGTTTGAATCAAATCCTCAGTTCTGTGCAGATCTATCAGATTAATCTTCTGGAAACGCCCCTTTCTTTCACCTGACTCTGTGCAAATATGTCCCACGGTCCGCAGCCTGAAGTATACAAATTCCAGCCTCTCTTTGAAGAGTTACCAATCTAGGCCAATGTGAATCTACATCCCAGTCAAGGTGTATATGAATGAACTTGAACATGAACATACACTTTGGCCACCTTCAGTATTTGAAGACCTCATCCACTTCTGCCCATATCCAGAACCTAACCCTTTTCCTCAAAATCTGCATCAGCATCTACTTTCGCCTTGAATGTCTCTATAAACATCAAATCAGAGAGAGACAGCATTTCCAGCTGTGTTCTGATATTCTATCTTTATATTAAATTACACACTTCTTTGAAATTGATGTTATTTACAGTGTTTTCTTTTATTGATATTTCAATTTTACATTGGGTTTAGAGATTTTTTTTTCATTTGCATGCGTCATAGTCATTTTCTTCTTGAAGCTCAGAGCTGTTCATTTTCTTCTTAGGTCCTCCATTGCCTAGTACAAGACTAAATATGTACAAGTCACCTGACAACAGTATGCAGAACGATATTTAATGTTACATGGGATTTCTAGTTTATTCAATGAAACCTATTTTTAAAAAATACCCATTTTTCTTTACAAATTATTTAATAACCCATTCAACCCTTCCAGCTTACCATATGCATGTAAAAATAAAGTTTACTCATCATCAACAACAAAATAATTCTGTTTCCATTTGACTTAAATCTTTCACCTTTAATTTACTCAGGATTGCCCAAAGTAAGGACTCTGTCCTTCACTGAATATCCAAGAGTTGCCTTGCTGCCTGCCAGTGTCTACTTTATCTATCACTTGCTCTAGTAAGGTGCATCAAGAAAAATCGTATCATACCATGCCTTTGTTCAAAACTCCCCATGCTTCATATTCACTGAAAGGTAGATTTTTATGTTTAATGAATGATGAGAACAGACTTTATCACCTGACTTTCTTTCCACAGGCCTAAGTCTACCCTGGAGGGGTATTGACCTATTAGAAATGTCTTTCAAAAGCACAATCCACGCATGCAGGGCTCTGTCTCCCTGTACCATCCTTTTCTCTAAAATACTCAGTCTGAAATTTATCAGAAAAGTTTTACTCTTTCAAGGTCTAGATTGCAAGGACTTTCTATAACACTATAAAACTCGAGTAAAATGAACATTTTCTCCAACTATTATCGCAGCTTGTTTTTTTTATATCCCCTGCATTATTAAAAATATACATTTAGTCTTCAAACAACATGTCTTTCTTCTAAAATACTCATTTCCATTTAATTTTAATTTATATTTTAATGAATGCATTAAAACATAAAAATTACACACAGACATAGATCATCATCTTATGTCTCAAAGTATATGTACATCATAGGTTGTTTAATTCAGAACACACATTCAAATCCTTTCTTCGGTATGTTTATCTATAATTAACCTGCTGTGAGTATCACACCAGAGGTCTTCATTCCCTGCAACTATGACTCAGCCCCTCCTGAGCAACAATCTATATTATCTCTCTGCTGCATCCTCACTGGTTTGACAATCAGGTTTTTATTTCTCCTCAAACGTGTTACTTCTTGAATAAGAACAGTCACTGTCATTATTGTGTCCCAAAGCCCTGGTATAAACATAGTACATCCTGGAGGCGCAATGAATATTTATGAAATACATGAGACCAAACGTCTCCAGAGCCCAGACTTGCATCTTAAAGAAACTCACTAACGGATGCCGCATTTCCAATAACCTATGTGATTATTTACAATACGCAGGAATGTCCAATAAATTACCTCTTTTCCTGCAAGCACTGTCACTCAGTTAATGCAGCATTAGTACACAGTACTTAAAATCAGTTAAAGTCACAGTTACTAAGTAAATCTAAAAAGTACCAATAGCATAATGTCTATCATTTAACATGGTCTAATACAGCATTTCTAGCAGTTTCACAGCATCATAGGTTAACTTTTTTTTAACATGGTACTATTATCACAGTCTTCATTTCCATGATGTAGCCTCATACAGAAAAGCTACACCTCGTAGCTCAGCACTCATACACAAAGCACGTGAGGAAGCAGGGAGGGAACCCACCGGAACTGCTTTAGAGGCTAATCTCAAGCATAATACATCCCATTACAACTGATTTTAGTGCAACAGACTGAAAACCATGATGCTTCCAGATGTAGCTATTGAACAGTTGGACAGTTGGCGAGTGTACTGGGAGTTATTTGACAGAGGACATCTTTATTTCTTCTTTCCTTTCTTTCTTTTGTTTCTCTCTCTCTCTCTCTCTCTCTCTCTCTCTCTCTCTCTCTCTCTCTCTCTCTCTCTCTCTCTCTTGTTCTCTCATGCACTACATTCAGACAACAGACTCCTTTCCTTTCCCTCCTCACAGGACCCACAGCCACACCTCCCAATTTCTTCCCTCTTTCCAGATCCATTGATCTCCTGTTTCCTTTCAGAAAGGAGCAGGACTTTCAGTGATACTAACTGAACATGGCATAACAAGATGCGGTAAGGCTAGGACATAAACCGTTATAACGAAGTCTAATGAGGAGCCCATTAGGAGGAAAAGGGTCCAGTGAACAGGCAAAAGAGTCAGAGACGCCCCACCCCCACAATTAGAAGTTCCCCCCCCCCAAAAAAACTCCAAGCTAGACAGCTGCAGCACGTATGCAGAGGGCTTAGCACAGACCCCTGCAGGCTCCATGATTGTTTCTTCAGTGTGAGCCCCCATGATCACTGATTAGTTGATTCTGTAGACCATGTTACTGGCCATATGTCCTTGACCCCTTTGTCTCCTACAATCTTTCGTCCTCCTCCTTATAAGAGTTTCCCATATTCCATCTAACATTTGGCTGTGTGTCTCTGCATCTGTTCTCATCAGCAGTTGGAGTAAGCTGTTCTGATGATGATGGGGTTAGTCACCAGTCTATGAGTATAGTAGAATATTATTAGAAATTATCTCATTGAATGTTTTCATTCATGTTTTGTTAGGTTTCTGAGACATGCAGTTGTTGGTTCATGGTCGTCAGGCTGTATCAGGCATGGGTTTTTCTTGGTGCTTGGGTCTCACGTCAGTGTAGTCATGGTGAGTCTTGGTGGTCCATACCCATAAGTTCGGAGCCAACATTGCCCCAGCATATTATTGCAGGCAAAGCAGGTTGCCCCGGCCCGCAGGGTTTTCAATGGGTACCTGTGGAGGGGACGAACAAGTGTGGAGACAAGAGACACGAGGAAGAAGAGCAAGTCATGAGTCTGATCAAGCTCTCAAACTTTATTTTTCACATAGTAGTTTATAAAGGGTAAGCAATGAGGAAATGAGGAGACCTTCACGAGCGGGTCGTCATGGTAGTTTAACTGCAGGCTGTTCCAAGGCACCAGATGCCCTAAGTAATTTCCTGTAACCTATCTGGTGATCTTATCTCACCATCCTCTTTCTCAAGGTAGCAGGCCAAGAGTCCGGTTCTGTTAATTATCCACAGACCTTGGCCCCCGGCAGCAGGTTATGAGTCAAAGCTTTTGTGGCTGGTTTAGTATCCTAGTATGATGACTGAGAGGCTAGCCTGGTTACAGAAGATTGCAAGTTGAGGTTCCACCCTCCATAACTAGGAAACCTTGCTAGAATGACCCTCACAAGTTTGGGGGAGTTTCCACTACATTAGTTTTCCATATCACCCCCTACTAAGTACCCAAGCTATTCCTGTCTCATGCTTTGTACTCTATCTACCCCACACTGATTCCTCCGTTCCTATCCCCAACTGCTCCCAACCCTCCTGAAAAATTATTTTATTTCCCCTCTCCAGAAATCTATGCACTGCCTCCCATAACCTTCCTTGTAACCTGGTTGTGTGTGGATTGTAGTGTAATTATTCTTTTCTAAATATATTTTATTAATTGAGTCATATTACATCTCAATTGTTATCTTCTCCCTTGTATCCTCCTATTCCTCCCTCCCTCCCATTTTCCCCTTACTCCCCTCCCCTATGACTGTGACTGAGGGGGACCTCCTCCCCTTGTATATGCTCATAGGGTATCAAGTCTCTTCTTGGTAGCCTGCTATCCTTCCTCTGAGTGCCCCCAGGCCTCCCCGTCCAGGGGACATGGTCAAATATGGGGCACTAGAGTTGGTGTAAAAGATAGACCCCACTCTCCAGTTAACTGTGGAGAATGTCCTGTCCATTGGCTAAATCTGGAAAGGGGTTTGGTGGTATCCAAATGGAAAAGGAGGAAGTCAAATTATCCCTATTTGCACATGATATGATAGTGTATGTAAGTGACCCCAAAAATTACACCAGAAAACTACTACAGCTGAAAAACACCTTCAGCAAATTGGCTGGATACAGTAGCCTTCCTATATACAAATGACAATCATATAGAGGAAGAAATTAGGAAAACTACACCCTTCATGTTAGCCACAAGCAATATAAAATATTTAGGAGTTACTCAAACCAAGCAAGTAAAGAACTTGTTTGAAAAAATATATCAGAACTATGAAGAAAGAGATTGAAGATGACATAAGAAGATGGAATGATCTTCCTTGCTCATGGATTAGGAGAATTAACATAGTAAAAATGACCATCTTACCAAAAGCAATTTACAGATTCAATGCAATCCCTATCAAAATACCTACACAATTTTTTACTTAACAGCTAATATCCACTTATCCACTTATAAGTGACCATATATCATATATGTCTTTCTGTTCTAATTGCTTTGCTGAGGATATTTTTCTCTATTTCCAGAAATTTGCCTGAAAATAGGATAAATTCATTTTTTCTTAACAGTTGTGTAACAGTTCATTGTGTAAATACACTATGTTTTATTTACTCATTCTTTAGTTGAGGAACATCTAGGTTGTTTCCAGTTTCTGGTTATTATGAATAACTCTATGAATATAGTTGAGTAAGTGTCCTTGTGGCAGGATGGAACATCTTTTGGTTATATGCCCAAGAGTGGTATAGCTGGGTCACAACATATACTCATTCATAATTTTCTGAGAGAAAACCACATATTGATTTCCATAGTGGCTGTTTTCTATCATTCTCCGTTTTTGTTTGTTTATTTCTTTACTGAAGCTTTGGGGGAAAGTTAATAAAAAGGAGGGTGGCATTTGTTCAAGTACTGGGAAAAAATTAGAAAAAACTTCAGCCATTAGTTTGCACTGGTCTTAGGGAACAGTTCTCTGTAAGGACAATGATGTCGTGCTTTAGACTCACACAAAAAAGAAGCTGGAGTTGAGGGTAGAACATTTTTATAAGTTTCCTAGATGCACCAGACATAAATATCTCCAAGCACAGAAAATGTCAAATAGGAGCATTTTTCTCACTTACAAGCAGAGCACAACATGAACTTGGCCTGACAGTATATTAGGGCTGTGCTTCTAAAATAACCAGGTGCATGGGGAACGCTGTTTGAAATGCTAGCACACACATTTTGACAGATTATGTCTTTTTTTCTCATTTACAAGAATATTGGTATTTCCTATTTATCTATTAATGTATTAGTTTCACTCTCTTTGTTAAAAACTATGAATAATCTATGTAATGATATTCTCTTTAGGAATACAGTCATAGATCTGTGGCACACATGTTTAAAAACGTATAATTATACGCGTTCAATTGAACATAGTATCTCTGAAATTATCTTAGTGACATATCATTAAAACACTATTAAATATTAGTGCATATATGTATTTCAACAGTTCCTATGTTTATGAAATGTAATGTTTAATGGGTATAGAATAAAGTCTCTCTATAGATGGTCTCTATAAGTTCCTTCAAAACAGTGAATTGATCCTTGCCAAATCAGGAAGAGCTGTAAGTAAAAATTTTGTCAACAATTCTAAATTTATTTCATAAAATGACACAAGTAAATCCAAGAAGCTACAGGACTGCATATTAAGAGATTTCACTATGTGTTTGTTATAATACAGAAAATCAAAGTCTTGTGTTTGATAGCCATTAAGGAGTGATACATTAGAAGTACCAGGCAACAGAGATTATTAAATTCACTATCCTAAAAGCAGATGAGTCCATCCCAAGCCAGATGGAGGAGGCATCACAGTAGTCAGGAAGACACTGGACCATTAAGGGAGGATCAGACTACAGATTGTACCGAGGTCTTCACAGGGAAAAGGCAAGATAGGGACAGACTGGACAGGGTATAATTAGATAATTTGAATTCTTTGGTCTTCTGAGCTAAAAGGATGTACAACAGTTCCCTAAATCATTGTCTAAGCATTTTTATAGTGAAGACATGCTGCATCTCTGCATATTGGTCCCTCTTGTATGCATAATATTCTTGAATCTTTACTACTATTGTGATGCCCCTAATACTGCTATGAGTAGTGTTGGTGGTGGTGACAGGATTGAGCTGGACAATGAGCTGTATGAGAAACAGGGTCACATAAAGAAAAGCTTCCTTAAACAATCTGTTTAAAGTCACAAAATTTAAACTTTTGCATAAATCAATTGTTACATTTACTGGGAGAAAGCAAATAAGTTTTCTCTTATTCAAAAGCCTTCACCTGTTTATAACTATTTTTGTTAAACCTGCATTTGGAATACACACTTAGCTTTTCTTATTTTATATACTGGCATAAAGTAGTGAATTAATAACTTTTCTTCTTCTAAATAATAATAGTAAGTACTATGTGTACATGCAGAGCTTTACTACAATGTTGTGATTAATGTGAGTCTTTTGGGTTGGACGCAATATGAATTATGGCATAAATATATTATTACAACTTATCTCCATTGCCTAAACAGAAAGGGAAGGTGGGCTATACTCATTGCTAGAATAATTTAGTATACTGTATGAGAATGTCAATATTAAGGTAATTTCAGGAGGAAATATAGAATATAGGGTAGTGTATTCATATTGGAATCAAAACAAAACCAACACATTTGCACAGTATTTTAAAATATGACCACTCCTGTGTGATAAATAAATATGTATGCATTGTCTCTTATAATTGAAAAGACCATTAAGAGAACTTTACAGGTACCTACTTTGATTAGCGAAAAACCGTATTTAGTGATTTCGTGTCCATTTCTCAATGCTATGGGTATCACATTGCTGGATTTATGTCAGAGCAGTGAACAATAAATATATTTGTGTGATATGTTTAAGAATGTGTTTTGTTTTAATATATTCAAGAATAAACAGTAGCTGATTTTATTCAAATATTTTATTTTCAGTCCCATCCCAGCCCTTCTCATTTCTTTGCATAGGATGAAAAATATCAGCAATGTTATGTTTACTCTTCATGAATAGGTACATAGTGTGTATTTCTTACTTGTTCTTCAACTTCCCCACCAGAGGCTGATGGGCATCAAAGACATCTGAACATACTTAGCACTCTCTACATTAATAACTGTATTTTAGCTACTTTAATCTTGGTAATATAGAATAAATAAAAGGAAAAGACATACAGACAGTATTAGTTATAGAAATGAGGCATAGAAGTGTGCTAATTAATCAATAAAAATGAGGTAACATAAGAAGCAATAAATAAAATATTAAAAATGAAAACATCTATGATGAGGAAAGGTTCTACAAGATCTTGCGCCTGCTGATTTCTCTTCTGGTTATAATGAGACTGAACTGTTGTGTGAAATCTACACTGCTGGCAGTTAAATGCTGGTTCCTAAGTGTTGAAGTTTAATACTCAGTATGGTTAATCGTGTATAGATATCTCACTAGTTGAAACAGTTCCTCTGGGAGAGTGTAGGGAGACTAATAGGAGAAAAGAACTACACAAAATTTATAAGACTCAGAAAGCTTTCAACACTTGCAAATCTCATGAGACCCTCAGCAGGGCAGTGTAAGCATAAGCAAGAAAATGCTGCTGTGAAATAGAAAAATCTGGCAGAGACATGTGCACTTTATGTAATTCTACAGTGGAGCTGCATACAAGTTATGCAAAAAAAATGAATAATCCGTCTGCTGTGACTTGTCCAGGCAGGAATGGGCATTTTGATATTGCAATTATCTTTAATTAAAGCTCACTAAAACTCCTATATTTAACCTAAAAACTCATTGGTTAACCAAACTATCTTTAGTTAGAATAGTTTCAACCTTAGTGAATACACATTTGCTCATTTCTCTATAAACAAAAATAAAGCAAAGCAAAAATACAAAATGAAACAAAAAAAAACCCCACAAACATAACAACAATAACAAAACCACATCAGAATTTATATCAAACAGTATAAATCAAACCATACATGGATAAGGAAGGAGAAATTATATCACTCAGGTAAGGTATAATAAGATAGATACATGGTTAAGGTGGATCTTTTTGAATGTGAAGCACTAAACCATTTGGTAACTAAGAACTTAGGCAATTTCAAAGAAAAATATAATATAAAATTAGGCAAATTTGCAAAAACTGAGGTAATTTAGCTATTTAATCACACTAAATCTCATTTTAACCAAATCACTATCCATAAGAAAGTAGTAAAATGTGCTAATAAATTTTGTTTTTATTTTTCATCTTTAGTTACATGACTTAACAAACTAACTCAATATTGCCTTTCTGACCAGGAATGCACTCCTGCCATTTTGTCCATATTATAGCAAGCTTCATGGTTTATTGTGTTTGTTGGGTGCCCAGAGTAGTTTCATTTTAAATGTCATGCACTGTTCAAAACTATAATTTTTACTAAAAGTGTTTAATCTGCAGCAATCAAAATGAAATTTTATTTTATATTTATTTTTTTTCTTTTTTTTCTCTTTTATTAATTTATTCTTGTTACATCTCAATGGTTATCCCATCCCTTGTATCCTCCCATTCTTCCCTCCCTCCCATTTTCCCCTTATTCCCCTCCCCTATGACTGTTCCTGAGGGGGATTACCTCCCCCTGTATATGTTCATAGGGTATCAAGTCTCTTCTTGGTAACCTGCTGTCCTCCCTCTGAGTGCCACCAGGTCTCCCCCTCCAGGGGACATGGTCAAAGGTGAGGCACCAGAGTATGTGAGAAAGTAATATCCCACTCTCCACTCTACTGTGGAGAGTGTTCTGTCCATTGGCTAGATCTGGGTAGGGGTTTAAGGTTTACCGCCTGTATTGTTCTTCGCTGGTACCTTAGTTTGAGCGGGACCCCTGTGCCCAAATCTGCCTATCATAATGTTCTACTTGTAGGCTTCTAGGACGCTCTGGATCCTTCTACTTTGCCATTCTCCCATGATTCTCTCATCTAGAGTCCCACTAGAATGTCCTCCCCTCTGTCTCAGTTTCCTGGTAAGTGAAGGCTTTCGGGGGGCATGCCCCTTGGGCTAATATGCAGATATAAGTGAGTATATACCGTTTGAGTCTTTCTGCTTCTTAAATGCATAATTTCTATTAACTTAATGTTACATTTTAACAGCCGTACATTTAAATCTCAGCACTATTGCTTCCACTGTGAACAAGTTCATACATGTCCATGTTATGGTACTACCTCAATGCTTTATGCAAAACTATTCACCCAGTTTGGACAGTTGCTAAATAAAGAGCTACAATAATCTGAATAATTACGTCATGCAAAAATATATTCTATATTATATATTAGAACAGAATGGTTAACTTAAATACTTGTAGTTATGATATTTCATCTTTTTTTTTACAGGCGAGCCAAGACAATTGAATGTTACTGCTTCCAATAATAACTCAGTCCATTCAACATCCACACACAGATATTTATTGATATTTCAAACCATACACAAAGGCTAACATCAGTGCATCAGAAACCCTGATAAGCAATGCATTTTTCTAAGAAAATATAAATAGCTATGGCTTTGAATTAAAAATTCCTAAGATATATTGTTAACATTATGATCATCTGAAGAAAAAAATGACAGTTTAGACTTCATAGAAATTAAAACTTCTCTCTCAAAATATCAGATTTGGGAAAAACGAAGTCAGAGCAAGAGAAAATATTTGCAACTCAGATACAAAAATGTGTCAGAATTCATTTTTAAAAACAAGTAAAATTAAATGTAGAAACTGCTCTACAGATTTGTATGTTTACTAAATATCATGAAACTAACATTAGAAATGAATTGATTGTATTTGGTTAAATTTTATCATAATAGTATTGTTACAGAAAAATTCCACGAATGACACAGATGATCCTCCATGAAAGTCTAAAACAGAGCTGTATGATAAGAGAATGTGGTAGTGACTGAATAACCATAATTATAAGTGATATAATGAATATCTACGTACACGTGATAATTAATGTTATTGTAGTGTGGACTGGATTGAAGCAAAAATCTAGAATATTGTAAAAACACACTTCTGAGTTACTTTTCAGGGAATTTCCAAATAGAACACATTAATCTAAAAGTTTTCCTTGAATGTGTTGGCAGCCCCCCACCCCAATGATCTAGGGCCAATGGAATAGAAGGTTAAAGGAAAGACCCAAATTCAGGGTTGTTGTAGTTTTTGTTTTTTTCTGTTTCTTCAATGCCATGGTGTGACTTCTCTTGACACCTTTACCTCCTTTTATGATGGGCTAAAATTTCAGAGAGCAAAAGAAAAATCAGTACTTCTACCTTTATATTTTCTTCTGATATTTAGACACAATAGTGAGAACAGAAGTCAATACAGGACTTTGGTGGTTTATAACTGAAAATGCCATGCCTCACAACTTTTTACTCAAAAGATAGTTTTTCCACACTTTTGCTTGAGGTTTCCAGATAAGATAATTTTTATGGTTTGAAGAATGAACACGACTGTAGAAGAAATTGAAGTTGTAACATAAGCCTTCAGGGATCTATGTTCCACAGAGATGAAGGCAGAGGAGAATTCCAATGGGGAGGATTGTGTTTCAGTTGGATATTGGGTATATGTATCATTGGTAACATATCATAAAAGTAATTTAAAAGGATACTGAAAGGCAAATCCCATTTCCTGAAGGTTATAAAAAATATCTGTTTATGTGTCTGGGAAATACCTCACAAAATATTCATATTACTGTAAAGCATTGGATAGTTTCTTATAATGCATCAAAGTGCAATTAAAGAAATACCTATTTCAGTAAATTTATTGCTACATATTTGGTAATTTATATATTGGTGTAAGAACACCAGTTAAGGTTCTAGTAAATGCTATTAGGAAAATGTGATGATTTACTAAATAGTATAACAAAATATATGAGAACTATTACATTAAGATAACATCAACTCTAGCATTTTTATTCTTTTCCATGTATGGAGTAGATGTATAGAAAACAGTTTCCTTGTTTTTTGTGTATTAACGTATAAAAAGTAGCTATCTGATTACTAATTTAGAGATATAAACATATTTTATTCATTCATAAATATCAGACTTCTGAAGCATCTGATCCCAGCTAGAGTTAATTCTCATAGTAAAGGTTCCAACCATGAGCAAGTGAATCAGTGTTGAGCATGTGCCACATTTCATTGGCCATGGGAACAATGTCCTATTGGATTAGGGAGCTGAAAAGAAAGTGTATTGTTAGTGTTATTCTTACAAAAATTAACCTGGGTTAACAAATAATTGAGACTCTTTTTTATATTTATTTAAAAATTGGTTTCACAACACAATAACTGAAAAGTTATTACATTATTCTTAACTCTCTAAGCTAATCTAGTTTTCTCCAATCCTACAGTATTAATATATGTATGGGCTGTGTACTACGCACAGTTCAGTTAAAGATGCTTCCCTGTAAAATAAATTTTTATCTATTCCACTAAAAAGAATGGCATGATAAGTCCTGAGGAATTTATATCCAAAGATTTATTGGTCATGCATAACTGAAGTCCTGGATGGAGACATTTTCACATCTCAGTCAGTCTCAGAGATATTCCCATGTGAAGAGATGAGCAAATTATGTTACCTGTCCTATTTGGACTTCTTGATTTCTTTTCTTTTCTTTTCTTTTTTTTTTTTTTTTTTTTTTTGGAGCCAAGATCTTCAGAAGGTCTCCTTCTGTCAAACCAGCACCTCAATGGGATCCCACTCTGCAATTTCCTCAAGCTTTTGTGGATTTTCCTCATCTGGAACTACTGTTGTCATTGTAAATTACAGATTGGATTTCTCTGCAGGTTCCCTATTTTGATCCAAAGATTCCATTAACTTAGCATCTAATATCTTGGTCTCTTCTTTTTCCAAGTATGTCTTATTCTGATCCCTCCCAAAGAACATATACAAAATTGAAATTATTACTGAAAAAAAAATTCTATCCTAAAGAGAGAGAAACTCAAACGTAATCCAGAAGCACTGTGTCACTGTGCCTTCATTCTTTTTCAACACAGAAAATAATCTTTTTTTTTAATAGCAAAACCTCTCCCTAAATTTTACTTTTTTGGAGCCAGCTTCCCTTCTAGACCTTATGAGAGCCCTAAAAGATTTTAAAAATTGGCTAAACCCCAGTTACAAGCAGTCAGACAGACCGAGGTGGTAACCAAGGATGCATTCCCTCCTGAGCTAACTTGATACTGTTCCCTAGCAACCCACCCCATGGCCATTAAAACCAAGGCCACCAGAACCACGTATGGCCTGGGTGCCTATCTAAGGGTCATAACGTTCTTTGAAGAAACAGACTTAAAAGGTAGGGAAACAGCTGTAAGGAGATTTGAGCTTACAGCTGCAAGGAAGAGCCCCTCTAGAGGTAGTGTTACCTAGCGACTGACCCCAAGGGCCCCACCAGAGACAGGGTTAATACAGATAAAAGACACTTCCCTGGACAAAGTGATGAACAAAGAAAGCTAAGCCTTGGGCGGTCTTGGCTCCTTTTTTCTGCAGTTTGTCACCTTTGGACATTAGACCTCTTTACCTTACGCAACCAATAGATGAGCGCCAAACTAGGATCCTGCCTGCTTTAAGGGCATAGGGAAGAAAGGAACTTATAAAAAGTCCCCAATCAATGCACTGGGGTCTCTTCTCGAGACTCTCGAATTGTTGTCGGGTGTGGAAACATTCAAGATTCCACTTGCAATTCCAGCGATTTCGAGTCTTTCTGGTCCTTTATGGGGTCTCAAGATCTGGGTGCAACACCAGTTCATGAGTTTGAGGCTTCTTAGTTTGTCTCTTGCTCCTGCTTCCAGGGAGATGCTCTTTTAATGCCTTCCTCAAGGGATCCTGGATCCTCCCCACCCCACTCCCCGCCCGCCTCTGGGGAGTTATTGGGTCCACAAGTGTTTGTTCCTCTTGTCTTCAGAGTCAGGTCAGCAAGAACCCTGTCTCAAAGGATTTAGCTTCTTGCCTTGGCTAGGAAAATCTGGCTCAGAGAAGCGTGCTTGTGTTAAACAGCCACTGTCCCTGCCTCAGCCTCTTTTTTTTTTTTTTTTTTTTTTTTTTTTTTTTTTTTTTTGATTTTTCGAGACAGGGTCTCTCTGTGTGTAGCCCTGGCTGTCCTGGACTCACTTTGTAGACGAGGCTGGCCTCGAACTCACAGCGATCCGCCTGCCTCAGCCTCTTAACAAGAGCTTTCTAAAAGAACTGCCTCACTGAGGTTTGTATCAGTTTTTGCTTTTCTGCAGCTGGCTGGAGGACTTCCTGCTCTGCAGGGAGTCTAATCAACAAACTGCGAGCTCCTTAGAAAATGCAGTTGCTTTTTTTGGTGTTTTTCTTTTATTTGTTTTTTTAAATTACTTTACTTTTTAAATATACATTTACATTATTACACATATATACAATCAACTACCTACAGCAAGAAGAACAAGGAATTATATATATGTTACATTTGTAGAGTTTTGGATATTTTTCTTTGCCAACCTTGAAGAAAAAATCTTTCCTTTTTTGGTTTGTCTAAAATTCTGAATGTAAATCAGTATCTATCATACATCATCTTTCTCAAGTGAAAACATCTATCTAGACCTAAAAACACCTTAACCCCTAAACAACTAAGTTTAATTGTAAAACTAAATCGTAGGGGCAAAATTAATGCCATATCCTATATGTAATGTATATATTTTTTAAATAAGAGTCTGCTTATTTATTCCTCATACATTATTTAGCATAGCTTCTTTTTTATTTTTTAACTTTTATTAATTTATTCTTGTTATATCTCAATGGTTATCCCATCCTTTGTATCCTCCCATTCTTCCCTCCCTCCCATTTTCCCCTTATTCCCCTACCCTATGAGTGTTCCTGAGGGGGATTTCCTCCCCCTGTATATGCTCATAGGGTATCAAGTCTCTTCTTGGTAACCTGCTATCCTTCCTCTGAGTACCACCAGGTCTCCCCCTCCAGGGGACAAGAAATGATCATAATGAGTTAACCCAGAAGCAGAAAGACTCAAATGGTATATACTCACTTACATCTGCATACTAGCCCAAGGGGCATGTCCCATGAAAGCCTTCACTTACCAGGAAACTGAGACAGAGGGGAGGACATCCTATTGGGACTCTAGATGAGAGAAGCATGGGAGAATGGCAAAGTAGAAGGAACCAGAGGGTCCTAGAAACCTACAAGCAGAGTTATATTTTAATTACAGCATTCTATGTATCAACTCTTTTAAGGTATTGTGCCTATGTAATTCTCAGAATGCTATGTATAGTTCCGTTCCTTTTAAAAAGCTACAATCACAAACTGTTTAAGACAATTAAAACGTATGGTTTTGTTAGGTACTAGTTCAATTAATCATGGGTATTTTCTAAAATAATAAGCCAATATATAGTTAAAAAC
This sequence comes from Acomys minous, assembly GCF_964271855.1. Classification (NCBI taxonomy): domain Eukaryota; kingdom Metazoa; phylum Chordata; class Mammalia; order Rodentia; family Muridae; genus Acomys; species Acomys minous. Next base: position 91,516,936 of record NC_140491.1, on the reverse strand, counting down.
AAACAATTCCACCAGGTCTCCCCCTCCAGGGGACATGGTCAAAGGTGAGGCACCAGAGTATGTGAGAAAGTCATATCCCACTCTCCACTCTACTGTGGAGAATGTTCTGACCATTGGCTTGATCTGGGTAGGGGTTTAAAGTTTTACGGCCTGTATTGTCCTTGGCTGGTGCCTTAGTTTGAGCAGGACCCCTGGGCCCAAATCTGCCTATCATAATGTTCTACTTGTAGGTTTCTAGGACCCTCTGGATCCTTCTACTTTGCCGTTCTCCCATGCTTCTCTCATCTAGAGTCCCAATAGGATGTCCTCCCCTCTGTCTCAGTTTCCTGGTAAGTGAAGGCTTTCATGGGACATGCCCCTTGGGCTAATATGCAGATATAAGTGAGTATATACCATTTGAGTCTTTCTACTTCTGGGTTAACTCACTCATTATGATCATTTCTAACTCAATCCATTTATCCACAAATTTTGGGAATTCCATTGGCACTCAGAGGAAGGATAGCAGGTTACCAAGAAGAGACTTGATACCCTATGAACATATACAGGGGGAGGTAATCCCCCTCAGGAACAGTCATAGGGGAGAGGAATAAGGGGAAAACGGGAGGGAGGGAAGAATGGGAGGATACAAGGGATGGAATAACCATTGAGATGTAACAAGAATAAATTAATAAAGGAGAAAAAAACCAAACAATTCAGATATACTAAAATTAGGCAGATGTGGTCCTCTAGCACTTATCTGCAGATTATGATAAGATGTAGTTTAGAACAGATAGCTAAAGACAGACAAGGGTTGAGCACAGACTTGCTGGTCCTCAAGCTTATCAGAGATCTGCTGAATATGCCATTAAATATATTCGAACTTACTATGACAGAGAATCTTTCCTGGCAGTAACTCTCATGGTCTCTGACAAGATCTGGCAGGGCAGGCGACTCCAATTCTGAGCTGTGATTTCTAACCACTGGGGAACACTGTCCCAATGCTTTGCCTGCTGCTCGGCCCAGCATATACTGTAGGTGAACTGGACACTGGAAGAGTCATTGTCTAATGTTGCTGACTACGAGGTGAGGTCAATCTCGTCTGTGTTCTCCTTCCACAGAAACAGCCTCTTGTCTTTTGTGCCTCTGTGCCTCTGTGCCTGACGGCCAAACTGTCTTTGCCCACGGTGCCATGTCACCAAAAGTGATGACTGAGACAAATGTGTAGGTACCAGGATATAGTTAGTCATCTCTGCCATTTCAATTGGTACTTAATATTGTCTAGGTTACAGTTTATCCTTGGCAGGTCTCTGATTACATTGATGGCTAAGCTAATGGTAGCTTGATAGCTAGAAGACAGACTAGTATGCTAGTCAACTCATTAACTAGTTAAAACTACTAGGTACTAGGTCTCTTCTCTTATTTAAAAAGACAGACAACAGGCTTGCCTTGCTCACAGGCTTCGTGTTAAACAGTAAACAGTTTTTAGTGTAACTCAACTGTCTATGTCTCTTAGTGAATAGCTAGTTTAAAAAGGTACGGTCTATATAAAGTCTAATGATATAAAAGTTTAAGTTAGGTGAGTCTAAAGTATTTCAGAGTTTGAGAAAGCTTTTAAAGGTTAAAGGTTGTCTATAAGAAAGTGTTTCAAGTTCATAAATGCTCTACAACAGGCCAAATCAGAGAACTAAGTTTCAGGAAGACCCATAATTGGGTCTTCAATGAACTTTTCAGAGGGGGGAATATAGGGGCAAAATTAATGCCATATGCTATATGTAATGTATATTCTACAATTAATGCTGTGGTCTGTGAGAAGTTATGTTCCAGGTGACCCCATTCCTTCCTGCGTTTCAGGAATGATTGCACACTGTCATAAATTGGGCCGGCCAGCACTCTCCAGAAACTGCATGGAACAATTAGATACAATTAATGACCAACGATTTTCTGAGATAAAACAACTTCCCTGGAGATTCAGCCTTCTGGAGCCAATCTGCCTGAAGGTCTATATTCCTGAGACTCTTGACCCCTGCTTATGGTTTTTTCTCTTAATTCCCTGTGACCCCAACCCCTAACTATGGTTTTTCCTTATAAACCCCTTACCCTTGAAGCTCTGGGATCATTGTTCTATCCTGCGCCATCAGGATGGATTGTGATCCAAAGTTCTGAGCCCATAACACAGGAGCCTGTGTATATTGCATCAATATCAAGTTCTGGTAGTTCTTTCTGGGGGTCTCGCAATCTGGGTAATCTCAGAATAATAAAACTATCTGGTCTCCAACCCCATCAGAGACTTGAGAAGGAATAAAAATTAATTACCAAAGTATACAGGAAGTGCAGGTCAACAGCTTCCAAAATGAGAAAATAACAGAGACAGTTTGTTGCCTGAACTGTCACCCAAAACTCTCTATAACATTGATGCATCATCTTCAGCCTTCTGGCCCAATATAACTGACAGACATATTTGTGAGGCAGGAACTATCCAAGACAGTTACCCTGTCTTGGCAGAGTTAGGCAATAGACTCTGCCTGCATCCAAGCTTGCCCATTTTTAGGCAGAATTCGGTCTGTGGCTAAAACAAGGACATTTTGCCCAGTGGCTTGTTTGCCACATATGAAGCCATCTCCATGAGGAGGTTCTTTGTCGCTCATCATCTTCTTTAAGGTAGCCTGTGTGTTACCAGGAGTTAACCTGTTTTATTGTGAAAGAATCTTTAAAATAATAAAAACATCTTTAAATGCCATATTCTGTTAGTCTCTGGGGTTTTTGACAACCTTATCTAACTATTTTGCCTTATCTGTCTATAGAATCATATCTATCTTTTAAGCCTAGGATGTATATTCTTGTGATTGAAATAGACTAGTAATTGACATGACCAAGATTTGATCAACTAACAATTAACTTATATTACTTAATTATCCTAAGCAGCGTGCAATATCACTTTCTCACTTTCAAAGCATTGGAAGTAAACCTTGTATTATAGTTGAATTATATGGGTACAATACTTCATATTACATTAGAAATTTTTATAATGTTTGTGAAGAATAATCTTAAATTTGTATGCTATACCAATGCATCAAAATTAAACTTATTTTGCATCTATATACAAAATTCTATACTAGTGAATTAAAAATAACCTGTGAGTAACAATTAAGGCATTAAGTTGAGGAGTAGATTCAGTAATCTATTTTTTGTCCTATTATCACTATATATTTCTATATTGCCCCTTCTTTCTTTGCAACCCCTATCCCCAAACTTGAAAAAGAAACATAAGGGAAAACAGAGACATGCCTGAGTCCAACTTTGTATTCTCTCTGAGTAAGACCAATAATAACTTATAACCAACTCCCAGTGCAAATAAATATCTATAGGCCAAGAAAGCAACCAAAAACCTACACAAACCTCCTTAAGGGAAATGGGTATCATTCTCTTAAAGTGTCTTCTTACTGATTTGGGATGATTTTGACCCTTTGTAGGGTCCCAAATAAAATTGAGAAAAATGGTTAAACAAACTAGGAATAGCATTTGTGGTCCAGTGTTTAAATATTAACACATTCTAGGCTTAATTACAGTCCTTTAATGAGCAGAAGAAACTACTTTCTGTTTAAGTTTAGGTTATTTGTTCTGGATAGATTTATGTAAATTCTGTTGTATGTTGGGAGACAAAATGTTAAAGTTATTTCTATTTAACTGTTTGTTTCTCCATTTCTCTCTTATCCTGGCTATCATATAAATAATTGAGGGTCTGTTATATTATTTAAACAAGGACAAGAACATAGAAGTTATTACTCTCTTCTTAACCCTCTAAAATAATTGTGTTTTCTCTCAGTGTAAATCCCAGAGATACTTGTACTTTGTAGCTTTTCCTGTTCCAGCTACATCCTGACGCCTCTTGGACCTATCCAATGGCTGAATCCCCTACTTCCTCTTCTAACTAACTCTTCTTCCTCTGGTTAGCAAGAAGTTCACTCTAGTCTCTCTCCCCTGCCCAACCATCGGCTGTAATCTGCTTTATTGTCACATCAGGAGACAATTGGGCACAGTGTCTATACAACATTGAGACTGGAGATTTGTAGAACAAAGATTGCAAACAGATATACCCATACAGAAATCAGTTTGAATTATACAATTACCTTCAATGTTTTGGTTTCTAAACTGGTTTTCATTTTTGAATTGCTTCAAAACATGTGATGTATTATGAAATAAAGACACTTCTAATGTTTGCCATTTCTATAATAGCTTCCTTATATTGAATGATGAAACCATCAAGATAAAAAATATGAATCACATGTATATTTTATTTTAAAGCACCACTGCTTTATCCTGTCCTTATATTTCCAGTGTTTGAACAATTATAATTTTATCTAAATATGACAACTGAAAACTCATTCTATTTGCTTTAATAATTTCTATTCCTTTGTCATATCATCTAAAATGTAATGCATTATTTATTATTGTTTATTATTACTTTCCTCTTCTATTCACTGGGTCAGTACATTACATATTTTATACTCTAATTATGTTTAATAATTTTCTGATTCCTTCTTGAATGCATTGTCATTTACTGTATGTACACACAAATATGTGCATGCATACATATGTTATATATGTACATATGCATAAATACAAATAATTTTATCTAAATATAAACCAAGAGTAATTTTTGTCTCTAGAGACCAAATGGAAAAGCTCACTCATTACATTGGTCAATTATTCCAGTGCCTACACTGGCATACTCGTAGTTGGAATTACTGGTTTTATAGTATTACTGATTGCCTCAAGACACAGAGAAGCTCATGGGAAGGGTGAGGTAGATCAGCAATCAGCTATCAAAAAGATTAATTGCATGATCTTGCTTTGAGTAAGGTACTGTGAATGAAAACTTGAGGATTCATAAATTCTAATCATTGTACTCATAGTCCTTTCTTCAATGTTACCGTAGTTGCCAAGTTTGGAAGACCACCATTTAGTGTACTTCATGATAATAACGTATTTTCTTACTTTGCTCAGAGGATATTTTCAAAATTCCATGAGTTATAAAAGATGTAAGCACTGTACCTATTCGTGTCTCTCAGGTTTCATTTTCTTATCCATCGTATTTTATCAAGTATGAATTTTGCTAGCTATGATTACACATATGATTAATGAATCTATTATAAAACTAATTATAATTATAATAATTAAAGGTTTGAAATAATTAATGTTTAATCAAGACCAAGCTTGAATGTTAATGAAAATCAATTTGGTGAAAGTTTATTTTACTTTCGTGTTTCACTGGACATCTGTGGTGAGTGGAGCGAGTGGTCCCTGCTTCTTCTTCCCCTGGGAAACAAATCCACACCCATCAAAAGCTCACCAAAAAGTAAAAAAAAAAAAAAAAAAAAAAAAAAAAAGAGAACGCACATAACTCCATGGCCTCTCTCCATAGCATCTAACATGCAACAGGTTTGCAATCTCTGTGATTCTGTTGCAAAAACAAAACAAAACAAACAAACAAAAACCCTGGTGAACTTTGCCTCTTCTACTACTCATGACTCCAATTCCGAGCCAGAACTTCAAGAATCCTGAGGATTCACAGTAATATTAACCTCACAAAAAATCAAGACCTAGACTACACCCCATGGTGATCTGATAAACTTTTTAGCCAAGGAACCTTTCCAGTAAGAGGACAGCAGATGACATTACCAACAGGTCCTTTTGATAGGGATAAAATTTATCCCTCTGGCTCACAAGACACTGCTGCCTGGCAAGTGAGAACTTCCACCATGCGCTAAGGTGTCAGTGGGATCACTATTACCATCTTTTTTAGTGCAGCTCAGTCACTGCAGTGCCCATCTGTGGTAGTGCGGCTCAGCCCACTGCAGTGCCCATCTGCCGGAGCAAGTGCCGGCTGTTGCTAAAGCAGCCATTTTTGTCCGCCTGGAAAAAACCAGGTTCAGGGCTCTGTTTCTTCCAGTTTCGGGGTTCTCATTTGCCAGCTGTTCAGGAAGCAGCCACTGATAAGTCAGTCCTGATAAGACCAGGTCCCCACCTCCACCTTTGTCGGTTTTAGGGTTTGAGCAAGCCTCCCCTACTCACTGCTCATGAAGCAACAACCAGTCTGCCAAAGTTAGGCCATGCCTTTCTTGTTGCCTGGCTAGGGCATTTCCCACGCCGCAGCAGCTGCAGCGGCAGCGGCAGCATCACAATGCAGAACAAGAGCCCAACCCTACCTGTGCCAACCACAGCTTCCCTCTTGGCACTGGTTGCTGTGTGCAAAAGTGCCATGCCTGCTATAGGCCATGGTCAAAGCGGGCGCCATGAGGTAGTACTAACCCTTCCCCGGGTCAACTTGCCAGTGGAGGTGGCTACAGCATCCATCCAAACCGGACTATTCCCATAGATTGCTGGCAGCAGGGCACTTAATGGGGTTCCAGAAGGGGTGTAGGAAGATATCAGATGCACTTGGGAATATGGAGCCTCTCACCAATACCCTTCCCCCACCACCCTCCCAAGAGTAGTTGGAGGTGAAGCTGCCAGGATGCAGGTTCCCCAAAGACTTGTTTGAATACTTGTTTTCCCTATCAATTAATGCTTTTAACCCCAAAACTGCTTACAGACTGAAGCAGATAGTAATACTAACCATTAGGATATACCGCACAGTTCAAATGAGCTAAGTTAACAACTATTAAAGCCAGTTTATTTTTCACAGACAAGCCCATTACTGTGTTTCAGATACACAATTAACATGATGCTTCATTCCTCAGCTGCTTCAAAGCAGCTTTATGATTCCCAGTCCTTGCCCCTGCTTTTCTAACTTCAACAGGGGTGATTGCTGACTTAAAGGATGCCAGACCAGCACTGGGAGTCCTTTACCACCTGCCTCTTGCTTTCCGCAGTGCCCACAAATACTTCTGTGATAATTCTAGCTAGAAGAAAAGACACCTGTCCAGACTTTCAGGAAATATCCCCCTTTCTTCCAGGCCAGCGTGATGCACTGCTAATCTGATGAATACTGGATTAACCTCTATGTATCACTTCCTTTCTGAAATAATCTCCTACATAGATACCCACCTGCCAGGAGTCTTCACCCCTTGTGGTTATTTCACAGGCCTATTTCTACAAGGAAAAGGAAACTACTGTACACTGGACCTGCTCTCCCCCTTGGATCTAACTGGACTATGACGGCAGTCACCTGCCAGACACATTTGACCAGGGACTTCTGAGATGAGTTTAATCGGGTGAGGACATTCTCAGCTAAGATTTTGGGATTCCTCCAGCAACAGATAAAGTCTCTTGGAGGGTCCTGCTCCAAAACAGAGAAGTTAGACATAACCACTGCCACACATTTGGAGACTTGGTAATATCAAGGAGACTGTTTTGTCTATATAGATTCATCATATTATTTGAGATTATTGTTAATATCCTCAAAAGTTTTTTGTACAAACTTGCCTTTGAAGTGTCATCCCACTAAGCAATTAAATTGATTCTGTAATCCCTTATGTTCCTGACCCCTACCCTTTATTAGCTATCTGATAGTGCTGTGCTTTATTTTGATGCTTAAGCCCTGCCTCATCCAATTTTAAAATGACTGATAAATAGTACTGCTAAGGTGACTGCCAGTCCGGCTCTAGTTCAATGCCAAACTGTCCCCAGGGTAGAAGCTGAAGGCTTTGATGACACCTCTCCTTGATAAAATAAAGCAGCGGGAGATGTGAGATGCTGCTGACAAGGTTGGAATCTGTCATATATGCAACTGAGCTTGGTTTATCACCTAAGACTCCCTTTCTCAGTGGGGTCCCCTATCTGAACCCTAGAAACTCTAGGGAGGGTCAAATAGCCCTCAGGGAAGATTACAGGCTGACCTGTTCAGCAAGAACCTGTGGGTTCCTGGAAGAATCCCACCCTCTGCTAAGCAAATCTTCGGTTTCAGCAAATGACCTACACTCATACCTAGAAATTCTTCCCCACCCATAGGATAATTAAGTACTGTATTTTCCTTCTTGGGGTAAAGACCCCATGCTACCTCAAGTAAATGAGGTACTGAACCACTGCATATGGATTAAGTATCCTGGCACCTCTAGTCTGAGCGAATCAGACACATTGACCAGCAAACCACTGTCCACTGCCCAAGGTTTATTAAAAAAGAAAGAAAGAAAGAAAGAAAGAAAGAAAGAAAGAAAGAAAGAAAGAAAGAGGTAGCTGGCTTGCTCTGGAGTGCTCACCATTCCTCTATCATGACTATACAAGACTTCATTTTTTTTCTAAGGGAAATTGCTGCAGGACATCTTGTTAACAGGCAGTGATGGCAGAACCTCCTTTTGCAGCTGTTGGAGCCCACTCCATCACTGCTCCTAGCTTGAGTGCTGATCCCTGGTGAAGCACCCAATGGGCATGCCTCTCACTGGACGTGCCTGCCAGACATCCATCTGCTTCATCTGGAGTGCTCAGCACAGCAGCTTAAGCAAGAAGCTGCAACACTTTTGGTATCATTATGGGCTTGTAGAGCTCCCAGTCTCTATGACCATCTGATATAAGCAACTTCCTTGTAAAAGATCTAAACTGTAACATCTCCACCTTCAGGGAGACAGGGAGCTTCACTTAGGACACAGGCCTTACCCTAGAGTACTCTAAGCAACCCCTGAATGAGAAGAGGAACTTTGGGACCTTTGATCTCGACGTTTGTCTGTTCTTCTCTGGAAGCAAGCAGTGCCTGGACTGACCCACCAAGAGAGGAAGCCAGGCCGCCTGCAGGTGATGAATGACAGACATCATTCAGAAATACTTTGTTCTGTATTTTCATTTACGTGAAGTCAATCACAATATTCAGTTGCACCCTGTAAAGTCTAAAAACTTCCCTGCTATTATTTTACTAACTGCTATATATTTTCAAGTATTATTTATTGAAGCATGGAATGCTACTAAGGTTTGTTAATTTTGATATGTGCTATTTCTAGCTAATTATTGTATATTGGTTAATAGCTAAGTGATGGTGCAACCACAAAACATATTCTCTGAATTTTTATATTTGAAAAATTGTTGATATTTACTTTATGGTGCAATGCATGATCTGTTTTTTTAATACTACAGTTACATTTCAAAATAATGAATATTTAGTTTAAAAATTGAAAGCAATGTAATACACTAAGTAAATGTCGTTAATTTTATGATTATAATGTGGATATAAATTGTTTTGAATAGATTATGGCTGAAGGCTTGGTCTTAATTTATAGTTCTTTTGAGAGTATCATGAGATTCCTCCCTTAGCAGCTGTTGTCAGGCAGGAAGCTAATGATTGCTAAAGGAGAGGGCGTCTCCAGGAAATAAACTGTGCTCACATCAACAACCTTTGTCAAACAAAATATGTCACACACAAAAAGAAGGGCACCAAGTGGATGCAGCTGTGATTTCAGTAGGGAAGAGAGGAGCACAATAGATGCTAATGGGGTAAAAGTGATTAAATTCACCTCACTTGTGGATAAAGGTGTCTGCAAATTTAACAGTGAGGACAGTAGATTAATTCAGTGCTAAATGCCTTACTAAATGTTTTATTAGGAGTTGAGAACTTGCTGGAGGAGATGGAAAATGGGCAGCATGCTCTTCAAAGCTACACATGTTTTCCTGCTCCCAGGCTCTCTTCTCTTTCTTTCTGTGCTTCCTTGCTAAGTAGAGCATGATATGACCTGCTTTACTCAGGCGTGGTCTTCCCTCAAGACAGGGTCTTGAAAAAATGCAAACAAACAATTGTGCACTAAGACCTCCAAAGTCACAAAACCACCAGGTCTCCCCCTCCAGGGGACATGGTCAAAGGTGAGGCACCAGAGTATGTGAGAAAGTAATATCCCACTCTCCACTCTACTGTGGAGAATGTTCTGACCATTGGCTAGATCTGGGTAGGGGTTTAAGGTTTACCGCCTGTATTGTCCTTGGCTGGTGCCTTAGTTTGAATGGGACCCCTGGGCCCAAATCTGCCTATCATAAGAGGAAGGACAGCAGGTTACCAAGAAGAGACTTGATACCCTATGAGCATATACAGGGGGAGGTAATCCCCCTCAGGAACAGTCATAGGGGAGGGGAATAAGGGGAAAATGGGAGGGAGGGAAGAATGGGAGGATACAAGGGATGGGATAACCATTGAGATGTAACAAGAATAAATTAATAAAGGAAAAAAACAACAACAACAAAGTCACAAAACCAAGTATTTTTTCTTTTGTTAATATGTAATCAACATCATGTGTTTCCTTTTTTATTTCTTTTCTTTCTTTCTTTTTCCTTTTCTTTTTGTTTTTGTTTTTGTTTTTTGTTTTTTGTTTTTTGTTTTTGGCTAATTCAATGTGTTTCTGGCTAATGCAATAATTAATTCCGCCCCCAGCATGTATGTGTGTGTGTGTGTGTGTGTGTGTGTGTGTGTGTGTGTGTGTGTGTGCATGGCAGCTCATGTTTGCAGTGCACTGAGTCTGTTATGCCGAGATTACCCAGAGCGCGATACCCCCTAAAAAGACCACCATGACTCGATATACAGAGCGTCCTGTATTATGGGCTCAGAGCTTCGGATCACCATACTTCCTGACGCAGCAGGATAGGAGAATGATACCGGAGCTTCAAGGGTAATGGGTTTATAAGGAAAAAACCTGTGATTAAGGGTTGGGATCACAGAAAAGTAAGGAAAAAAAAACCTATAACTGGGTGGTCGTGAGCCTCAGGAATGTAGAACTTCAGGCAGGTTGGGTGGAGGTTGGATCTCAAGGGAAAGTTGTGATTCTCAGGAATGTCAACCTTCAGGCAGATTGGGCCCAGAAGGCTGAATCTCCAGGGAAGCTGTTTTATCTCAGAGGATCATTGGGCGTTAATTGTATCTAATTGTTCTGGTGAAGTTTCTGGAGAGTTCTAGCAGATATCATTCCCAGAACGCAAGGAGAAGGGCACCTAGAGGACAAGTGATCGTACATACCATCATTAATTGCAGAATATAAATTACTTATAGGATATGGCCTTAATTTTGCCCCTACAAGTCCAGTTAGAGTTACAAACAGTTGTGAGCCATGGCATGCAGGTTCTGGGAACCAAAGTCAGGTCATCTGGAAGATGAGAAAGTGCTATCCTCTGGGCCATCTTTTTAGTCACCATTCTATACAGTTTTCCAACTGCTGAAAAGTATTTTTAAATAACCCATTGTACTTCTCACTTTGTAAATATCTCATTTAGTTCATTATTTTTTTATAAAGTTTTGTTTGTCTATTTGTGTGTGTGTGTGTGTGTGTGTGTGTATGTGTGTGTGTGTGTGTTCACATGCATACAAGTACGTTTATGTGTACATATCTGCCATGGTCACAAGTGGGCAACACAAGACAGCTTGATGAAGTACATTTTCTTTCTACTATCACGGTTTGTAGGAAGTATTTTTATCCAACTTATTTCCTTATTATTTCAATGGATACATTTGATATTTCTGTTTTAAGGCTTTTCTGATTGAGTATTTTCTGTAATGATCTTCAGCATAGAACTATACTTTCTTGTTTTGATTTCATCATTGTAGGTAGTGTTTTATAATGTAAGAGTATATGTAGCCTATTGATATTATATCTACACAAATATTAACTAATAAACCATTTTTATTTACATGAATTTGCCTGCATGTCCTGTGTCTCTGAGAAAGCAAAACATAGAGCTAACTTTTGTTTAATAGTCAATCATGAGATAGAATTGCTTTATAAAATGTATTATTGTTACAATTTACAATTTTTACTCACAATGGAGTTAGAACCATCTGCCAACCAATGCTATGGAAATATTAGTTATGCAAAAATAGGTTCAAATTGGCCTTTATACCAAAATGGAACATATTGTTCACTAAAGCTATTCAAGGTCTATTTTCAGAATCTAATTCATCAATTTTTATAATTTTTATTCTCTTTTAGCTATGAAATTCCATCACACTCTTATTTGTATTGTATAAAATAATGATGAGCAAGAATAATAGACTTGATTTAATTAATGTGCAAAGGAAAAGTGACAATCCTAAATGTGTGTAGTAATACTTTAAAGTAAGTTTCCCTTTTACTTTCTCTAAGCTTATCTTGCTCTAACTCTGTTAGAAGCCATTAACTGTTCTCTGATTGCCTAATGTACTGATTCTAGAATGCTTTTTCTTTTGTATCATTTATTTGCTTTTTACACCTAACCCATACACATATGTGACAGAGTTGTAAAAATCTATAATCATTTGCTTCAGAAATATAACCAGATTTAGAATTATCTGAAGCAATAGTGAATAATGACATTGTTTATCGAACGCTATTAATAACATTATTAAGATTAGAAACCCGAGTAGCAGAAGAAAGTAGGCTAACTGCAGATCTTCACCTCACCTCAAATCCACCGAGGCCAGTCCCTTACTCTCATCCCCAGCTTTGCAGCAGAACACCTGTAAAAAGCATTCTCTGACTTCATCACTGGTGGATCTAACTTCCCTGCTCATACCCCTTGCTTTGTCCCACCCCCATCTCCAGCCGCCATCTGTGGTAATCCACAGGCTAGCCATGGAAACAAGTAGTCTAGTTGCAGATCCTCACCTCTCCTTCCATTCTTCCAAATCCAATTCCTCAGTCTCATGCCCCACTCCGTAGAAGACTTTCTGTTGTGGCCTTGCCTCGCTCTCTGCCCTCATTACCAAGGAACTAACTAAGCACACTGTTAGAAAACCCTGCTCTCCTCCTTCTTGTGAAGTCACTCCGTTATCCCCAGTCCATTTCCATTCCTAAGTCTCCAGTCCCAATATGCAGAAACACATTCAACTTGAAACATCCATTGCCTATACCTATCAGGAGCAAAGATTTACCTACAGTCAACTGATATCCAGCAAACTCTCTCAAGATCCAGAAAGGAAATAAAAACCAAACAACAAAACATCCACCCAATAAGGACAATACCAGATATCAGCACATATAATTATATAATTATAATCTTTCCAATAACAGAGGCTCAAATGACAGTGTTATAACTCAATCAATAATATATAGGAGATACATCTCTAGTATATCCCAGCAACCTTACCACAGGAAATTCTGGACATTGCAACAAAGCTGAAATATGAGACCAAGGTCTTCAAATATCCTTCATGAGTTTGATACAGATCCTTAAAGAGGAATCTAATATAATCCTTTAAGAAATCTATGACAATACACAGACAAAAAGAAAACAAAACAAAAATCCAGTTGAAGGAAATTAATAAAACTATATTCAGGAAATGAAAGTAGAAATATAATCAATAAAGAAAATCCAAACTGAGAGAAATCATGAAATGGAAAATTTTAGGAATTTGAATAGGAACTACAGAGGCAACCTTCACCAATACAATAGGTAGAAAAAAGAATCCTAAGCATTGAAGACACAATAGCAGAAATGGATACATTGCTTAAAGAAAATGTTCAATTTAAAAACCATACAGGCACAAAACATACAGGAAATATCAAGTGACTAAATCTAAGAATAATAAGGATAAAGAAGAAAAATGTTCCCATGTCAAACGCACAGAAAATATACTTAACAAAAGCATAAAAAGAAAATGTCTCTAATCTAAAGAAGTAGATGCCTATCAAATTACTAGGAGCATACAGAACATCAAATAGACTGGATCAGAAAAGATATTCCATGCAGCATATAATCATCAAAACACCAAACATGTAGAACAAAGGAATAATTTAAAGCTGCAAGAGTAAAACCAAATAACATATAAAGGCAGAACTATTAGAATTACAACTGATATCTCAATGGAGACTCTAAAATCCACAAAAGCCTGGATAGATGTGCCACAGACTGTAAGATACCAAATGCCGGATCAGATTGCTTTATCAGCAAAACTTTCAATCACCATAAGGAAATTTCATGATAAAATCAAATCTGAAATATCTATCAACAAATCCAACCATACAGAAAGTGATAGAAGCTAACCTCCAATAGAGATAAGTTAACTACATCCAAAGAAACTATGGAATAAATAATCCCAGTAAAGACAAAGGAATGGAAGTGTGTGCTCAAGTACACATACACACTCACACCACCTCCACCACCATGAATAACAACAACATCAAAGTAGAAGAAATCAACAATCTATGGTCATTGATAGCACTAACATATATGGGTCTCAATTCTCCAATAAAAAGGCATAGATTAAAAGAATGGATGTGAAAACAAGATCCACCAATGTACTGAATTGAGAAATGCAACTTAGCATCAAGGGTAGGTAACTACTCAATATAAAAGGTTGGAAAATGTTATTCTAAGCAAATGGATATGAGAAAAAAAGGCTATATGCTAAAGCCATCTGATAAACAGACTTCAAACTAAAGTAGCCAGAAGACGCAGGAAAGAATACTACATACACCTCAAAGGAAAAGAAATCACAGAAATGATATTGTAATTCTTATTATGTATGGTCCAAACACAAGGGCATCAAATTCTTAAAAGAGAAACTTCACTTCTATGGTTTAAATAATGTAATGATGTCCGTACTCTGCTAGTGGGAGACTTCAATACCTCACTCTCACCAAAAGACAGCTGAAAAAAAATTAAACAGAGAAATGCTGGTAAAAGCATAAGCTAAATGAGCTTAGCAGATAGTATAAAAGACTTCACCCAAATACGGAATAATATACTTTTTTCTCAGCATCTCATGGAACTATCTTCAAAATTGAAAACATTTTCAGACACAAAGATAGTCTCAACAGATATGAGAAAATTGGAACAGTAGCATGAGTCCTATTGGACTACCATGGATTTAAGCTATATGTCAACAAAACAAACAACATAAAGCTTAAAAACTCATGGAAACTAAACCACACTGTACTGAATGGAGTAAAAAAAAGAGTCAACAAAAACTAGAAAAAATAAAACTTTTACAGAATTTAATGAGAATGAACATAACACAAAAACACAAGTACGGGACACAATAAGGGCTATTCATAGCACTAATTGAATTCATAAAACAATTGGAGAGATCTCATAAAAGAAACTTAACAGGTCACCTAAAAGCTCTTGAAATAAATAAATAAATAAATACATACATACATACATACATACATACATACATACATACCCGAAAAGAGTAGACTGCAAAAAAATACTCAACTCTGTGCTAAAAACAATAAAACTGAAACAAACATCCAAAATCAAAACAAAACAAGCTCCACAACAAAAAAGCAAAAACAATGTTTGAATTTTTGAAAAATATCAATAAGATCAATAAAATTGACAAACACTTACTTAAATAAACTAAAAGTTAGAAACTATTTAAATTTTAAAAATGATAAATAATAACAGACACTACTAAGGAAATCTGGAGAATTATAAGGAAATATATTTTTTAAAAACCTATATTCTACCTTATAGCAAAATCTAAAAGATTATAATTTTCTTGATACATTTCCCCTTATCAAAGTTAAATTAACATCAGATAAGCAAATTTAATGTGTATATACCCCTAGTAAAATAGAAGCAGTAATTAAAAGTCTCACAACAAAATAAATAAATTCCAAGTCCAGCTTGTTTTAGCATAGAATTTTACCAGCCATACAAAGAAGGGTTTATGCCAATACTCTTAAATTTATTTCAGAAAATAGAAAGAGGAGAAATTTTGCCCAATTCATTTTACAGAGGAAACTTACCCTGTTACACAAATCACATAAGAACCCATTAAAAAATAGAATTACAATCAATTTCCTTTGTGAACATAGATAGAAAAATACCATAAAACCCATGAAAATTGAATAAAATAAAATAAAATAAAATGACCCATCATGATCAACTAGGCTTTATCCATGCCAGAGATGCAGGGATGTTTCAACATATGTAAATTAATAAATGAAATCCGCCTTATAAAAAAGCTGACAGACAAAAACCACATAATCATCTCAATAGGTGAAGAAATGGCCTTTAACAAAACTGAATACTACTTAAGACAAAAATCCTGGAAAGATTAGGAACCCAAAAGACATGCCTTAACATAATAGAGGCAATTGGCAGCAAGCCCATAGACAACATCAACTTAAATAGAGAGAAATTCAAAGCAATTAAAATAAAATCAGGAAAAGAAAAGATTCTCTACTCACAATACCTACTCATAGTACTTGAAATTTTGGCTAGACAATAAGACAACTGAAAGAGTTCAAATAAATATAATCTCAAACAATGACATCTAATTGAAGGAAAGACAAAGTGATGAGTCATAGAAGGATTTGACAGAATGAATCAGAGATGAGATTTGTCCAAATCTCACAAGAACAGACAGGAAAGGGAAGCTGTGTAAGAACAGGAAGAGAGACAGTACAGTAGAGTTCTGAACTGAAATACAGTTTGGTGCAGTTCAGTGCATTTCATTGAGTGCAGTTGATTTTCCTGAAGCTCAGTTTGTGGAGTTCAGAGGCTGTTTTTCCAAGCAGAGCAATTTAGTCAGAAGCTGAGAGAAGACAGTTTGAATCAATCAGCTTGGAGAAGAAATGTTGAGTCAGAAGGGCTGGATTGAACTAGCCAGCCATAGTCTAGAAAGGACTAGAGAGGAGGGTGAGATTATTTAGCAGTAAATCTTGGAGGCTGAAAAATATTCTAGGCCTAGGTTAAGCAGACATAGGCTAGAAGCCAAAGCCTTCAATGTCCAGGCTTGCAGAAGATTAGTTTGTATGGAGGCTAGAAATCCCCAGTCCTAGTTTTAGGGACAGAAATGCTTGGGGCTCAGCCCAAGCCATGAATTCCCAAAGCTTGAGTATGGCTTTTACCTAGCCCTTCATCCAAGAAAATAAAAACAATATGTACATGGCTACATGTAGAATAAATAGATCCATACTTATCTATACAAAACTCAATGTCAAGTGTATCAAAGGCATTAACATAAAACCAGATACACTGAACCTGATAGAACAAAAGTAGAGAATACCCTTGAAATCACTGGCAAGGGAAACGATTTTTTTTAATAAAAAAAATTCATTAACTTGGGCACTATTTTCAACAACTAATAAATTTAATCTCATGAAACTGAGAAACTTCTACAAGCAGACACTTCAGGTTCTGATTGCTCCAGGTTCCAGCGACAACTTTGGTGGACTTGCTGCTCTGCTGAAATCCTCCTCACTACACCATGAGAATTGTTCCTAAGAACTGATACCCAGGTTTCATTTTGTTTTCCTTAATCTCCTTTTCCTCTTGTTTAGGCTGGCTGGGCAATAAGGGAAGTACGCTTGTTTTATAAACTCATAATAAAATATAATTGTTAAGGTAATTAAGCCTGCAGATCTGAGCACCGACATTTTAAGGACCCCAATGTCTTAAGTGCATGGAAACTGACAAAGACTTTCCTGAGTCAGGTTCAGGAAACTAAAAGATTTCACAATGTCCTTATTCAGATATTGATAGTGTGTGAAAACCTACCAACCCTAGCCTTTTCCTCCCAGGTCATTGCAAAATGAGACTTTTCCTGGAAACAGACCTACTACCAAGACTAGCTAACCTCACTTCCCGTGTTCTACATAGCAAGAATACAGATATTCCAGGTCGTTGAACCTGTCAATCAATTTAAATAAGAACAGCCCATTATATCACATCTTTTCTGTATGTTGTCTGCCCCTTCTTCCTATATTCATCATCCCAGCCAGATTTCCAGGACCAAGACATTCAAGATGTAGCCAATCCCTGAATTCAGTATTTGAAGCATTTGTGTACATGGATTTATATCCACTTTCAAGTTACTTCTATAAGAAATGATTAGAAAAAATTAAAATCTTCATTTATTGATAAATAATTCATTGCATAATTATTTTGTCACAGAAAGACAAATGTATATTTTAAATATATTTATACAAAATATCACCTCCAACTTTAAGACATAAGTAATAAATGTTATATTTGGAAACAATATTCTATCTAATCAATGTACTTGTGTAGAAAAATTGTTATCTTATTGGCCATGTTCATACAGAATGAAGTATCACATTTTTATTTAACTTTTGCAATTTCTTATTCAAATGACAAATTTGGAATTTATTAAAATTTTTCATTTACAGTTTTTAAGGTTTCATTGTGTCAGTAGGTGACACTATCATGGTTTAAAACCCTACAAGTAACATTTATATAATTCCTGATTGTCTTATGATTCTTCTTGCTATAGGTAGTTTATTATATATGTGTGTAACAATATAAGTGTATATGTAAATAATAAGAAAAAGACACATTACAAGAAGAAACAACAGAAGACTGTTTATTTAAGTCCTTCTTTCTGACATGGTGTAATTAATGACATAGTATCTTGTATCTGACAAGGTGTCCTTTTTTAAAATAAAAAGCATATGAAAATTAACTCTAAAATTTACTATTTTACACTTTAAAGATAATTAATATCAGTTATCAGTGTAAACTTCCTTTATTTGCATTATTTATTAACATTTTGTTGTAATGGTCAATCATAATTTATTTTTCTGAACATTATAGTATTTTGTTCTATGATACTGGGGAAAATGCCATTCAAAATATTTTTCTGTGTGCATATTTTTATCAATGTTCCACAAATTTTACTGGAGATATATTTAGAGTGAAAATAATGAGTATAAACACTGATTTTAAATTTAACAAAAATGACTATTTCTTTCTATGAGTTTTTCCGTATTTTAAAAAATAAAATTAACTTCCTTTATTTCACTTTGCAAAAACATCCTAAGTTATCAGTGGACTTAAAATAAAATATATACACTTGTCCATTTTTTTTGTTTAATTTAGTTTTGAACATATTCTTATATCTATTTTTCTGCTCTTTATTAGTGTTCATCTAATTTTTAATTTGTTAATAAATTGGTATTGCTTTAAATATATTTTTCAAATAATACATTTTATCATATCATTTCCTATTTCTCAATTACTTCAATATATTTCTGTACTCCCTAGCTACCTACCTGTTTGTGTTTCATCTTTTAAAGTATATGTATGCATATATATATATACATACACACACACAAATAAACAAAACCCATAAGACAAAAATACATTAAGATAACAAACAAAACAAAACCACACAAAAAACTATTAAGTTCATTTTGTTGTAATTTTTGTTGTTGTTGTGAAACCACTCTTGGACAAATGCTTATGAATTGAAGGAGCACCTTGGTTAACGGTGTGAATTTGTGCCTATTTTTTCTTTCCATGCTTTAATTTTTGTCTGGTTGAACTTGTGCGTGATCACACATTCTCTATGAGTTCATGGAGTTTATGTGTCTAGAGACACTGATTGCTTAATCATTCACTCTGTCGGGCTTTTAAAATTTGTCTGTACCTCTTCCTTATATGTTCCTGAACCATGATGGAAGGCTTGGATAAAGCTATTCCACTTAAAGCTGAATGCCACAACATCTCTTACTCTTTGTACATTGTCCAGTTGTGAGTCTTTGTGCTAATTACCATCCACTCTAAGAAGTTTCTCTAATGAATGTAGAATGATGCACTGGCACAAGGGTATAATAATGTGCCAATAAGACTCATTGTATTGTTACACTCATTTAGAAGAATAATAGTCATAAATTTTTCCCTAGGGTTCCTTACCTATAATCTAAGTCTAATCTCCTAGTAGGTATTGGTTATATCTCATGGAGTGAGCCTTAAATCCAATTTTGAAAAGAATATTTTAGAGCATTTAAAAACATTTGTGTAATCATTGGACCAGTATAACTTACTGGTTATACTTACAGGATATTGCTGTTGTATATGACTAGGTTGGTAATTAAGTAAGATTAATGACTATTTTTTTTTCTTCTGGTAGCATGCAAAGGACCTCTGTGCACCTTGAGCATTTGTGGTAGTGGTAGAATTTCTGCTTGGATGCTAGCCTTAGTTATCTATGTTCAGTGACTTAAATAAGTGTTGTAGTCACCTATAGCCCTTCACAATAAAGTTTTGAATATCAATTCATAACTTTGGCAATAGCCTGGGATGTTTGGTGGGATGGGGTCCATGTGTAACCCATTTCTGATACTGGAGGTTTTATTTGGGAGCATGAGATATCTAGTTGGGGCATTTTTCCTCCATTATATGGTGATTTCATTTATATTTCTTGTATGTATGTATGTATGTATGTATGTATGTATGTATGTATATGTTTTAGGAATATTCCAAAGTAGTAGGTTTCCATATGGCTTTTCAAAAATGCTATGTTTAATTTTTAATATTTAAATTTACATTTTAAATATACATCTGTATCTAGTAGAACAATATTTATTTTAATTATTGTTACACTTTTAAATTTTCCATAAGAGTTACATTTCATATCATAGATTGAACATACTCTAAAACATGTAAGCTTGAATATAAATCATAAATGTTTTAGGGCTCAGAAATTTTTAATTGGTTGACCTAGTAGTGATTTGATAATTCTAAAGTATGATAAGAACGGTTGAAAAATATTTTTGTAAGTGCTTTGTTGACCCAGAAACTAAAGGCCTTCATTGTTAATTGTATTTTAAATTATCATAGTGTCTAGAGTAGATATTTTTGAAACTTAACCTTTTTTTGGCATTAATATAGTAGTGTAACATTCTTCAGACCCTTATCCTACTAATATTGTTAGTAGACAATCTTGAGTGCATAAAATCAATGTGACATTTTTAAAGGTGATGAAGTTAAGATAATTCTATTTACATGCTTTGTGAAAGTGTAACATCAATCATGTTATGGACACTTCTTGACACTGGTGAATTATGTTGGTATATATGCTATAACCATAAAGGAAGGCATTTTTCTTACTTGTTCAGATCACATTGGATTCTGAGTAGTGGGACTATTAACATGCATCAGTTAATAACACCAGAAGGCATTTGGCTCTAACCTAATTCTGGAAATGCCAAAATGATTTTAATAAGGCTTTATCTGGAAAATTGCACTTAGTATGTATATTGTATATATTGTATGTTAAAACTATCATTGGATTATAATATAAGATAAATGATTTATTTCATTAAGAAAGTATTCAGCACAAATCTCCTAGATGATGGTTGTATGGTAGTTTCAAACTCAATAGGTGAAGAATATGTTTCTTCATAGTATGGTTATGGAAGGATGCCATGTCTTGCAAAACTTGGTCTAGAAACCTGACTAGGTTGATGAACTAAATAAGAATTACAGGTACACATACAGAATGTGTTCACTCTGGTGAAGTTGTACCTACTCTTCAACTTGGAGAAAAGGAACATTTATTATATGTCTCATGAGGTAGGAAGAAAGCTAGTCTATATGAGAGCACCCTTTATAGGAACAGTTTAGATGGCCGTCATCCAGGCTGGGGAAGCTGTGTTTACTAGTGTTTGCACACACTGCTTGATAATGCATAACAATTCGTTGCAATGGAGGAACACTTTGCCAATTTCTAAGGGAAGGATTTACCAAGGCCCAGGCATCTGAGGTTTTAGAGTTCTTGACATGGATGTGTTCATGTCAACAATATAGATTCATTATTCATTCTTAATCTCATCTGCTCTCCACAGGAGATAAAACATCTAGCATAGATTAGTGACATGCATAGTAAAGTCTAAGAAGTAAAGTCTGATTATGAGAAACCAGAAGTACACCTGATTTTGTAAATAAGTTGTCATATTTTACTAAAAATAGTTGACGCTAACATGTGCAAACTGTTGGACCACACTATTCTTGGAATAGAAGCCTAGTGCTACCCAGAAGCACTAAGGCTTCTTCACTGAAACTGGTACCTACTCATCACCTAACTGAAATATTTCATAGTCTTCTGAGCTATCTGTTTCACTAACAGACTGCTTTTGAATGAATGAAGGAGCCATCTATACTTCATCTATACTACTACTTATTCATTTCTTTTCAAATATACACCAGTACAGGTAATCTAAAAGGACAAAGGTTGGCTCTTCTTTAACAAAAATAACATTATGTTGATATTTTAAACTTCTTGAGAATACATACAGATATGTCTACATCAAATGATTATCTACTTTAGTGTTTAGTATTCATGGCTGCTACCATTATTTAAAACAAGTGCTTAGTAAGATTACTTTTTTAAAACAAATTAATGCTGAATTTTCTTGAATTATTTCTTTTTTAAAAACTTTTTATTATTATTTTGTTCACTTTACATACCAATTGTAGCCCTCTACCTTGTTGCCTCCCGATCCCAGCTCCTTCTCTCATACCCTCTTCCTTCCTTCCTTAGTCCTAAGAAAGGGGAGTCCTCCTCCCCTATGCCTTAACCTTAGCCTATTAAGTCTCATCTGGACTACCTGTATCTTCTTCTGTGGCCTGGCAAGATTGCCAGGCCAGGGGGAAGTGATGAAGGTATTGGGGCCAGATTCCTTGTCAGAAGTAGTCCCTAATCCCCATATTATGGGACTCATAAAGAGACTATACTGCTTATCTACTACATCTGAGCAGAGGACTAGGTCCACATTATGCGTAGTCCTTTGTTGGCACATCAGTGGGCACACCACGCACATCTTTAGCCCAGTTATTTTCTGTTCCATTGGTCCCATCAAGAAACTCTTGATCCCTCGACATCCTTCTGTTCTCCAACTCTTTCTTAAGAATCCCTGTGCTCCACCCTAGAGTTTGGTTGTATGTCTCAGCGTCTGTTTGGATCTCAGTCTGGATGGTGCCTTTCAGAGGACCACTATGGTCAGTTCCCTTCTATTCCTTCACTTCCACTGCCTCCATTGTCTATTCTTTTTGCTCTTCTTAATGAGAATTAAGCATTCTCTCTAGGTTCCTCCTTCCTATTTAGTTTCTTTTAGTCTGTGTATTGTAGTGTGGTTATCTTGTATTAAGTGGATAATAAACACTTATACATGTCTTTCTGGGTATAGGTTACCTTAGTCAATATTATCTTTTCTAGTTACATTCATCTGCTTGCAGATTTCAAGATTTCCTTGTTTTTAATAGGTGAGTAGTATTTCCTTGTGTAAATGTGCCACAGTTTCTTTATCCAGTCATTGGTTGAAAGGTTTCTAGATTGTTTGCTGACCAATAAAGTGGCTACAAACATAATTGAGCAAATGTCCTTGTTGTATGGTGGAGTATCTTTTGGGTATATGCCCAGGAGTGGTTTGGCTGGGCCCTGAAGTAAGCTATTCCCATTTTTCTGAGAAAGTGCCAGGTTGATTTCCAAACTAGTTGTACAAGTTTGCACTCCCAACAGTAATGGAGAAGTGTTCCCTTTTCTCCATATCCTCACCAGCATGTGCTGTCACTTGAGTTTTTGATCTTACCCATTCTGAAGGTGTAAAATGGAATCTCATTGTTCTTTTGATTTGCATTTCCCTGATGACATGGGACATTGATCATTTCTTAAATGTTTCTCAGACATTTGATGGTCCTCTGTTGAGAATTCTCTGTTTAGTTCTGTACCTCTACTTTTAATTTGATTATTTGGTGTGGTAGTGTTTATTTTCTTGTGTTCTTTATATATTTGCATATTAGCCCTCAGTCAAACATTGGTTAGAGAAGATAATTTCCAAGTCTGTAGGCTGTCATTTTGTTCTGTTGACATTCTTTTGCCTTACAGAAGCTTTTCAGTTTCATGGGGTCCCATTTATTAATTGTTGGTTTTAGAGTCTGAGCATTGGTGTTCTATTCAGGATGTTGTCTCCTGTGCCAATGAGCTCAAGGCACTTCTCCACATTTTCTTCTAACATATTTAGTATGTCTGGTTTTATGTTGAGATCTTTAATCCACTTGGATTTTAGTTTTCTGCAGGGTTATAAATAAGGATCTATTTTCATTTTCACCAAGTAGACATCCAATTACACCAGTCCCATTTGTTGAATATGCAATATTTCCGTTATATGCTATTAGCTTCTTTTCAGAAATCAAGTGTCAATAGATATGTAGGTTTTTTCTGGGTCTTGGATTAGGTTCCATTGATCCACCTGTTTGTGTATATGCTAGTACCATGTTGATGTGATTACTGTTGCTCTATAGTACAGCTTGAGATCAGGAATTGAAACACTTTCAGAAGATCTTTTATTATACAGGATTGTCTTAACTATTTTTTTCAAATGAAGTGGAGAATTTATCTTTCAACTTCTGTAAAGAATTGTATTGCCAATTTGATCAGAATTTCATTGAACCTGTAGCTTGCTGTTGGTAAGATGGCCATTTTTACTATGTTAATCCTATCTATCTGAGAGCATGGGAGGTTTTTCCATCTTTTAATATCTTCTTCAATTTCTTTCTTCAGAGACTTCAAGTTAGTTTTCATACAGATCTTTCATTCGCTTGGTTAGATTTATACCCATATACTTGATGCTTTTCTGGATAATTTATTTTTCATCCTGTTTGTCTTTTGTATAAAGGAGAGATACCAATATTTTTTTAATTGATCTTGTATCCAGCCACTTTGCTGAAAGTGTTTTTCAGCTGCAGGAATTCCTTGGTAGAATTCTTGGGGTTACTTATGTACACTACCCTATCCTCTATGAATAGTCATACTTTGACTTCTTTCTTTCCAATTTGTATCCCTTTCATCTCCTTTGGTTGTCTTAATGCTCTATCTGGGACTTCAAGTACTATATTGAAAGGAAAATGAGTCAAGGGCCTTGTCTTGTTCCTGATATCAGTGGAATTTATTTAAATTTATTTCCATTTAGTTTTATGTTTACTATGGGCTTGCTGTATATTGGTTTTACTATGTTTAGGTAAGTGTTTTGTATCCCTGTTCTCTCTAAGACTTTAGCATGAGTAGGTGTTGGATTTTGTCAAATGTTTTTTCATCATCTAAGGAGATGATCTTGTGGGTTTTTTCTTTCAGTCTGTTTATATGATGTATTACATTGATGGATTTCAATATATTGAACCACCCATGTATGCCTGGGATTAAACATACTTGGTCATAATAGATGTTTTGATGTGTTCTTGGATTCAGTTTGCAAAACAAAACAAAAACAAAAAACAAAAGAACAACAACAAAATCGAGGGCTGAATGGACTCAAGGCAGAATTCTACCAGACCTTCAAAGAAGAGCAAAAGCCAATTCTCTTCAAACTATTTCACAAAATAGAAAGAGAATAAATATTACCAAACTCATTCTATGAAGCCACTGTCACTTTGAGACCTGAGCCATATAAAAATTCAATAAAGAAAGAGAATTTCAGACCTTTTCCCTTATGAACATTGATGCAAAAATACTCTACATAATACTTGCAAACTGAGTATAGTAGTCTGAGGTGACATCTGTGGTCTCTTAGTATCTGCATGACATCTACTCAGGCCCTTCTGGATTTCATAGTCTCTGTTGAGAAGTCAGGTTTAATACTGTCCTAGCCTTTTTCTGTTGCAGCTTTTAATATTCTTTCTTCATTCTCTACATTTAATGTTTTAATTATTCTGCAGCAGGAGGATTTTCTTTTCTGGTCCAGTCTATTTGAAGTTCTGTAGGCTTCTTGTATGTTTATGGGCGTTACTTTATTTAGATTTGATTGAAAATGTTTTCTGAGCTGTGGAGTTTGGAGTCTTCTCTTTTTTCTATTTCTATTATTCTTAGGTTTACTCTTTTTATAGTGTCCCAGATTTCTTGCATGTTTTGTGTCAGGAAATTTTTAGTTTTGACATTTGCTTTGACTGATATTTCAATAACTTCAACTGAATCTTCTACATTTGATATTCTTTCTTCCATTTCTTATATTTTGTTGGTGTTGCTTGTGTCTGCAGTTTCTGTCCTCTTCCCTACATTTTCCAACTTCAAGTTCCCGTTTTAAGTCTTGAATTGCTTTATTCATCTCATTCATTTCTTTTTCCTGTTTGATGGAAATTCCTTGTACTTCTTCATAGGATTTATTCAAGCACTTCATCTGTTGACTGTATTTTCCATATTTCTTTGAGAGATTTATTTTCCTCCTTCAAGGGTTCTATCATTTTCATTATTTCAGATTTAAATTCATCTTCTTGTGCTTTGTGAGTATTCATATCTCCAGGGCCTCCTGTGGTAGGATCACTGGTTTCCAGTGGGGTCATACAGCTCAGATTTTTGTTCCTTGTCTTCTTGGCTGATCTGTAGCCATCTGATTATCTCTGGTGTTAGCAGGCCTGGAGGTTCCTCCAATGGAGTTGCTGTCTGTGTCCCATGTGGTCCAGGCAGGTCTGGAGTCAGCAGAGAGAGCTCCAAGCTGAAGGCTGTTTGCTAGAACTCCCCCAAGGCCTTCTAAGTATGGTAGGTAATGGGTGTTCATGCCTGCACCCAACTCAGCTCTACTAAATTCCTTGTCTGTGTCCTAGTAGGTCAGGCAGAAATGGAGCATGATGAAAGAGCCAGGCCAGGAAGCAGTGGGCAGAGAAAGATTCAAGCCCTAAGCTGCTTCGGTCTCCCACAGGCCTCTTCGGGATGGCAGGTAGTGTGGGTTGTAGCCCGTCCTGACTCACCTTTGCTTCTTAGTTCTCTGTGTCCCAGATAGGCCAGGCTGGTAAAAGCCCAAAGCTGCTCAGGAGTCACACAGGCCTCTTCAGGATAGCATCTAATATGAATTGTGTCCCATGCCAGACTCATCTCTCCAAACTCAGTTTTGTTGTGCCAATCCTCTGTCCCTTCAGGAGTCCTGAATTTCCTACTAGAGTATTTGGAGGAGTGAAGGGTATTCAAAGCTTATGACTCCCAAACCAGGGGAAACATCTGGCCATGATGGGTAGGATTGGTTCTGATCCTCCCCAAAAAATCTTCTCTTTAGCCAGGTTCAAAGCCTCTGATCCTCTGCTCCCTAAACATGGTACACACTGGGCACCACCATCTTGGAATCTGAATTATACCTGTCAGAATGGCTAAGCTCAAACACTCTACTCACACATGCTGGCAAGAGAGAGGAGAAAGGGGAACATTCCTCCATGGCTGGTGGGAATGCAAACCTGCATGACCACATCGGAAATCAATCTGGTGCTTTTCTCAGAAAACTGGGACTAGTTCTACCTCAAGACTCAGCCATACCACTTCTTGGCATATACCCAAAAGATGCTCCGCTCTACAACAAGGACATTTACTCAACTATGTTCATAGAAGCTTTATTAATAATAGCCACAATCAGGAAACAACCTAGATGTCCCTCAGTCAGAGAATGGATAAAGAAACTTTGGTACATTTACAAAATGGAATACTATGCAGCTATTAATAACAAGGAATTCTTGAAATTTACAGCCAAATGAATGGAACTAGAGGTGATCATCCTGAGTGAGGTAACCCAGAACCAGAAAGACACATGTGGTATATACTCACTTTTAAGTGGATATTAGGCCAACATAGATGTCCTCTGAGAGATTCCATTCTGTGTGATTGGGAGAGATGTTAGGACTTGCTACTGGACTCTGGGTGGAATGTTGAGAGTGGTATGAAAGAATCAGGAAATAAAAAGGTTCAGAGGATTCAGGGTCCCCTCAAGGAGACCAGAAAGACTGGCAGGTCTGGACTCAATGGGGTCTGTAAGAACTGTTGCACCAACCAAGGATAATGTATTCAGTAAACCTAGACCCCCTGTGCAGATCTAGCCAACAGAAAGATTATTCTTCATGGTTGTGGGGAACGTGGGACTGCCTCTGACATGATCTCTGGTGCCCTTGATTTGATCACTGCCCCCTTGGTGGGGAGGCCTGGCAGCACACAGAGGAAGGGGAAGTAGGCTGTCCTGATGAGACCAGATTTACCGTGGGCATATGGTTGAGGATGATGTACCTTTCTGTCAGAGGTCTAGGGGAATAGGGCAGAAAAATGGAGGGAAGATGGGAATTGGAAGATACAAGTGGGGGGATAATATTTGGGATATAATCTGATTAAATTATAATAAATTAAAATTTTAAAAATAGTTTACAGTGTTGCTTTGCTTTTCTTTTGAGTTTTTTCAATTCAGCTAAAATTGATCATTTTGTATACCTAACTGGGTCTAGAAAGACATTTCTTCAAAGGCAGAATCTCTGAGTTCTGAGAAATAATTGAAATAAGCTCAGGTTAGTAAGTACAAATTGATCTGCATTATTGTCTTAATTTCTTTTACCATAACTGCGATAAAATGACTTGAGAAAGTAATTTAAAGAATGAAGCTTTTGTTTTGCTTACACTCTCAGGATATAGTCTATAGTAGCACAGCGGCAGGGGTAGGAAGGGAGTGGAACACTGCATCAATAAGGAAAAAGCAGAGAGTGTCCCATGAACTCAGGCTAGTTAGTACTTAGCTCCATATTTACAGCTCAGGTCTTACAATTAAGATGAGTCTTCACACATCAATTAACATAATTAAGATTAATTCCTCATAGACATGGACTGAACCCTATCTCCTAAGTGGTTCTAGATTTTATAAAATTGACAATTAGCATTAGGGATATACATATTTATACAATGTTTTATTTGGTATAAATTGAACTGGTCACATTCCACATCACTGAAGGTAGTCTAGAGGGAGTTTAATCAATCTATTTCCTAGAAGGTGAAATAGTGCATGTGTAATTAATCACTATTCAGAATCCATTGTTGAAGATGTTCACTACATGAATACTTCTGCCCAATAGTGATATCTTGACATCTTTTAGCAATCAGTCATTTATTTCTATGCAGATTATTATGCAAAAGGACTTCTGCATATTTCGCATCTAATGACTTGATTGGTAATTTAATTTATTAGTAGAGTGCTTGTCTAGCATGCCAAAAGTTCTCTGGGTTTTATGCCCCCTACAACACATTAAACACGCACACATGCACACACACACACACACACACACACACACACACACACACACACACAGAAAACTGAAGGATGGATAAACAGTGGTACATTTACACAAAGGAATCCTACTCAGCTATTTAAAACAAGGAAACCATGAAATTTGCAGGCAAATGGATAGAACTAGAGAAGATCATCCTGAGTGATGTAACCTAGACCCAGAAAGACACATATGGTATATACTCACTTATAAGTGGATACTAGCCATATAGTACAGGATAAACATACTACGATTCAGACCAAAAGTAGATAACTAACAAGGAGAACCCTAGGGAGGATGCTTAAGTCTCACTCAGAAGGGGATATAGAATAGACAGTGGAAGTGGTTGAAGAGAGGGAACAGGATAAGAGAGGGAGCTAGAAGAGAAATGAGCATGGAGATCATGTGGGGAGAGTTGGGGTGGGAGACAGGGGCCTTGCAGCTGAAGAGAAACCTTGGGTGAGGGCATCTATGTGACAAACTGGAGACCTATGACAGGGAAAGCTCGTGGCAGGTCATAGAAGTGACTTTACCTGAGATCTCCAGTAGCAGGGGTCATGGAGACTGAAGAGCCCACCCTCTAACTAGACAGGACTCCTAGTGTAGGGAGGAGAACACCAACCCACTCACAAAAATCTTTGACCCAAAATTTACCCTGCCTACAAGATGAGCAAGATAGAGCAGAAATTGCAGCAATATCCAAACAATGCCTGATCCAATCTGCTATCCACACCAAAGGAAAGAGACAAACTCTAACACCATTAAGAGTACTCTCCTGTGCTTTCAAGAAAGGAGCCTAGCACAGCTGTCCTCTGAGAGGCTCTACCCAGCAATGGGCAGAAACAGGTGCTGTGATTCAGACACAAACATTGCACAAAGTGCAGGGAGCCTTGTGGAAGAGTGGAGGAAAGGATAGAAGGACCTGGAGGAGACAGAAACTCCACAAAAAGACTAACAGAGGCAACTAACCTGTGACCAGGGGAGGTTATGGAGACTGAAGGACCAACCAAGGACAATGGATAGAGTGGATCTAGGCCTTCCACACATATGTGCCCAGTGGGCAGTTTGATCTTCATGTGTGTCCCCTAGCAAGGGGATATGGGTCTGTTTCTGAAAATGATTTTGTGGCGTGCTTTTCTATTGCTTTTCCTTCCAGGCCACCAAGGAAGAGCATGTGCTCAATCCTGCTGTGGTGCAGTGGGTTAGTGTGTGTGTAGGAACTCCTCTCTTCTGAATGGTGGTGGAGAGGGGACAGGAGAAGAAGTAGAGAGGGTGGAATAAGGAGGAGAGGAGAAAGGGGGCTACACTTGGGATGAAAAGTGATGAAATAAATTTTTAAAGTTAAAATTAGTTTTCAAAGCAAATAATGGCCAGAGGAGCTGGCAAGTTAGCTTATTATGTAAAAGGCACTTGATAATCCAAGTTAAATCTGACAGACCTACATGGTAGAAGCGGTGCTCCAACTCAGGAAAGTTGTCCTCAGACTTCTACATATATGCTTTGGTACGCGTGTGCCACGTCTTTCCAATATAAATAAAAAAGTTAGTAATTAAGTAAATCAATCAATCAATCAGTGCAAAAGAATTTTTTATTTTGTTGACAAATACATCACAATTGTAGCCTCCTCCCTCATTGCCTCCAGGTACACTTTCCTTCCCTCATATCCTTTCCGTCCCTTAATCCTCAGAAAGGGGAACCCTTCTTCCCTAACATCTGCCCTCAGCCTATCAAATCTCATATGGACTGCCTGTGTCCTCTTCCTCTGTGGCCTGGCAAGGCTGCACCAGAAACAGTTGAAGAGAAGGAACAGGAAGGGTTTCTAATATAAAACAGTTTTAAGAGTAATAGTTCAGTTGCAAATATCATGCAGGTACAAAGACATAGGATTAGTTCTCTGGCACTCATGTAACATGTTTTTATTGGAGACAGATGGCTCAGTCCAATTACATGCATTTTCTGGTCTCCAACAACCTGCACACATTGTGCACAGACATACATGCAGAAAAAAAACCTCATACATATAAAGTAAGAGTAAATAGATCTTTAAAAAAAGAAATAAAGTGGAATGTGATTGAGAAAGACATCCATTGTCCACCTTGGTATCCACACTCATGCCCACATGCATCTGCATGCTCATGTATGCAAACATGTATCCGTACACACATACAATGAATGTACAAGCAAAAACACATATTATAATGATTTTACTTGTTAATTATTATTTATCACATTTCAACATATTAAGTAATATATGTAAAAAGTTGTTTCATGTATAGCTTATGTGTCAATGCTCTTTCATTTTTAAATTTTATGTTGGTGCAAAGATGAATAGGATTTATTCATCTGAAACACATAGCTGAGGCAAGTCTCTTGATTCACAAAGAATCTCAGTACCGTAAGTTCTATTTTTAATCTTTACTTTTTACAGTCCACATTTTACTGAATTTCTTTTAGCCAGCTTTATATGATTAATGTAATGAGAAAAAATAAAAACTTTCAAGTAGCATTTTCCTTAGGGAATGGCTCCAGCAGAGAACTTGATTACAATATGAGAAAGGAGACACTGATGTGAAAGTCTTACGTGATTTAAAAGGAACTAAAATTGCTGAATCCTCAGGGAATTGCTACCTTTTTCTTTTTCAAATAAGGAGAACCAAATAAAAACCATGCTTCCTTTTTAATCTTACTTGATAGTTGTAAAAATATTAGTTTCCATAATCTCGAACACCACCAATATTAAACTTTGCTCTTTGCTTCTCTCTCTCTCTCTCTCTCTCTCTCTCTCTCTCTCTCTCTCTCTCTCTCTCTCTCTCTCTCTTCTCTGAAAGATATGAGCTATGCATAAGGGTCAATAAAAATGGAATGGAAAATAATCATAGTGCATTGATTACTCTTTTTTTTTAATAAAAATAGATTCCTGTCTTACACAATACATCCCAACCACAATTTCCCCTCCCTCTAGTCCAGCCAGCCTCACCACCCACATCCATTCCCCTTCTGCTTCCTCTTAAAAAAGAGCAGGCCTCCAAGAGACAACAGCAAGAATGGAGAAAAGGATATACAGTAAGGCAAGGTGAAAGCCTTCATTTTGAGGCTGAACTAGATAAGTCAATTAGAGGAAAAGAGTCCCCCAAACTGGCAGACGAGTAAACATATTCTTGCTCCCACTGTTTGGAATTCCACAAAAACCTTCAGCAAAAACATATACTCAAATGACCTTGTCCAGACTCATGCAGGGCATGTTTCAGTCTTTATGAGCCCAGATGAGCCCTACTTAGTTGACGCAGTGGGCCATGTTCTCTTGGTGTCCTCAATCTTCACCGGCTCCTACAAGCTTTCCCTACTCTGTTGTGGGGGAGGAAATACTGGAGACATTCAAGGTAGACTCTTTGTCTCAGCATAAGGTCTGGGTGAGATCTCTACACCCACTTATGTCTACTGCCATAGGAAGACTTGCTGATGATAACTGGACAAGTCATCCATCCATTTATGAGTATTTCAGATTATCATGAGGAAATATTTCTTCTTAGTCTCTCTCTCTCTCTCTCTCTCTCTCTCTCTCTCTCTCTCTCTCTCTCTCTCTCTCTCTCGCTCATCACTCATTCTACCCTAGGTCTCTGAACTATCCAGTATCAGGTTCCTGTCCATTCACGTAATGTAGGTCTTGGGATCCCTATCATAGAATGGGCCTCAAGTTAAACCAAGCATTGGTTGTTGACCACTCTCACAGGTTCTGTGCCCCAGGACATCTTGCAGTCACTACAGATGGTAGTTTGAAGGTTTCATGGCAGGGTCAGCGCCCATATTTGTCTTTCAATAGCTTGTAGCGTATCTTCTCATGTCAAAGAGAAATTTCCAAAAGTACTTGAAAATAGAAATATTTTTCATATTTACTCCAGTTTGCTTTCTAAAATTGAAAAAACAATTACCCAACAACTGATTGTTAGTTAAAAGTTTATGATAAATGAGCCATTGTGTAGATTTCATCACTGAAGTTAACTATCCAACTGGATATGACAGAGAATAGAAAAATAAAATATGGGTACAAGATAATGGAATATTATTACGAATACTGGTCATTCACTCTTTATGCCCATTCGTACTATAACTATAACTATAAGAGCTATGATAGCAAATACTGAAGAGCATAGCAATTATAAAGACCAGCAGGCACAAGGTTACTGTGTAATTCAAATTCTGATTTCTGTACTCCACCATATCTGGTTCCAATCACTGTTCTGAGATTCTCCTGCCTCATATTGTGTAAACACTGCTCTCCAATTGTCCCCTGATATGTTAATAAAGCAGTTTACCACCAATTGCTGAGCAGGGCAGAGAATAGGGCTAGATTTCCTGCCAGCCAGTATGGAGATAGCTAAAAGAGGAAGTAGGGGATTCAAGCATGGCCAGATGTTCAGGAGAGACCAGGAAAGAGGGCTCAGCAAGGAAAACTACACAGTGCAAGTATCTCCAGGATGTAGGCTGAGAGGAAAGCAAATTAGCTTAGAGGGCTAAGGAAAGAGTAATAACCCCTCAGTTAATATGTTGTGAACCTTATTGTTAAACAAGTATAAATGTTTCAATTATTTGCATGATAAGAAGGTTAAGAGAGAAATGGAGAAACAAACACCATTATTTTGTAAAAAAAAATAATAATAACTTGAAGACTTGGCATCATGTATATTTTCAAAAACATTCTTATTCCTTTTAACATGCTTATGACATTATTTATCCATTATTAAGTCTAAAGATGTTTATTAATTCTTTTAAAAATACTGTATATTTGAATCCCAGGTTATAGCTAAATTTACCAAATATTTTTCACAATGAATCTCTTTACAACTGAGCATTAATATTGTGCATCATTTAAAATGGGAACTGATTGACAGTATGCACCCATTCTTAGTTATAAAAAAATGGAAGTGTGATAAGAAGATTAGTTGACATATCTCATTTTATGTATTAGAAAAGATATAAACATGTGAATTTCAGAATTGAATGATTTATTATTTCATCTTATAAATTTTATGTATACTGAGAAGGAAATCAAGTGAAATCTCAACCACAAACCCAATTTCTCCTTCAACTTCACTGAAGAATCTCTAATACTTAACTTACCCAATTTCATGGCTCTCTCTCTCTCTCTCTCTCTCTCTCTCTCTCTCTCTCTCTCTCTCTCTCTCTCTCTTTCTCTCTAGCCTATGTTATTAGTGTAGTATTTTGAACTTTCTTGACAAATAACTCACAGGCAAATTTCCCATGCCTGGCACTGGGCTTTTGTTAAGTAGTATATAGTTTTTAAGAAGTACATTATTCCCTCTACAACACTAGTCTGTTTAAATTCACACACACACACACACACACACACACACACACACACACACACACACACACACAGAGAGAGAGAGAGAGAGAGAGAGAGAGAGAGAGAGACAGAGAGAGAGAGACAGAGAGAGACAGACAGACACAGACACAGACACAGACACAGACACAGACACAGACACAGACACAGACACAGACACAGACACAGACACAGACACAGACACAGACACAGACACAGACACAGACACAGAGTCAGACAGATAGAGACAGAGGCAGAACACAGAAACAGAAAGACATAATGACTAAATGACCAAAGTAAGAATTGTGAGAGAACAGGTAATATTTGTACAGTAGAAGAGGAACACCACCTTGGTGGCATGGTCTTTGCCAACTGGTAAACATCCTAGTATAGACTCCGAGAGAAATATATACCAAAATAAGAGTCTTGGCTTTTTGGCATTGCTTCATATTTTTAGCTATTCATCAGCGTGATGCCCCTAGAGAGAACTACTCCAGAGGTTCTGGGTTCAGGCTGCTGCTCCTGGTTCTGATTGCTGCAGTTTCAGTCACTTTTGCTGAATTGCTGGTTTGCTGTTTGAGGGGTCTGCTGGAATCCTGCAGACTATGCCAGTGGAACCTTTCCAAGGAACTGAGTCTAAAATGGTCTACTTCTCCAGTCCCTACTAACCTCTTTTCTCTCCTATCTATGGTGGGTGGGTTAGAAGCGAGACATAAGCACAGAAGAACCCCAAATAAAGTAGGTTTGAAAAAGTTAAAATCCTACAGTGAGAGATAGAGTAAATATGGGAGAAATTAAAAGACTGTTCGAGTTATTTAGAACTTGCTATGGAGCCCAGACTGGCCTTAAATTAATTGCCGTTCTTTCTCTGTCTTCCAAATGCTTAGATTTCAAGTCAGTCACCAGCACATCTAACAAATAAAAGACAAAAACAAACCAAGAATTGGAAAAATAAAAGTGTATATAAAACGACATGAAATAAAATATTCAGCTAAATTTAGAATCACTTAAGGTCTCTGTATTGTTACAAAAGAGGGTAAATATTTTATTCATTTGTACAATTTAAAATTTAAAGGTTGAAAGAAAAATAAGGTAGAATGGTTAAAAAGGATAATAAAAATATGTAAACTAAGAGAAGGCAGAAAAATGAAGATATATTTTAGGTATCTATATGTCTAATCTATTTCTATCTAAATATTTAAATACCAATACATGTACTATATGAACATAGTTAATATAGTACATTAAATATGCTTAAATATTAATATAAATTTTGTTTCCATATGTCACATGTCACACACACATACAATAAGTATATTAAATTTTTTCCAAGTACCATGACTTTGGAAGAGATGGAGAGATAAGGAATAATGTAGGTTTGAAAGTAAATGGGATTGTTTCTTTTCTTTTCTTTGTTTGTTTGTTTTTTGAGGCATAGTTTCTCTGTGTAGCCCTGGCTGTCTTAGATGCTCTTTGTAAGCAAGGCTGGCCTTGAATTCATAGATATCTGTTTGCCTCTGTCTCTCCAGTGCTAGGGTTAAAGGCATGTTCCACCACTGCTCACATAGTTCATCTCTTTCTATCATATTTACCTCTCCATATTACCATGTGAAGTCAATGAGGTAAACAGTTACTCTGTCTCTTTTAACCTCCAAGTCTGAGGTGTGTAATTAAGTGGAAATTTAACTGTTATTGAACATATTTAATGAATATCTTTTTAAATACCTAGGTGATTTTTTTTTCTCGCTTAGGTGTGGTTTTCTTCCCTCCACCCCAGTTATATAATTCCCTACACAACATTTAAAGCCTCTATCTTTTTCCATATTTTCTTTATATTTCTAGTTTTCTTCTAAACATTATGCAATCATATCTACTGCTTATGTTCCACTTACAGCTCTCCAAATCATAGCAAAATAATCAGTAAATCTCCCTGTACCAACATCCTGGAGGAATATAAACACTGCATGCAGCCACTGAAAACTTATGTTTATGAAAGGCTGTTTTCTGGAATGTTCAATAATGTAACAAGAAGATTCTGCATATGGTGAAATATCACACCTCATGTTCAATTTAAGAAATACACTGATGTCTTAGTTTGAGCGGGACCCCTGGGCCCAAATCTGCCTATCGTAATGTTCTACTTGTAGGTTTCTAGGACCCTCTGGATCCTTCTACTTTGCTATTCTCCCATGCTTCTCTCATCTAGAGTCCCAATAGGATGTCCTCCCCTCTGTCCCAGTTTCCTGGTAAGTGAAGGCTTTCGTGGGATGCCGCTTGGGCTAATATGCAGATATAAGTGAGTATATACCATTTGAGTCTCTCTGCTTCTGGGTTAAGTCACTCATTATGATCACCAGCCAAGGACAATACAGGTGGTAAACTTTAAACCCCTACCCAGATCTAGCCAATGGTCAGAACATTCTCCACAGTTGAGTGGAGAGTGGGATATGACTTTCTCACATACTCTGGTGTCTCACATTTGACCATGTCCCCTGGAGGGGGAGACCTGGTGGCACTCAGAGGAAGGATAGCAGGTTACCAAGAAGAGACTTGATACCCTATGAGCATATACAGGGGGAGGTAATTCCCCTCAGGAACAGTCATAGGGGAGGGGAATAAGGGAAAAATGGAAGGGAGGGAAGAATGGGAGGATACAAGGGATGGGATAACCATTGAGATGTAACAAGAATAAATTAATTAAATTTAAAAAAATACACTGAGCATTCTCTCTGAGAACAAGTTTCTTTAAATGTAAAAAGAGGATATTTTTACTTGGTCCAGAGATTTAAAAAAAAATTGCAACCACTGTCTAATTAACTGACATTTTTAGGAGTACAGATTATTCTTTGTAAGAAATTAGAATATAGTTAATCTTACCACATATTCCCCATGTCATCTATTAATTATCCATACCCTACACTTTCTGAAAACAATGTGATTTCAGGGAACTTGGCTAAAAAGTAGATTAGTGACAGAGTGCTTTGCTGTCTTGCCAAGGCCCTCCTATCTATCACTGCATAGGGAAGAGAGAAAGTAGGTAAGAAGGTGGGACAGAGATGTATGATTGAAGAGAAAAGGAGGAATTAAAGTAACTTTAACTTGATATGATGGTACATACCTGTAACTCCAGCATTAAGAAGGAGTTCATCTCAGAGTGAAAGAGAGACCGAGCAGAAAGAGAACAAAAATATAACCTTTACAGGTAAAAACAATACCAATGTGTAAAATACTGATGATGATATTTACTAAAAAAAAAAAAAATCCCTACTGAACCTATGAGGTTAGAGAGTCAATAAATTTGCTATATTTGTTCTTGCTTGTTTGTTTTATGTGTATCTCTTTGATTTTATGTCCACCACATAAAACCATAGCAGTGCAAGTGCCTGCTGTGTGCAAAGGTTTTTGGATTATGTGATGGTTTAAATGAGAACCACTCCAATGGGCTCATATGTTTGAATAATGGTATCCAGTTGGTGAAACTGTTTGGGCAGAATTAGGTAGTGTGGCCATGTTTGAAGAGGTGTGTCAATAAGGCTTCAAATGACTCTTAGTCTGTCTCAGTCTCCCTCTTACTTGATTAGATGTAAGCTCTCAACTGTTCCACCCAGCTTGCTTGTTCTCCACATTCATGAGCACTAAACCGTTCAAACCATAAACCAAAATAAAATACATTCCTTTTATAAATGGTGTTGGTCTCAGTTTCTATCACAGCAATGGGAAAGTACCTAAGAGAGAAGTTGGTTCCAGGAAGTACTGTATTGATGTGACAGGCCTCTCCATGTTACTTGTTGGAGGAGTGTGAAAGGTTTCAGAACTATGTACTAGGCAAGAAGTTGAGCGCTATAAATAGGGTTAAAGGGGACATCCGTGTAGAAGATAATATGTCTGAGAGCAGTGTGGACAATGGAAGCCCCACTCAAGGGGTTTCAGATGGAAACAATATTAGACTAAATAATGTGGTTCTCTTAGCCAGTGGCCTAAGAATCTACTTGAGGCTAAATTGAAAAGTTATCAATGAATTTACATGGTAAGGGAGATTACAAGACAGCCTAATATAGACTCTTCTATCTGGTTGTTAGTAATCATTTTTTTAACAGTTACAATGAAAAGAAACATGTAGCACCATAAGGAATACAAACTGTACAGTTTGAAGAACAAAAGTTGCACCAGGAAGTTTAATGTTTGAGCCAAGGTTTGAGATGAGATATAAACAAAGACCACCTCAAATAGACTAAATAGGAAAGTGCTCTCTGGGAAATACCCGCCCAGTTATGCTTCCAACTTGTAAAAAAGAAAGGCCAGACAAACATTCTGCTGCTAAAAAGTAACAAGAAATTAAAGCTGATATGAATGTGATTCAGTGTTGTCAGGGTTTATCGCAAGTTGGTAGTCAAACAAGTACATTTTGTCCAGTGGCTTGTTTGACACATTTGAAGTCAACTTCATAAAGAGGTTCTTTGACGCTCAACATCTTTTTTGAGGCAGGCTGAGTGTTGCCAGGAGTTAACTTGTCTTGTTGTCAAAAGTGTAATGTCCCATTTCCTCTAAGGGGCTTGGATAGGTTTCTGTTTACTCACTTGGTCTACAGATGCTTGTTTTCATTGGGAGTTGGTTATAAGTCATTATTGTTCTTCTGTAGGTAAGGAGGTAGGAGTTGAAAGGAAAAAAAAGGGGATGTAGAACTACAGAGAGAGAAGAGAATGAAAGGTATATTCTTGAATCTACTCTTCATCTCAAGGCCTTAACTGTTACTCACAAATAAGGTTTTTTTTTTTTAATTCAATGGTACTGTATATTGATGCAAATCATGGTCATGTCAAAACCAGTCTAATTTTATCACAATCATATATATCTAGGTCTAACAGATAAATATGATTCTATACATATATAACGTAAAATAGTTAAATAAGGTCTTCACAAGCCTCAAAGATCTACAGAATATGGTGTTTAAAGATGTTTTTATTTTTCTAAAGATTCATGAACTTTAGATTTTTAAAGCATGATGGAACTGTGAAAGACTATGGGGACATGAGGAAGTCCTATGGCCAATTTTCTGAGAAAGCACCAGATTAATTTATAGAGGGCGTGTACAATTTGCACTTCCACCAGTGATGGAGTGCTCCCCTTTCTCCACATCCTTGTCAGCATGTTCTGTCACTTGAGGTTTTATCTTATCCATTCTGACAGTTGTAAGATGGAATCTCAGAGTCATTTTCATTTACATTTCCCTGATGACTAAGGACAGTGAGTATTTCTTTAAGTGCTTCTAGGTTATTTGAGATCCCTCTATTGAGAATTTTCTATTTAACTCTGTGCCCCATTTTTTAAATTGGGTTATTGTGTTTGTAGGTGCTTAACGCTTTGATTTCTTTATATATTTTGGATATTAGCCCTTTGTTGGCTACAGAATGGGTGAAGGTCTTTTCCTACCTTTCATTCTATTGACAGTGTCCTTGGTCTTACTGTATGTTTTAAGTTTCAAGAAGTCCAATTTATCAATTGCTGATCTTAGAGCTTGAGCTGTTGGTGTTCTGTTCTGGAAGTTGTCACCTGTGCCAATGAGTTCAAGGATTTCCCCCACTTTCTATTCTATTAGATTTAGTGTGTCTGGTTTTATGTGGAGGTCTTTGATACACATGAACTTCAATCTTGTGCAAGGTAATAAGTATGTATCTATTTGCATTTTTCTAGATGTAGACATCCAGTTAGGCCAGCAGCATTTGTTGAAAATGCTGTTGTTTTTTCCATCGTATGGTTTTGACTTCTTTGTCTAAGATCAAATGCAGGGGTGGAGATGCCTCCAGAATTTCTTTTATTGCATAAAATTGTATTAGTTATTTTGAGTTTTGTTTTTGTCTTTTTATTTTTCCGTGTGAAGTTTAGATTTCTTCTTTTAAAGTCTGTAAAGAATTGTGTTGGCATTTTGATGTTGATTGTATTTAATCTATAGATTGCTTTTGGTAAGACAACCATTTTTACTATGTTACCACAGGTTTTAAAGGCACTTAGTATGGGATAAGTTGTCCTCTAAGCTTCCACCAATCAGATCTTGAAAAATCAGCATAATTAAGTAGAGGCCTTAGGGTGCTGAAACAGCTCATCAATAAAGAGGCACAATAAAGTAATTTACAAGCAAGATCTTTTGGTGGATCAAACCACAGTCTTTTAGGAAATAAAAGCCACAAGTTATAGGTTCGTGTCCCTCCTCTCTAAGCTTGGGAAGTCAGGGGCAATGAGGGACAGAAGGATAACAGTGTCCACAAAATTAACAAAGCAGGGCTCTTAGGTCCTCATAGCAGCTGAAACAGCAATTATTGAACCTGAACGGGTCTGTGCGCGGTCCTCTATGTATATGTTATTTTATTTGGTGTTTTTGTGGGGCTTCTAACAGTTGGAGTGGAGGGTGTCTCTGACTTTTTATCCTGCTCATGGGACATTTTTCTGCCTACTGGATTTCTCCACCCAGCCTTGATATAAGGGTTTGTGGCCTTGTCTCATTGTATTTTGTTATGCATTGTTTAGTTGTTATCCCTGGGAGGCCCTCTCTTTTCTGAAGGGAAATAGGGACGAGGAGTTGATCTGGGGGAAAGAGGAGTTGGGGGATAAAGTTTGTAAAGAGTGGGGGGGGCGGGGCAAAATTGTGGTTGGGATGTATTGTATGAGAAGAGTAAATTTTAAAGAAGTCATCAACTATTTGAAGGTGTATGGTTCACTAACTTTAGGAAAGTTAAGAAATGATGGTGACGCTCTGAAAATTAAACTCATTAGTCCCCCAAATTTTTAATGTGTTTTAAAAAATTTAACTCTCTATACAGAATATATAAGTATATGTCTGTAATCCAAATATCCAAGTACAATGAAATAATTATAAATAAGGTGTTAGAAAATATATTTCACACTAGTTTAATATGAAAAACATAATTCAAGATTAAAATATCCTCCATCTAAATTATATATACCTACAAAGTATATTCACATATTGCTGTGAAGAATAAGTGCTTAAGCTGAATACATGCATTATTAAAATAGTTATATTTTGTCAACATTTTGATAACAAGAATGAGAAATTTTTTCTTTAACCAGAGTTACACTGTAAAATGATAGGAACACAATGGTGTCCGATGATTAAATAAGATATTTCTTTCTCAATAGCCACTAAAGTGATGATCTGTAAAGCATATTGGCATACATTCAGTTTTAGTTCCTTTGAGTTTAGCTCTAAGAACTTCTTGAAGTGTAAATTGAGTGGTTTATTTTGTATGTTATTTCAACAAAATGCATAGATTTAGAATTTAAGAGACATGTCCCGTGCAGATTAAAATTCTTTTCTAAGAAGTCCTTGAGACTAAGAAGAGGTGACTTTGGAATGAGTTTTCCCAAGATGATATGTGGGGCGGGGGAAGAAAAACCAAGAATAGGAGAAGTAAAGCAATTCTTTATTTTTTTTTTCCAAATATATTAGACTCGATAATTTTGTTAGTGTCAACAAAACTTTACCATATATCATCCAAACCAGGACATAGTAGGAATCAAAGAGAGGGCTACTAATAATTACACAAGTACAACAAGTATAAACTGCAAGTTTCCTGGGCAGACTGGATCCTACAATCAACCTAGAAATAGGGATTAAACTGCAAGTACATGCAGAAATCATACTGTTCCCACACGTATGCGGAAAAGGTAAAAGTGTACTGTTCTCTTGAATTGATTTATTTTGGCAACACTGGCTCTTTTTTATCATTTAAATTTTCAGTCCCAATATTAAACAATGCCCTAAGTATCCCCTTCTGAATAGTTATCAGCACAGAGCCATTTCCATTTCTACCTTGTTTTCATTCTCTTACTTGAAATGTTGGCTACTGGATTCTCTCTATCTTCGTCTCTCTGTCTCTGTCTTTCTCTCTCTGTCTCTGTCTGTCTCTCTCTGTCTCTCTGTGTCTCTGTCTCTCTGTCTCTCTGTGTCTCTCTGTTTCTCTGTCTCTGTCTCTGTCTCTCTCTCTCTCTCTGTCTCTCTCTCTCTCTCTCTCTCTGTCTCTCTCTCTCTCTGTCTCTCTCTCTCTGTCTCTCTCTCTCTGTCTCTCTCTCTCTCTCTGTCTCTCTGTCTCTCTCTGTCTCTCTCTCTCTCTCTCTCTCTGTCTCTCTCTCTCTCTGTCTCTCTCTCTCTGTCTCTCTCTCTCTCTCTCTCTCTCTCTCTCTCTCTCTCTCTTTCTCTGTCTCTCTCTCTCTCTGTCTCTGTCTCTCTCTGTCTCTCTCTCTGTCTCTCTCTCTCTGTCTCTCTCTCTCTCTCTGTCTCTCTGTCTCTCTCTGTCTCTCTGTCTCTCTCTGTCTCTCTCTCTCTCTGCCTCTCTCTCTCTCTCTCTCTCTCTCTCTCTCTCTCTCTCTGTCTCTGTCTCTCTCTGTCTCTCTGTCTCTCTCTCTCTCTCTGTCTCTGTCTCTCTCTGTCTCTCTCTCTCTCTCTGTCTCTCTCTCTCTCTCTCTCTGTCTCTCTCTCTCTCTCTGTCTCTCTCTCTCTGTCTCTCTCTCTCTCTCTCTCTGTCTCTCTCTCTCTCTCTGTCTCTCTCTCTCTGTCTCTCTCTCTCTGTCTCTCTGTCTCTGTCTCTGTCTCTGTCTCTGTCTCTCTCTCTCTCTCTCTCTCTCTCTCTCTCTCTCTCTCTGTCTCTCTCTCTGTCTCTCTCTCTCTGTCTCTCTCTCTCTGTCTCTCTGTCTCTGTCTCTGTCTCTGTCTCTGTCTCTCTCTCTCTCTCTCTCTCTCTCTCTGTCTCTCTCTCTCTCTCTCTCTGTCTCTCTCTCTCTCTCTCTCTCACTCTCTCTCTCTCTCTCTCTCTCACTCTCCTTCTCCCCCTTTCCCATCCCTCATTCTCTCTCCCTACACTCTCCTTCTGATTACAGTGTAAATGTCTAAATCCCCAGGAACTAAACTAAAAAAAACAATGCCTAGGATAAAGAAGGCATGCAAAAAATTTGTTAAATGAATAAATTCAGAGAGTTTGTTTTTGGTTCTTCTTCACAAAACCAAAAACAGATTAAAAGACTCTCCAAAGAATACTATGGCTCTGTATAGTTTTAAGGTGTTGGACTAAATGATCTATGCAGCTTCCTCCACTGCTAAATAAGTCATACCCACTGGTCCCCTTTTTAGGTCTGCTAAACAGTTCATCATCTTCATCTGGCATATAAGAACAGTTGGTGATCAAAGGGTAGGGCAACTGCTCTATTCACAGTGGATGGATGCTAAAGTTGATCATTTTTCCAGTAGTCATTCCCTGTTATATGTTTGCACC
The DNA here is from genome assembly GCF_964271855.1 of Acomys minous. Lineage (NCBI taxonomy): Eukaryota > Metazoa > Chordata > Mammalia > Rodentia > Muridae > Acomys > Acomys minous. The sequence goes on along the minus strand of NC_140491.1, from coordinate 91,473,647 downwards.
TACAGAATTTGGTTGATACAGAGGTAGCCAGAAGGTATCGTGGATGATATACTGTAGATGTAATAATTTGCCTCTAATAAAATTATCACAGGATCAGCAAACAATAAGGAATACTATATGCTCAAACCATCCCTCAGCAGTTTATATTAATGATAAATGAGTTCATTCTTGGCCAAGTTGTTTTGCCAACTTTAGAGAAATTGTATAGGAAAACCTACGCTTGTCTACTAAGAAGTATTTTGGTGTTTTCAAAAAAAAAAATCTCATTTCATTCTAAACCTTTGTGTTAAAGGTGTACTACTGATCAAGTTTGATACAAGCCAGATATTGGGGGGCTGAAAATAGTATACTAAAATTATTCTGGAGGCCAGGGATCCAAGGCATCAATAAAATAATTGTTCAACACCAAAACAAAACCAAAAAATCCTGAGTTTACAAGCATTCTCAATTAATTTGATTTTAATTTTGCTCAGGTCCGTGCTAAATTTGTAAGTGACAGACCTGGGATAGGTTCTCCAGATGAGGAAAAAGTCTATCCTTTCAGAATAATGCCATAAACAAGAGGGCAGAAAAAAAGTGTCTCTGTTAGGCATATAGATTTTCAGCATAAGTATTTGTCATCTGTTTTATTGTGCTGTCATTTATCTGGAAAGATCTACAAGTCTTTTTATAAATGACAAAAGTTCCAGAAAAATAAAACATTTGCAAGCCACTCATTTTGAACCAGGCACCATTTACCCTGTATATTTCACAGACTCTGAAATATTCAAAATAACCTGTCTACTGACTATTCCAACAATTCAGCATTTTCAGAGCTCATGTTTTTATTAAATTGTGTACAAATCCAACTTCCAGATATTTGTTAGTCTAGGAAAAGGACTAATTGATGAATTAATCAACATTTATTTATCCCCCCCAAGTTCTAGTGACTTCTAAAAATCATAAGAAAATTTCAATGATGAATGCCAGGTTCTGGCACACTCTAAAATTTACAAATTAAATACATAATAATGATGTCTCTGTGGTGCCATAAACACCACAAATCTGCTAATCTTTCATGAAAAAGTACAGTTGAAAGATTTCATGACCTTAACAGCAGAACACATTAAATCAGATTTTTAAATAACAAATAATTTAAGGCTAAAATATTTGGTATTCATAATCAATGCCAGCAGCCTCCCTAGTCTAATAAAGTAAACATGCACAAGAAATACAAATTTGAACAAAACATTACAATTTTTATTAGATATTTATGTTTGTATGGGTATGTTATATATCTGTGTATGTGTGTGTATGTGTGTGTGCATATGCATGTATGTATGTATATGATTTTACTGCCCTGAAAGCTATCCACTCATGTTTGGCTTAATACATATATTAGAAATTACAGGGAGAATATCTCCACTTCAAATATATATTTATATATTTTCCAGAATATTCAATATAAATATGCCATATATAAATCATGCCATAAAACTAAATGCAAAATTTGCACATTATTGCATGCTTGATGTGATAATACATGCCCACTAATAGCTTCCTTATAAAATGGCCTCCCTTCAGAACCCATGTTCCACACAGTAACAACACTGGAATAAAGAGTTCTATGATATCCTTCCTGGACTGAGATAGACCTCTTGGATTTCATATGGAGGACTATCTTGTAAGCCAAATGCTGGACTAATACTAAATCAAAACATTAAATAATGGCTAAAGGGGTGTTTTGTTATGTGAAGCGGTCAGAGTTCATTTTTCTTAGTTTGGCTGGAAGATTCCCTTCCATCCTGGCAGGTCCTCCAGCCATTTTTTGAAGCTTTGGAGGCAAATCAGCCACAGACTGGCTCATGGGATCAGATAACATCTTGGTTGTCTTAGATACCAGTTTCTCTTCAGAGTTGCCAGGAACCGAACTTATTCGTTGGAGTTTCATGGGCAAATCACCCAAACTGTAGGCCTTCTCTGAAGTTGTAGAACTCATCCTCAGGAGTTTTTTGGGAAAGTCTTCTCTCCCAGTAATTTTCTGCAGCTTGGATGGGAGTTTTGTGCTAATGTCATCTAGGCCATCTAAGCACTCCACGGAATTGTGTCTTTCTTTGCTATTGGTTATGGCTGGTGCTATTAAAGGGGAGGCCATGAGAAGCATTTCCTCCTGCTCCTTCACACTGTACGGAGGGGTCGGGACTTCAAATGTTGCATGGAACTGAGAGTAATCGACTTTAAAGAACCCTTCTTCTAAAGAAATTACAGGGAAAAAACGATGACCCCAAAGAACTTCATCCTCTGTGTATGATGTTCGAGCTTGACAAGTCATTCCTGCAAGCAGAAAGAAACTCTTTGATGAATTATGCAGAGTAGAAGCAGGAAAAAAGAAAAGCAGGAATCAGTTCTGTTCACAGATTCATGTAAGTAGACCACACAGTATAAGAGCGTCAAAGTTTTACTCTCTGTTGAAGCTACAGTACATATACTTTCCTACAAACAAGATGCTGTAAATGCTCAGATTCACAAGATGTATGGTCCATTATCTACACATCCAGCACACTTGTCTGTAGCAAGAAGATAGAGGAGAAACTGTGTAATCATTTGCTTCACCTAACAAGCAAGGTAGTATGTCAAGTACATCAGGCTTTGAATCCAAACTGCACCAAGACAGTATAGGTAAAGAAGTTACAAAGTTTCAAATCACTTCCTGGAATGTAACAAATGGTTACACCGAGAGTTGCAAGCTATGAGCAGAAAATAAAAGTTATCTGTAGAAACCTAACAAATCATGGCGTTGCCTTTTAATAAATAATAAGAGTTCATTTTCCCCTCTTCGGTTAGTGACACCAAGCCAGGGGAGAGAGGACCACATAAGATATCTGTCCAAAGTACTTTTTAAATTAACGAAAATGAAAAATTTCTATGCGGGATAACGGCGAGTCATTGTGGGAGTTCTGCCTTTAAGAGCTATGAGGTCAGAATAAACTTTGATTGAAAATGTACAAATTATGATGGTGAAACAGCTAATTTGCATCTCAAATACATCATATTCTATTTCTGCTCTACATATTTCTGGAAGAAGTGCTGGATAACAGATATAAAATTGTGCCACTTATATGTTATGTTACTAGAATACAATGTATCTTCTGGTACTCTTGAGTATCCAATTTTGTTCTCTTCAAATATAACTTATTTACTTTGTTATTATCTGATCAATAAACCCCTGAATATTAACCACTGGAAAAGTAAGTTACAATTTGAAATCATACATTGAATTTCATCCTTATGAATAACACTATGATTTTCTGTGAGAAGAAAGACCATCGCTTTCCTCTATCCTCACAATCAAACTTCTAGGTTATTAAAATATAAAGTCCCCTCCCCTATGACTGTTCCTGAGGAAAATGGGAGGAAGGGAAGAAATGGAGGATACAAGGGATGGGATAACCATTGAGATGTAACAAGAATAAATTAATTAAAAAATTAAAAAATAAAATAAAATATAAAGTCATAGAACAAAGAACTAATTATCCCTCCTTAAGAACTATGTATTATCTGATGAACAATGCCCATTTTTCTTCTCTAGATGAACTCCATTACACCGGTGATTTCTCTTGGTTGAAAACCTAAAGGAGTTTGAATACAGGAATATTGTGCTACCTGAAAAGCAATCCTTCACAGTACTTACAGAGAATTAGAACTGAAGTCTGTCATTTCAAAAGCCACATTGAAAAGTCAAATCCTTCATTGAATCCATCCAAAATCATGCCAAGTGGACATTATTGGCTACATAGTCATCATTACATGCCATCTTTCATAGAGGATTAAAACTTTCTAATGCAGAACATAAGTGCTCATGTCATGATAGTCACTGTGCTAATGGTCCTTGCTCTTCAGCCTTATCTTCAATGTAGTCCGGTTAGGGAGATGTGCTTCATTTCATACAAAGATAAGTAACCCAGGGTCAGTGGATTAAGTGTGAACTTATGGAGAAACAGGTTTAACAAGCTGCAGATAAAAGCACCAGTATAATTTTATATCTCTCCACTTTCATTCTCTCTCTCCTTTCCCTCTCACACACATTCTTCCTTTCACTCCTTCTTCCTTCTTAACCCCTTCCAGGCCTTCCTCCCGCCTCTACTTTCAATGTTTTAGTGATGAGTCTAAATCCAGTCATCACTTTAGCACTGATATGATATATATTTACCTGACAGTGATAAAAATCACAATTTCTAATAAATATTGTGTCAAAAACATCCCTCTTTATATTCACATGTGAAATTAATTAAATCAGTTCAAAAAGTTACTTTTAGGCTTTATACACACTAATAGAACATTTTGTATTTCAAACATACGTATAATTCCTTACTAAATAATTTGTAAGAAAATATTGGATTGTCATTTCATCTTTAAAAAGAAAAAGGAATCTCCTTACCATTATTTGAGGAATCTGAGGACAAACTACACAGAAGAGTAAATATCCTGTGTACTAATACAGCAAATTATACTAATATATTTTTTCATTCCTTCCTCCAAAATGCCATTCTGTATGGCATTACAAAATATTTCTATATGACATTCATGGAAGATAACTATCATTAATGTATTTTATAGTAAAATAATGATATTTCTCCTACAACACATTTTAATTTAAAACAAACCAACATTTTTATTCCATTTTAGAAGTGTGGTTCAGTAGAATTGTATGTCAGGGCACATGCTCAAGATGACAGTGGTCTGATCCTGTGGCGGCTGTGTTAAGTTTGTCCTAAGATTTCTGGAAGCACTATTGTGAATGAAGAAGTCTTATAGTAAATTGCAGCCATGATCTTCGTGCAGTTATTCCTGACAGAGTAAACACTGAAACAAAATCGAACGGCCAGTTCTGTTACAGATTATCTCTTTTGTTTTTGTTTGTTTGTTTCCTTATCTTTTGATTAGGCATGTTGATAAAATACAGTCACCAATGTGGTTGATTGCTCTTTCTGACCCCATATTCTCACTTCCTTCTTCACCTCCAAAGCAACTCTTATACTAGAGGTTGTGTGGTTATGACATTTTAAAGCCTATCCTACCCATTGTCTGAGATTTATGCAGGCCCTCTCTATGCCAGTGGAAACAATGGACAATTATTGAGTTAGTGATAGGCTGACAGTTTAATTAAGGACGTGTAATAATACAAAGCCTTGTCATTTTCCCCTCAAAAGCTCTGAGACATTTTTATTCTAATGAATGCTGACTGAGATTAAACACATGACCGTGGGCTAGGGTAAATAAAAGATTGGGTGTAGGATATCCCAAAGAGGTCTTTTGTATTGCATTTACCATTCTAAATTTATAATGCTACTAGAATAAAACACATTAAACAATAACATATACCCTTTTTAAATCTGTGAATCAATGCATGGAACAAATCATTTTTTTTTTCACAAGATGTTTTTCATCCAAAGACGCAGAAGTCCCAGCTATTTCCAGCAGCGGCATCTGCTGCTTTGCCAGTTTCCACAGGGATGAGCGCGTGTTGATTTTCACCACATTTGTTCCAGTCTGTAATCTGGTTAAAACATGCAAACAGACATCCCGCCAGCTGAGAGGTGCAGTCTCATAGTACCCTTTGAATATTAGTGTCTACCTGTAGTTACTTTAATTCAGTAGATATCTTCAGTCATGAAATAAGCATGGTTTATATTTATATAATCTGAATTAGAAAAAGTCATGTAGTGATAGAGCATTCTAGAAGGAAAAAATGCTCTAATGCATGCATATTCTTAGAAAACATAATTGTGACTAATTTAAAGCTCCTCGGTTAAAGTTTGCATTTTATTTTGGGGGACACCAGTTAGGGGTAGATTTTGCAAATGAAGTGGGTCTTTAATTGCAAATTTACTTATTGTCTAAGGCGAGGAATGGCAATCATAGATATTTTTCTGTTATCCAGTACATAAAGCTTCATCGTCATTATTCATTACAAATTATTTCAAATTAGTAAGATCCCAAGGTAAGACAAGATTTTAGAACTATGATTTGTGTGGCCTTGGATGTCCCTTATGCTTTCTTACAGCCAATGACAGTATGGAAGGATGGAACAGAAAAAGAAAAGCTAATGTGCTGGGTACTTTTCTTGACAAAACAATTGAAAAAAACAACTGACAAAAGAAAATGAAACAAAAAATTAAAAAGGAAGAAAGAAAAAGAAAAAAAAACAAAATTAAACAGAACAACAACTCACACAAATAAACACATGGAGTTTATTTTATGGGATAGCTACCCAAGCCATGAGACCTCTCCTGGCGTGTGGTTGATATACCCAGTGGAACGCCATTGGAGAAAACTGATATACTTTTTTCCAGCAGGTGCCAGTTCAAATAGGATTTTGGTTAGTGGTAGGATCCCTAAGGTTTTTGTGTTTTATGTTTGTTTGTTAGTTTCTGAACTTGAAGGGGGAGGGAGAGATAGGGTTCGTAAATGTCTATAAGCTGATAATTAAAAAGTAATTGCTGATATATAAAGGGATTGGACATTAATTTTCTATGTTCCAATATATCATTCAGACAGTATCATAGATTTTCATGTACACATCATATAAAGTTATCCTTAATGGAGGAAGAAGAACAGTCACCACCTACACTTCCAACCTCCATGTAAAGTCATGAAAGGATTTTGTTGTCTGTAGTTCATAAAGGTAGACACAGTTTAGATGGCTTTAGGATAAGTGATAGCTAGTTAGAAGTACAACTGACAAGCAAATCCACCTCCTCTTCAGCACCTTAAAATTGTTGCCTCACACATTTCATTTTGTTGTGAGCACAGTTAAATTGTATATAGTAAATATAGCAGTACCCTAAACTTCTTCCTCAGTGAACAACATTTGTTGAGGACTTCACCAACAATCTTCACAAGCACCGGTCTGTGAAGGAAGAGCCAAACACCTGCTTCCAACTCTACAGTCTGTAACATCTCACTACATTCATAAGGTCCTGTATCCACAATGTTACATTTTTATTATTTTATTTTCTTCAAATTCACTCAAATTAAGTTTCTCTAGTTCGTTGGGATGGTCTATGGCTTTCTATGAATTATGGGGAAGCATGACAGATCAGCTACCTTATGTGGCTTTCTAGAAAATAGTGAGTCTAGCTTTGGCTTTTAATTTAATATTCATTTTTCTGTCATTAAAAAGGAAAATTTCCATTATTTAAACCATGTGCTGTAACCACTAAGCACTTTTTGTGTGACTCTAATCCTTACAATACTTTGACATATATGAGATACAGTTACAACTTTCCCAAATTCTTGATGTAAAACTAATCATAGGATGATCACATAACCTTGATGGAGCTGGGGCTGAATTGGAGAAAACGGACCTAGAAAGACATGTGCTTAATCGCTCTATTATACAGGTTCACTATCAAGTTGCACTATGTAGCTAAGGAAGGAATGAAAGTGAGTATAAGAGCATTAGATATGCAGACAATGAATATTCAACTTCTAGTGTTAATTTTTATGCATGGAGTAATGAAGTTCTAAGGTAGTTTTCAGGACACCTAATTTGATATGACAAGTACAAAAATAAAGCATAAGAAAAATTATCATTTCTATGTGAACAGTGAAGGCACTTTGTACAGATGGAGGAAGTAAATAGCTCTCACCCCAAACTCTGTGTGCACTTCCTATTTTTAGCACTTAGGCTTTATAATGTTGGAAGGTTCCTGCACTTGCTTTGTTGATTCTCAGTTTAATCTTTAAACCATAAATATTATTGATTCTTGTTCCTTGGGCCCATTAGAATCACCTTATGAGTTGTTGCTTGTAAATTTAAAAATATTTGAATAATTATTAGATATTATTTAATATAACCATTAATTTTATGCCATATGCAAAATATATGACAAACCAATAACGCCAGTATATTTTTAACAGTTAAAAAAAATGAATCAGCACTTAACCACAATAGAAGTTCTTAGTTTATATTCCTCTGACTATTGGTTAAAATAATCTTGTTTTTGGTAAGATAACAATGATAGTATTAATTACATGCAACATACTTGTCAGTGGACCAGGCATTGTGTTATGTAGCCTAACATTGTTCACCCTGAAGTGAGTTTTCTAAGTCCACACTTCAGGGAAATTACTAGATTTTGGAAGATAACAGAAGCAGAAAATCATCACAGAACTTAGTCCAGAGGCCAAAATTGATGGTAAACCTAGAACGTCAATAACTACTTGTATCATATAGTCTTTAGTCACAGTGACCAGAGTTAACTCTACCATATAAGTGAGTATAGGCAAATAGTAGTTTACTGATTAAGTAGGTCATTACAATGTTTATTTGTCCTTGTAAACTAATTAGATATATCTACAATGATATGAACATAAATCTTTTGGTATAAACACAGTTGATATTCTAGTCTCTAAAAAAGCGGGTCACATCAGCCCTGGAGGCCACTTGTACAAGGAATGAATCATTTTAATGCCAGACCCATGTGATATCAAACAGTCGTTGCCAGTTCAATATTAAATAATGTATAACCTTGAAGAAGAAAAAGCTAACAAACCTTTTGTATCTTCAGTTTTGTTATTTGTTAAATTGAGTTTTCCCTCCAAAGAATACTCTGAGGATAAAGTATGTTTTAAAAATGTGTATAAATGGCTTCCAAAATACACAGTGATCACTTTATTCAGGAAGTGTGTCCAAACGCAGGCTATATAAATAAAAGTTTTATTTACATTCACCCAAATACACAAAGCTAAACATTTTAACCAAAGTAATATTTTCCTTTCTTAAGTCCTTATTTTCTATCTTTTCTTTAAATTGGCAGTTATTGTCATAAATGTATCAGCTGAAAACTCATGCAGGACATGTCACAAAATAACTTCACAGTCTACCTTGCATATTGCTTTAAAGACTATTGAATAAGTTCTAATGCCTTTTCTTCATTAAGGTACTTCTAGAATTTCCTGCATGCCCCTGACATAATAACTGTTGGCCTCACTCAGCATTCTATGCTTGGTCTCTATTCTACGGCACTGTACTGAACCAAATTTTAAACTACATATTTTCCAAAGAAGCTCATGATATTTTAACTCTTGTTTACAAAACAAAAAGACACTGTGTATGTCACTGCTCAATAACACTGAGGTTATTGGCTCTTCTGGGATACGTACTGCAAAGTCATTAAATCTATAAAAATTGCTTCCAGAAACTGCAGCGTTCAAATAGAATAATTTTAAAGCCCAACACACTCTGCCATGGCAGACCTATAGAGAACACTTGCAGGACTACATCCAATTTGCGACTGTTCTCTATTCCGCACAAGCATGTGGTCTTACAGTATGTTCTGAGATATCAGTTTGCTAATTTTTCTCAAGTGGGGTGATAGATTTGTTTTTAAAAAAACAGAAAAAAATGATTATGTTTATAAGGAAATAAAGCCAAATAAGGGATACACTTCAGGTTTCTAAAATCTCAAAGTAAAAGGAAAAAAATATTTTTGACAGTGACCTACAGAATGAGTGTCTAGGTTCCAGGACAGACTATAAGGGTGGACATTCAAGTTTATTGAAAAGCATACAATGTGTAGGTAGTCTGCAGAATACACTGGAGGACAGTGTAATAGTATACAAGAACAAAAATGTAGGCTATTGATTGGACATTGTTCCTGTAGAACCAATGACATGCTATTTAAGTCACATGTAACTTAGCTGATAAAAAATATTGATTTTAGTAAGGTTAATAGTATCTAATTCCCAAGCTGTTTGCAGCATAAGTATGTTTGTGTATGTGTATGTGTGTATATATGTATGTATGCATGCATGCATATACATATGTATATATAATCAACTCATGGATCTATTATCTTAGCCACTAAATAATAAATGGTGGGTTAGTGGAAGAATTATTCATCACATTGCTATGGCCGTTTCCACTAGGCTAAAGGTCAGTTTAGATGTAATTTATGCATTTTCTAATAATCATCTCCTTTCTCAGAACCAACTCAAAGCAAATTAAATTGCTTCTATTCTTATGATTATCTTGTGATCTGGGTTCCACCATGGTGCCTACTTTGTCCTGGGGTCTGAGAAAGCACTTACTATGAACATATCAAGCCCCACTATGCACCTGCCTCTGCTTGAAGAAATATAACTTAACTAGAACAGAGCTCCTTCCCTTGGGGAAGTTTCTGAGCCACTGACAAAGCACTGCCTCCAGCCTTGCGGGAAGCATTGCTAACTGCCAAATTCGCTTTCATCTGATTATTCTTCCCTAAATTTCACAGTGGAAATGCTCTCTTCTCAGCCTACCTATTTCAGGATTTCTTCTTGCAGTATCCATTAAAACATGCTTGCTTGCATGGTCAATTATAGAATCAAAACAGATCAAGGTTTGCCATTGTTCTTTTCCTAACAAGACAAGATTTAGTTTCCAAAATATTTGCATTACATAGCAACGGTATAATTGAGTTACTGCAGAGGAATGACCTGTAGATGACGGATAGAACATAAGATTATTTTAAAAAGAAAAAAGTAATAAATGTGTAACTTAAAAAACACAAAAGAGCATCTTGTTAAGAGACATTAACAATTAATTTTGTGGGTAAACATATTCCTATCCAAAAATAGGGGTGGATGACCTTTAAAATATACCCTAAAGCAAAACACAGGTAAATATTTTAATATTGCATACAAATTAGTATAATTAAATGCTTAAATTCATATCCCTCTTCAAAGTTATCCCCAAAACAATGTCATGCCTAACAACACAAAGCCCACACATACTAACAAGTAAAATATTTCTAGCATGTTTTCCAGATATTCTGAAATGCTTTTGTAAGTTAAAAACATTAACAAAAATATTTGTTAACACTTAGTAAAAAATGTGCCATATCAGAAGCAGTTGTATGTATATAATTATGTAATTCCTCAGTGTCTGTGAAGAATTTTATTTTCCTTGTATAAATTATGAAGATAATAGGCCATACACACATCTCTACTAAGTCACAAAATTTTAATGGGTAGAAGGGTTTGCTTTTAATTCATCCATGCTACTTCAAAAGTCTAGAATTTCTTCATCTATCTCTGTCAATAATTCGTCAGATGCAAAGCACAAATCAAACACTTTGAATTTTACTACATCATTGCCAGTTTTTATATTTTATCTTTGTAGCTTTTAAATATGTTAAATTGCCTCACTTGTACATGTCTGCATGTGTATCAACATTCCTTACTCACAGAAAACTATAAATGTCTAGACAGTATAAATAATAACTTTCATTCATTTATTGATTATGTACTTTCTCCAAAGCATTGTTCTAGTGTTTGTTTACAAGTGCTGCAGAAATGAAATGTATAATCAACCCTTTCACCCTCCATTTGTTCATTTTAAACTTATTAGAAATAGTCCTTATTGACTGTGAGCAAACAATACACCAGTGATGAGAATATATATGTAAAACATGTATTTAAAAGAATAACTACATTTTAAGGTACAGCTTGCATTTAATAACTTCCTGTAGCAATAGACTCGCTTCAGATGGCATAAGGATTCCTAAGGGCCAGTGAGATGACTAAACAACAACAACAAAAAAGGACCTGCAGCCAAGACAGAACAAGTGAGTTCCAGCCTTGAGACCCACTTACTGGAAAAAAAAGAACTGATTCTTGCAGGTTTCCTCTGACCTCCAAAGCTATGCTGAGTCATGTGTACACTCATGTGCATGCGTGTGTGCATGCATGTACACACACACACACACACACACACACACACACACAAACACGCAAGCAAAATGTAAATAAGGAAAGAAACCTCCATAAAGATGACCTTAGCTGCATCATCTACCTAGTTTCCAGTGTTGTACCAGGAATCAGATGCTCTATTCTCCAGGAGGAAGGGCGGAAAGGAGGGAGGAAGCAAAAAATTAAGTGCTAGTGGTGAGCTTAACACTTTCAGTCATTTCTATCTACTTATTAGTAGATTATTTTAATACAATTAACCAAGAGTCAGTAGCAAAACTGGAGAAAACAGTTATCAATGGGAAAAACATCTATAATATCTCAACCTAGATTAATATGCACATTGAAAATGAAGGAATTTGTGGTTCTTGTGAGCTAAAAACTTGACCGAGAAACATATATACAAAAGCTCATTAAGTTGGTTAGTGAAGCAAGCAAACAAAATATAAAAATAGACTATGTGCAAAGTGATAAGTAATACATGTCACATTAGATGATAGCATCATATTTCTATTACGCAAGTATAAAGATATAGATGTAAAGATGATTGTTAGAGTTAATTTACCTGGAATTAGCTAATAAAGCCATATTATAACTAAACCAGCATGCAATTTTGTATAAACTTCAGCATTTGGCTCATACTGCGTCTATTATTTTGGTAAAATATTGTCCCTCATATCACTAAATCAGTTGCCTCATACTGTGAAACACATCTATTTCTACCTGAGAGTTTAAAACTTCTCTTCTCCTAGCTCATGACTTCCTTTTTTTATAGAGACTGAAACATCTTTTCCAGTCACCAACTGTAGCTACTTTTTAACATCTTCTTTGGCAGAAATTCAACTACGTTTTGTTTGCTTACAGGCTCAGACCAGAGCTGAATAAACATTTGCAATTCAGCAGTTGTTCTGGTTCTACGCTTTGCAGCAAAAGGTCAGAGGATTTTATTCTAATTTTGCCATTATGCTATTTTTAGAGGCCAAGTGAAAAAATAAATTCTCTATAATTTTAAGAGAATCATTCTGGGAGTTTTTTTTCTTCTAAGTGTGAAAATGGCACATCACAGTAATCATCACAAACACATGTTCATTTAACACATATATTTTAAAGCAAAATGAATGATCAATTGTACATGTATGTGCAAGTCTTTTGAATGAATTTAATTTTAGGGCAAGACAGAGTCTAGAGACTAAAGTCAAACTATTGAAAGTTTTCTAAACACATTGGTTCATATCCCCTTCAGTATTTCTTTAATTTATCTCAATATTATAAAACATAGATCACTTTTCTGAAGCTAAAATCCTAAAAAAATTATATAACTGAGTGTACGAGTTATGAGACATTGTGACTTCCTTAAATTTGGCTTTATCAGAAGGAAATAATAACCAAACTCTGTATATTTATATTAAAACGGACCAAACTCCAAAAGCAAATTAACCATTCTCCCAAGTTTTTAACAGAAAAATGGCCTGTCTGCAAGCCTTCCCTTAATGTAGAGATCCTCTGTCCAGAGGCAAATATTTCTAATGGCCTGCTAACATTGGAGAAATCTTATCATACTGCATCTTTGAGAAATGTTTTGACAGTATCATTTGCCACAACAGAGAGAGAGAGAGAGAGAGAGAGAGAGAGAGAGAGAGAGAGAGAAAGGAGTGAAAATTAATACTAATTTTGTGTGAAGACGCTCTAAGGAAATATATTTTTATTTACCTAGAATTAATATAATATATGCATATATGCACACATATGTTTATATGTATAAATGAATTTATGACACTTGGACTGGCAATGCTTTCTGTAAGAACCATTGTGCTAGTCAAATCCCTAGTACCAGGCATGAGATAGTCCCTCCCAACTTGTTGGCCATGGGAGTCCAAGGAATGTAATGGATGAGGAAATTTGTTATATCTGTACTATGGATTATTAGTCAGTGTTCCTTAAATGAACTATTTAGGCACAGAAAAGGGCGATGGAGTCCTAACTACATATTATTAATTTAAGTAATCTTGTCTGAGGGTCATGTGGGTTGCATTAGTCCAAGCAAATTACAGTCTACAAAGTAAATTTTGGAGACAATAAGGAGATAGATTATTTTCAAGGGTTAAAGGAAAGGAGCGAAGGACAGAATGAGCACTCTATATTTTTAGGATGGTAAAACATTTCTCTATGATATTAAAATCATGTGTGCTGATGGGGAAGCAGACTAATCTACCCATGGGGGGGGATACATGAGACCTTTGTACCTCTAAAAGTTTAAAATAAAAAGTAATACACAAAACACATAACTTAGAAAAATTAAAGGCCTCACAGCTTGCAAACGTAACATTTCCATTCCTCAAGTAGTGTGCAGACTACTTATCCAATTTAAATTCTTCATTTCAGCCATCTCATTAGCTGTAAATGTGACCTAGGCATTATTATTCATAAAGTAAAACACACACTGAAAGATTTACCAACAGTCATGCCTTCTGATCACTTTAATTCACTAACAGATTTCTTTGATCATCCTAATGAACCACAATTCAAGGGATTTTACCTCAATGCTGCCATACCAAAGAAGCTGAAATAACTTTATTTTCAAGAAGTGGCCAATGGGTAAGAAATATTTAGTTTCTATATTTAATATATTATTATTCACCCATTAAAATAGTAAAAAAATGAAAATATTTTGAATGATTTTATCTGAGGAAATACAATTATATGAGGAAAAATAGATCAAGTCTCTTAAATATTATACAATGTACATTATTAGGCTTTCTTACCACATGATTACATTTTCTTTATAAGTATTTTAAAAATTATTTTAAAAATTGAACAAGAATTCCCCTCCCCCCCCCTTTGGCTGCCTGGCCATACCAGTACACAAAGGAAGAGGACTCAGGCAGTCCTGAGGAGACTTGATTGACAGGTCAATTGGTAGGGGAGGAGGGCCTCCCCTTTCTGAGGACTAGAGGAGAAGGATAAGAAGGAAGAGGCGAGGAGGGAGGGACCAGGAGAAGACAAGGGAGGGAGCTATGATCAGGATGTAAAGTGAATAAATTTAAATAGAAGGAAATAAGTTTCATAATCAAGCCCTATGTTACTTTTTTACAGTTTGCTGTTGCAATGACCATATAGGCACCAGACTGTCTACTTACATAAGTGTATCCCTTCTGCACTAATCTTCTAAGAGTCCCCAGTTATTCATATACTGTCATAACTTCATTTTAATCAGCTGTTCTGGGTCCATATTTAATAGGCATTTTATAAAGTTTACTATAAAGTATGATTATGTGATATTCAAGGAGACTCAATTCTAGCACCGGTAGGGTTACTTAGTGAGACCCTGTCTATAGGTTTTTGTTGCCTTTTTTGGCCCGAGACAGGGTCTCACTGAGCAACCCTAGCTGTGCTGGAACTCACTATGTAGATCAAGCTGGCTTAGAACTCACAAAGATCTGCCTGTCTCTGCTTCTTTGGTGCTGGGATTAAAGATGTGTGTCACCATGCCCTGCCTATGCTAGAATCTTACTAAAGAAATATCCTCACTGCCATCAGACAAAGAGGTTTTTTTTTTTCAGTAACAAAGTTCAGTTTTGGGTTCTACCTAATACTGTTCCTTTTCATTTCCATATTTCTATTTCATAACTTTTTAAATCTCCTTTGTTAAAAAGACCCCATTCTCATTTTTTCTCCTACAGAGTACTATAGTGTAATCAATGTAAGTCTCCCTGAGGCAGACGAGGTGTGAGAGAAATCTTGCTAGTATTGTTGGCCTTGTCTAATAATTTGGGGGTGTGGTAATTTCAAGTATTGGAAGCCAATGGATACCATAGTGAACCTTTTTGAAGTTACCCCAATTACACATCTTATGCACACAAATGCCCACTCCACCTTGTTATTTGCCTGAGATCATATTCTCCACCACAATAAAGTCCCTAGACTAACACTAGATAGTGAGATGCTACAATTTATTTTGCCCTAAAACGTTATCAAGATATCCGAACTTCTCTTTCAAGAGGTAGTCAGCGACTTGTGGCTGTTACTAATATTAATATGTTAATATTTGTAATAGGAAAATAAAGATGTCTTACACAAAACTACAGCTATTGTAAGAATTTTGACTCTTCCATTTTCTTTGGACGCAGCAAAATTTCTATTTGGCAAATATCTTCTGTTGCACATAGAAGAGACACTCTACTTATCGGGAAACGTTTCCTGTTCCATGCAGTGGGGGGAAAGCAGCTTTGTCGAGGCTTCAAACAGTGTGAGGGTGTTCTGCAGAGATCACCTAGCTTGCTGGATAGAGACAAAGCTTTCATAAGCTCAGGTGGAAAAGTGGACAGAAGATAATGGCCAAACACACAGCTGTGTCTGGAGAAGAACATGGTATTTAGAAGGTAAAATACACAGGAACTGACAGTATTTTGGGTTTAGTAAATAAGGCTGGCTACCGAAAGTTTTGTACTGTTAAAATGATGAAAAAGGATATGTTCTTAAAAGTCACTGGGAATTTTTCTAAGAACATAAAACTAAAATAATAGCTGAAAACATACCCTTGTATTTCTCAAACTTTCTTCTGATCAGCTAACCGACCACGGTGCTCCTAGGCCATCAGTAGCACCAGGAAAATAATCATCCCTCATCTAGTCACGTGCCTTGAAACTACGGGCAATTACTGTCCCTGCATTCTGCTTAGATCAAAGGATGTGTTATGATCAAAGTGTCACCTCGTGCTTCAAGCTTCTATATCTGGAATTAATTCTATTAATTACAGCCTCTTTGGTTTACTCTGGATCTGCTTACAGAACACTGGTTGGCTCTCAGCCAACTCATCAGAACAAATAGATTAGGTTTGAAATACATGATGTACATTTTAATGCCACTGTTTTTTTTCAAGGCTCTTTTTGGAGTACCAACAGCCTAATGGCAGTTTGGTGATATAAAAATTGAGTTTTAATGAAGGCCATTAACTTTCCTATAATTTTATAGGGACTGTTCAGATATGGGCATAATTCACTGCTGCTTTTGTAAGATTATAAACACAAAACTGGAAAAGAAAATTACTTTTATTAGAGCATAGATGAAAATAAGAGCATGTTCTGTGTAAAAACAAAATAAAAAGAACCAAAACACCAACAAAACACCATAAACTTTACATGTAGGGCAAGTGTAGGGCAAGTACATGATCTAGACTGATTTTGATTGAAGAAGTTCAGGAAACACATGCTAAGATTCTAGCTCTTTACAGAGGAAAAATAAGTAAGGAACTTGCCACCCCCACAGTGGCCAGCCATGTTTATTTTGTCCCTTTCACACCGTTTGTAATATAGGTGATGCTAAGATAGTGAGCTGAAGACGGACCCCATGCTGAGACGAAATGCACATTGTCAGTTTATCATTTACAATGAAGAAAATTGTATGTCTAAGTTAACCAGATTAGTTTAATTCTCTGAACAGGTTGAAAACACTCTGAGTTACCTCTTATTTTAATTAGCAGCTTGGTTGCTATTAGAATATTCAAATGAAAAAGCTGCCCGTCTCGTTTTCTGTTTTCATTTAACAATAATAACTGTTTTGTTACCTGTTTTGAGGTTCCACCACCCATTTTCAAGATACAAAAATCAAAATGGTACACTAGGTAATTTCAAGAATCACTACAGATTTAAAGATTTTGTTTTTTTGGCTTCAAAGCTAGATATTTGTTAAAATAATTCATCTATAAAATTGAATATATAGCATAACACACTTTAATATATTGAATTATTTTTTAATTCTTTGTTTGCAAAATTCCATCTAAATTTTCCCCTCAATCTCTTTATCAAGACAGGGGAAAATTATTGATTTTTGAATGATTGTGTGTATAATAGGCATAAAATTAGAGAGGATTAGTGGCACAAGACTGACGGCGCATTCACAGAGTTCAAGGGCAGAACTCAGAGGGGAGTCAATAAATAAATGCCTAAGCTGATGCCTTATACTAACCTGGGGTAGACTGTTTGGCCTGGGCTAAGTGTCTAGTGATGTTCTTATCACCACACACATACTACAGCTCTCATCCCTGGTTGTACTCAGTCCAGAGGTTGCAGCAACGACTCCGGCTAGTCTTAGCAAGCTACTAGCAAAAATGCCATTATTCACCCCAGACCAAGCAAGTTGATGCCCCTAGAAAATTACAGACTCCTAGCTCTACTTTCCCCCCTCCCATAATGAAGAGACTCTGACTCCGTTCTGCCTTAGCTTCTCACATATGTTGGAGGCAGATAGGTCTTGGGTAATGGGAATTGCAATAAGGCATCTACAGCTTGTAACTGCTATAAAAAACAAAACAAAACAAAACAAAGCCACACGTGAAAGGGGTTTTCATATGAGGACTCTTTGCAGTGAAAGTTGCCTTGACCTTGAGAAAACCCTGTCTCACCATTATTAAGTATAAACAATAACAATTTTCAGACATTTTGTTGTGGTATTAAGCCATTGTCATCAGGCTGCTTATTAACTTCTGAGACTGAGCTTTGGCATAATTACAACACAAATCTTAAATGTATCACTCATTTATTATATAGGTAAATATTAAAGTAATCAAGGACAGAACATGGGAAAATGTGTTTTCTGGAGTCATACACACACACACACACACACACACACACACACACACACACACACACACACCTGGGACACGAGTTGCATTTCATAAAGCCTGAGTTAGTTACAGTAAATGTATAACTTTGTCCTGATTCTGAGCACTGCAATCACTGAAAGACACTGGAGAATGAAATTGCTTGTTTTGTTTTCTGTAAAGCATATGCCCAAAGCATATATATTCACATCGAGGAATACCTATTAAAACACAAGAGATTACGATAGACTAGCAAATGTCTTATTATACATGAACACTTTTAAGCACACAGGCTGGAAGAATATTCAAGCATTTCTGAAAGTTCAGAAAATAAGCCTGTAAGAGTCATCTGAAATTATTCTAACTCTGCCCCTATGTTGTGTCTCTTGAGCACTAGAGAGTCTGCTAGTTGGCAATGCCTTGATGCTCAGAGGTTTCTGTGAATTGTGTTTGAAGCAAGGGACATCTCTGCAAAAGGGCAACTGACTTCTCTATACTTGCCCAATGGAATATGAGCAGCCTGCTTAGCAGAGAGCATCTGCTACACTGATTCAGGAAAAACAGCGCTCTGCAGAGGTCTTCAGGGAAATTTGAGTTGAGTACTAAGCAATGGAAGAATGATACACTTTTTAATATAAACCCCAAAAGGATGAAGAGCCCCTTCAATGCTTCTTTGATTGAAGCTGAAAAAAGAAACCAATAAACAAAACTCTTGAAAATTACAGTTTTTCCAATTATGACTGAAGCATCTGGATTCCAGGAATTTTCTCAGCTGGTAAAAGGAAATATAAATTAGTTTAGATATGTGCTTCTGTTAGAATATCAGTTAGCAGAAATGAAAGGAAAATATAGTCAGATGTATTAAGATATGTGTTAATCTATAAATAGAGGTCTGGAGTAGTCAAGAGGCCTCACCTTGGAGAACAGTATGTTTCACCCAATTGTCTCTGGTTTTCCCCTAAACCAAACACATACAAGTACTATTAATATTACATGGATATATGGATTCAGAAGGTGCTTATATATATAAAACATGTATTGATATAACATCGATTACATAAAAGAGCACATTAATGTGAAAGCAAGGGCTGACATAGAAGAGATTGGAGGAAGGAAAGGGAAGGGGAAATGGTATAATTATGTCATAATCTCATATATATTATTTTTAAAATAAGAAATTGTACAAAGTCCCTAGAGAGCCTGCGTATTTTGCATGTTGATTTGGCCAGTAAATAAATAAAATTTCAAGAAATATCTTAACACACTACATTACACACACATACACAAACAGACACACATACACACTCTAACTCAGAGACAGATAATTCATTTAAACACATGAATAAATTTTCTATGTATTATAATACAACTGCCAGTATAGTAATTATATATAACATTGGTGTAAAAATTATAGTCCAAACTCACAATATTGATTATAAGTACCCTGATTTTAATATGCTCTCATTGTAAACACTTAGTAATTGAAGATTATCCCAGTCACTTATTCTATTTAAATACAAAGTTATATTTCATGTTTTGTTTGCAGGTAAAATTTAACATGTCTTAATAAGTTAACCATGAAGAAGTAATACATTTTTTCTACATTAAATAAAATTTGAAATGCCCCGTGAACTGAACTACAAATGTTGTCTTTATCAGATATCATTTCTTACACATGAAAAGAAAATAGGGTAAATATTTTATAATTCTTCAAATATTTCTATATGTACCTGCAAAAGTTTTCAGAGTCACAGGGTAACAGTTTAGAATTGTGTTTTACATTTGTCCAAACATTGAGTCCTCTTATTTTTCATTTGCAAAATTTTCACATAATCTTCTGTGAAAATGTTTTCACATGCGCCGTTTCTAATGATTAGTTGAGTGAAGTCATAGCTTGCTCTTAATAGTCTTGACTATTGAATAGGAACCAAGTGTCCAGGATACCCTTAGCAAGTAGCCTAATCTGACTTTTTCCTTACCCTTTCTTATAAATTAAATATGTTACATGACTATTCTATAAGGCAAGGAAATTTAAATTAAGTGTTGATACTGAGAATTTGTGTTATAAAATGGTGCTTCATCACTGATCTTTTGACTATGAAAAATTTTACACTCTGTGTTTTTGAAGATGTGTACATACATCGTTAATCACTAATGACACAAAGCCTATGGTCTCTGAGTCTTCATTCTTGTGCCTAACTCCTACAAACATTTTCTTGCTAATTAACATTTCTCCAGATATTTTTAGTGAGCTCATTAATGTGTTAATCCACACATTAGGTACTGACCAGGCCATGAAGGAGAGTGAGTGAGCCAAATATGTTTCAGCCCCACTTTTCCACACCTCAGGGTGTCACTATAGATTGTTTA
Source organism: Acomys minous (assembly GCF_964271855.1). NCBI lineage: Eukaryota > Metazoa > Chordata > Mammalia > Rodentia > Muridae > Acomys > Acomys minous. The sequence continues at coordinate 91,452,967 of NC_140491.1, read as the reverse complement.
ATGTGATTTCACGCAACTGGAAAGATGTCTTATCAGTTAATAGCACTGAATGTACATCCAGAGGATGCACATACAACTCACAGAACTAACACTGTGGCTCAAAGTCATCTATAAATACAGTTTCAGGCTTCTGATGTTCTTTGTCCTCTGAGACACCAGACACCCAAAGTGGTACACAGGCATACATGTAGGCAAAACCCTCATAAACTGTAAATGCCAAATAATTTAAACAATAGTATTTCAACAAGGGAAGACCAATGTGTCATATCCCATATATCTCTGGAACACAAAGCACAGAATGTTGCTCTGTACTATAAATATCAGGAATGTAATTAGAGGATGACAAAACATGATTCTAATGAAACCTAATAGCACGGGCTTGCAATCTCCACTACTAATGAGCCTGACATGAGAGAAAAAAAATACAATGAGAACCTAGGAAGGCCACAAGAATAAAGTATGACCACCTGGGTAACATAGTAAGATCTTGTCTCAAAAATAAAGCTAAAAAAAAAAAAGGTAGTATAGCTCACTGGTGTGTACTTGTGTGGCATGTATAAATCCCTACATGTAATGCAAAATATTGATGAAAATAAACTAGAAAAAGAATAGAGATATATAAAGAACTCAAGAAATTAATCACCACCAAACCAAATTGCCCAATTAAAAATGGGGTACAGATCTGAACAGAGAAGTCTCAACGGAGGAACAGAGAATGAGCGAGAAACACCTCATCAAATGCTTAAAGTCCTTAGTAGTTATCAGCAAACTGCAAATAAAAATGACTGTGAGATTCCATCTACACCTATCAGAATGGCTAAGAGCAAAATTTCAAGTGACAGCACATGATGGCAAGGATGTGGAGAAAAGGAAACATTCCTCCATTGCTGCAGGCAGTGTTAACTTGTACAACTACTTTGGAGATGACTCTGGCACTTTCTCAGAAAATAAGGAATAGCTCTACTTCAAGACCCAGCTATACCACTCCTGGGCATATACCTGAAAGATGCTCCCCCATACACCAAAGACATTTGCTCTACTCTGTTCATGGCAGCTTTACTTGTAATAGCCATAATCTGGAAACAAGCTACATGTCCCTCAACAAAATAAGGGATAAATAAATTGTGGTGCATTTACAAAATGGGATACTACTCAGCAATTAAAAACAAGTAAATCTTGAAATTTGCAGGCAAATGGATGGAACTAGAAGTGGTCATCCTGACCGAGGTAACCCAGACTCAGAAAGACATACATGATGCATACTCACTTATAAGTGAATATTAGCTGAACATGGATGTCCTCTAAGAGACTTCAGCAATAGGTGGATCAGGACAAATGCACGGACTGGATGCTGGACTCCGGGCAGAATTCTGGGAGTGGTGTGGAAGAATGGGAGATTGAGTATACCAGAGAGTTCAGGATCCCCACAGGAGACCATCAAGGCCGGGGGATAGGTACCCAGGGGTGCCTGCACAAACTTAGGCACTAACCAAGGACAATATATGCAATAAACCTGGGCCACCTAGTCACATATAGCCAATGGACTGTTCGTTTCTCCAAGGTTGTGGGGGGGGGTACTGCTTCTACATGAACTCTGGTGCCCCAGATTTGAGATATGGTCACTTCCCCTTTGGTGGGGAGCTCACACCCCCGGGGCACACAGAGGAAGGGGAAGAAGGTAATCTGGATGAGACTTGATAAGCTATGATCATATGGTGTGGGAGGAGGTCCCTTTGTTTCAGAGATGTAGGAATTGGGCAGATGTGAGAGGGAGTGTTGGAGCTGGAGGAACAGGTGAGGGGATAGCAATCAAGATGTGTCCTGAATAAATTACAATAAAATAAAATTAAAAAAGAAAAGTTAACTACATGCGTAAAATCATAGACTTTTAAATGAGGAGACAATATATGAACTTGAATGGTAATATAGAAATAAATTATAGACTTAAGAAAGGCACAAAAAAATAAAGAAGGACCAAAGTGTTCAAGGAGATAAGGAAGGCAGTAAAACCATAAGCAAGAAAAGGCAGATGAATTATGTATGTTTTAGCATCCATGAGCCTGACAGATGGAAGGTGGTTGGAAAATATTAGTTGGCTAAGGGGATAAATGATTGAATAAATAGAGGCATCGCTTACTGCTGGACTTTGGTCATTTATTGCGTCTTTGAGAGGAAATGGCAAGTTACTGTGGTATATTACTCCTTTTTTACCTTTTATCCCTCTATTTTTAATACTCTTGAATGATGTAATTCTTTACCAACTCTTACTTGGTTTGCCACTGTCTTTTTGTTTAGATTCTTATTCAGAAATGTATATTTATTATAGCAGTAAGAAGCTAAAAGTCAATTTAATACTTCATATGTGTAATCTTCTATATCTAATGATTGTGATGGTAAGCAAGCAATATAATTTTGTAAAATAAATTTTTAGAAATAACAATAAAGATACTCTATTAATAAAAATAATATTGTAATATAAATTTTATACACAATTATTACTTCATGTTAAAATATCCTATATGTGAGTAAGATTATAATATGGAGTGTGATATTAATTTAATATGTGTTAATTAGAAACAATTAAGATATTAATTGCAGACCTTATTTTTTTAATACGACCTGATATTATTTTAATATCACCCAATAATAACGCCTAATATTGTGATAGTAACATTCAATGTCATTTCACGTAAAATAATATTCAGTGATCATGTGTGTATGATTTATTTGAGCTTGACACTTGAACATCTGCTCAGCTTCATTGGCAAACATCTAAAGCAGTACTTCAAATGTAATTATTGGCTTCATAAGAGTATTTTGCTACTCCCTTGTTTTGATGTCTTTCTGGAAACCACTATTGAACGTGTTTTATATTGAAGTGTTTTTAGTCCAGAAGTGGGGAGACTGGAGGGCTGGTAGGCTTTTGGTTCTTTATCAGTGCAGGCAGATGCACACTGATATTTTAATATTTTGCATATTCTCTCATGCTAGTGTTTCCATTGGATCACTATAATCCTTGGACGCAGAAAATGTCTTTTGTAAAATGCAAAACAATCTCAAACAATTCCTAGTAATGACTTTTACAATTATACAATTTTGTTGACATTTCTGTGCAAAAACAGTGATGTGTACCTGGATTTTTTTTGGTTAGGATTCCCGAAGAATACTTTTACCAAATTTCCCAACTTCAAAGAAATAGGGTAAATTATTTTGAAATTTTAGCTATTAATAATACACTCATGAAAATAATACATTTCTAAGAAACAGTGTCACTATTCTGGTTTTTTGGGTCTAAGCTTTACTCTTTCAGTTTCATTTCTTTAATAAAAAAGGAAAATACAAGAAAGTAGGAAACTTGAACTTTTTGGAAGACTATCTCCTTAAAAATCTTCAGAAGGAAATACACAAAATGAGATTGATAATTACTGTGGAAATCAAAGAAGCTTTCAGAGTCCTAACAGGTTTGCTTGCAAAGGGAAAAAAAGTCATCTAGTTATTTAATTCTGATGAGAGATGTGAATATGAGTATCTGCAATTAGCAGATACTTTGGATGTACAAAGCTTAGAAACTGATAAAGATACTTTAACATATATGCATATATGCATAGGCTTAGAGATGGGCCACCCAAGAGAGAGTAAAAAAAAACATGTATATATCTGTTGTCTGAAACAGTGGTAGTCAACACACCATTGTTCACTGTAGAAACTTATGATTAAAAAGAAAGTTGAATGTATGGCAACCAAGTACCTCTCTCTCATAATCAGGGCACTGTTTCTATTAAAGGATATTACTTACAGATTAAATTATATATATATGATTTCTCCCTTCAATTTCTTCTTTCCAGGACATTACACATATGCCTCCCTCTCCTCCGAAAATTAGGAAAATCAATAATATTTTGCTCCGGGCATGAGATAAGTAAACAAGGCAACTATTATAAATGGGTACTGGGGCAAAGTGGATTTGAAAATTCACAGCTTGTACCCTCCTACTTTGATCTATGAATGAAATTGAACAAGCAGTTTTCTTGATGTGGTGTAACATCACATACACAGCGTAATCTTTAAATGATTTGTGTGTATGTGAGAATGAAGAACTAAACTCAAAAACCCACTTGATTTATCTTCTGATTATTAGAGCTAATTTTCATGTTGAGTGTAATCAGTGTAAGTCAGTTAAAAATGATGAGTATTTAATGCGTTATACTTTTTCTTTTAGAAACTCACTGACATCATGGGGGAAAGTGGACTGTATGTCACATGATATTTTGAATTGGATCCTGGAGGGAGGAAACAAACAATAATTTAAAACAGATTAAAAACAAAGCAAAAGATTGGTAAAACTTCAGCAACATCAATGATCAACTACTTATAATTAGTACTCTGCTGTTCATTTTTTTTCTAGAATTAATTGAATTAAATTAATTCTATAATTAATTGTTATTGTTCTTCCTAAAAGCTAAGATTGGTGATCAGTAAGGAAAAGATTATGTCAGTTTTGTTCATACCATTGTATGAGTTCAAACATTGAACTCAGGATCTAGTCCACAAAAAAAGTACTTTATAAATAATTGTTAAAATGAGTAGACAAGTGAATCAATTCCAAATAGAAATTCAATGACTTTCCTGTTTCACATGTACTCCTCTCTGCTTCTTCCCTATCCTCTGCTTCTGTTTATATAGGTTTTTCATCAATCCTTATTTGTTGTTTCCTAGTGACCTTTCAGTCACAAATATAAGTTTTCTCTTAATGAAAAAATCAGTCATTATTAATACCCTTTCCCCATATTATTGAAAACGGACGTTTGTTCTCACATAGCATATCCTATTTACTGCTTCCTCTCCCTTTTACTCCTACTAATTATTCCCATATCTCTTCCTTTCTGGGTCCACCATCTTTCTATCTCCCAATAAAAACAAAGAGGCACTTTAGGAATATAATATATGCTATACTGTACTATACTATACTAATAATATAATACAGCATGATAGAACAAAGACTAACACAGCAGAACAAACAAGAAAAAGAACCCTCCACCCCGAAAAGCCACGAGAATAAGATATAGAAGGTGAGACCCACTTGTTCACAGGAATTCCATAAAAACATTAAACTCTAAGCCAAAATAAGAGCTGTAGAGGATAGAGATGTGGGGGACCTATATAAATAAATAAAAAATAATATAAAACTTTCAAAAACAAGCCATGACAGAACATTATGGGATGAGGAACCTGCAAAGACACCATTACATTCCTTTTTCTGTTGGCTATTTACTACTGGGCATGCAGTCTACCTTTAAGAAGAGTTTATGTCTCCAGTGAGACTCTCTTAGACAAGACTATATATTCATTTACAAGTAGATATCTCTTGATGATAGCTTTTGGGATAGGGATGGGAGCATGTGTCCATTTCTCCTTTCAGCTCTAGGACCCCATGTGGTGCAAACACATGCAGACCCTGTGCGTGCTACAACCTTCTCTGTGATTTAATATGGACATCAATCCTCTTGATTAAGTACGTGGGTCTGGTTTCCAGGGTGTCTTCACTCCTCTCTGGAACTTACATTTTTTCCATCTCCAATGTACCCTGAGTCCTGAGGGGAAGAATTTCATGAAGATATCCAATTTAGGGGTGTGTGTTTCTAGTTTTCTCACTCTGCAAATTTCCTGGCTGTGAGTCTCTGTATCTGTTTCCTGTGCTGTAGGAGGAAGTTTCTCTGATGATGACTAATCTATAACTATAGCAGAAGGTTATCAGGAGTCATTTCTTTGTTATGTTATTTTTTATAAAGAACAGTAGTATTTCTGAGAACAGTAGTATTTGATACCTAGTTCCCTGGGATATGTATCTAGCCTCTGATTTTTGGTCAACAAGCACTGTTGGGTATGGGTTCCAACTCATGGTGCTAGTCTTACGTCAAATCAGATATTGGTTGGTTATTCTCATAATATTTGTGCGACCATTGTACTAGCAAACCTTGCAGGCAAGACAATACTGTAGATCAAAAGGTTAGTGGATGAGTTGGTGTTACATTTCTCTTTTGGTAGTGTCTAGAGTATTTTTCTATACCAAAGACAATAGTATATGCTGGTGAAAGTTCTATTGAGGCACCAGTTGAACCTCTTATGTTCTGTTCAGTGAGTTGTGCAAGTGTTGTCTTCAGTAATGGTCTTGCTCTCAGATTTTGTGGAAAGAAACCTATAGTTTAAGCAGTAGTATGGTTTGTTTTGTTAATTTCTTCATTTTGAACATTGTGCCATGCCCACGATGTTAATCGAAGAAGTGAGGTGGTGAAAAGTGTTCTGGAACTCAACACTAATTGTCAATGTTTAAATAAATTTAAAATTAGTTATAATTAAGCATTTAAAAATAGCAAGGGGCAAAGCAAGCACAACCCACACCACTTCTGTTTCAGATGTAAGTACATCAAAACTAAAGGCAAACTTTTTTTTAACTCTAATTTTATTCATCTGAATAAGTATATAAAGGAAAGCATAAGATAATAAATAATGAAGTACTTAAATAAAACTTTGGAAATATTATGTTTGCCTGAAAGTTGTCTAAGGAGCAGCTACAGGGTTGATGATGTTTGAGTAATAGCATTATTTTGGTGATGCAACTGATTTTGAGTCACCCTTAATCCTGTAATTTAAACATTTGATTTCTTAATCTTCATATATTATAATAATATGGCATTGGAATCAGAAAATAAAATTGTATTACTTAGAAAATGAAAGAATTTGGTGGCATAATGTTGGAATAAAGAGATTTTACATAAATCTACAGAAAACAATATGCTTTGCTTATTCCTTGTTGAAATTGGCTAAATCAGAAAATAACATAATAGCTTTTTATACTTGTAGGGTTTTTTGCAAGCTATAATAATCCAAAGTTGCTAAAAAGCTTTCATTTCAAAATTTTTGCTTTAGAACACTGGAGTATAAAATTATGGTTCCAACTCAGCCTTTATTCAGACTATATGTATTTTGGAACGATCTTGATGTTGGTGTTGTAAAGGCTATGGTAAATCTCTATGCTCACCCTAAGACTCAAAGGAGACATTTTAGAGATAGTTTAAAACATGTGTTTGCAACTAAAGCTCACGTAATGTGATAATTCTATTATCTTCTGTTGATCCCTTGATTCTTGATTCTAAAAAAGCTAACAGCCTAGAACAATACATGCAGTAAACTTGAATCCCCTACCCAGATCTAGCCAATGGACAGGACATTCTCCACAGTTGAGTGGAGAGTGAGGTCTGACTTTCACATGAACTCTGGTGCCTCATATTTGACCATGTCCCCTTTGATGGGGAGGCCTGGTGGCACTCAGAGGAAGGATAGCAGGCTACCAAGAAGAGACTTGATACCCTATGAGCATATACAAGGGGAGGAAGTCCCCCTCAATCACAGTCATAGAAGAGGGGAGTAAGGGGAAAATGGGAGGGAGTGAGGAATGGGAGGATACAAGGGATGGGATAACCATTAAGATGTATTATGAATAAATTAATGAAATGAAATAAAAAAAAGAAATCTAAAAAAAAGCTAACAAAACAAAAAAATGCATCATATGTATTTTATCCACAGTAGACTTTCACAGGCTTTGAAACATCCCTATTCAAACTCATGTAGTAAGGGAGATGGATCCTATAGGATTAGATTGCGTAGTTTGGCCATGTTTTGGTAATAATACTTATTGGACTCTACATAAAGCAATAGATGTCAATAATGGTCATGTGAGAGTTACATTTGTATTCAACACCATTTTTTAGAATCTAGTGTCATTTGTCACTATTGCTGTATGAAATTATTAAATAACTCTAATCAATGAAATCAATAACCTATCTTTTAGGAGAATTTTACAGATCTAGGAAGGATACACCATCCTTCACAAACAACAAAAGACTAAAGTAATCCATGACATTGTGATGAATGCATATTGCTTCTTGTTGTAGAGGAATTTTAATCTAGCAACATGGCTGGTCTGACAAGGGATCACATCCAAAGACCTTCTAGGTCTGTGTGATCGAGCTGGAATGACACATCTTTAATTCCTAGGGCTGGAATAGAAACACGCCTTTAGTACACACCTTTAAACCCAAACAATGACATCTAATTGAGGGGCAGAAAAAGTGACTAATCGGAGAAAGATTTGAAAGAATAGGCTATGCCCAACTCTCATGTGAACAGCACAGGAAAGAGCAGTGATTTAAGAGAGTGCAGGGAGAAGGCAGGTGAGTCCACTTGAGGTCGTGGGGCAGGGAAGTGGAGGTTCAAATCAGTTCAGTCAGTTCAATTGAAGGCAGTTGAATGTAGTTGGATCAGTCAGTCGGTTGGGGTGTCCGTGAGGTTGAGTTTATTTGTGACTTCGATCTTGAATTTATGCAGAGGCACTTGAAGCCAGAAAATATGAAGGAGAGAGAAGATTAAAACGAATTGCTAGATTTAGTTTGAGGCCAAGCAGAGCAATTCAGTCAGAAGCCAAAAGAAGCTGTATTGAATCAGTGAGATGGGAGAGGGAGGCTGCGCCAGAGTAGCTGAGTTGAACCAGGCATCCAGAGTTCAGAAAGAGCTAGGAAGGGCAAGCTTACTCTGGGGTAAGCCTCCAAGATGACATTCACATCTGGGGAATGAAAGTTACATTCACATCTGGTGCCCAGCATAATTGGAGAAGAAAGCCCACCAACATCTCTGAAAGCAGAGGCCATCTGATAGAAACATCGCGTCCTCCAGATACATTGAGGGTTTTTTTGTAGGTGCACCAGAGGTGTAAATAATGACATGGAGCCTTCTGATATAGTTTAAAGTTTAGGAATTTTTGCTAGGGCAGTCTTCTAATTAGCTCATAACTTAACCTGGATTCCTGGCCTGTGTCCCTAATACATAGCTAGCTCTTTACCTCTCTATTCTGGTCTGGTTTGTGTCTGTTTCCTTCCATGTCCTCTTTTGATTTGCCTGCTTCAGCTTCCTTCTCCCTTCATCACTCTCTCTGGCCAGAGGTCCCACCCTCATACTTCCTGCCCCAGATATTGGCTGTCAGCTCTTTATTATTACCTATCAGCAGTAAGACAGCGCCAGACCATCTCTTAGATTGCTTTTTGGCAATGAAAGGTGTTACAAAAAGAAACTGGTGATGGGCCATAGAAATTATAATATCAAAATCCGGCCAGCACTTAGCTCTCTTCTAGAACAGAGTTAACAATTGCAAATACAGAGACACGCCTTCATACAAAGTAAGGAAGGTTATCTCAACTTTTTCTGAAATGAATCTGTAGACTATTTATTATAGTGTTGTCCCATAAAAAGATGACATAAACATCTTATTTGAATGATACAGTTTGGTTCATTATTTTAAGAAGCAGTTAAGAAAAATTTTATATTACAAACATGACTGTGGCAAGTTTTAAAGACATGGCACTTAAGAGATTTTCTAAGTTGATTAACAAATATAAAATCAGTTAACCAGGTTTCTTTTCTCTTTCACAAGTTTCTTTTCTCATGATTTGCATCTCAGAGATTTAAGTGTAGTGTTCACCTATTTTTTTTATTTGTTTGAGATGGGTTGTGTAGAAGGTGTAGAAACAAATGGATACCAAACAAAAGTTGACAGTGGAGAACTGTGTGAAATGAAGGGAGAAAGATTTTGCCATTAGGAATTACTTCCCTACAATGAAATCTATTAGAGCAGGGCAAGTTCTCCTGAGGGAAGTATAGAAGTGTTCTAGACCGAGCCATTTCAATAGCTAAACAAAATAATCAAACATGGCATTAAGAGAACAGTCCCTGCAGAGAAAGAGAGGGGCGGGAAGTGATTAGGTAATCTAATTGAGCTCTCTCATCTTTACATTTCCATGATTCTGAAATTATATGAGATTTTAGACAGTTTGATCACTCACTAGAGAGACTTTAATTTCATTTTTATGACATGCCTAATAGGTGAACAGCAGTGATCCTGTAAGCTTGGCTTGACTTGCTCTCTGGGGCTTGGATTTCTGGCACAAAGCTAACTGCAGTGCTACATAAACCTCAATGAAACCAATAATTACTAAGTAATCCCTGTTCAGATTTTCTGTCAGACATCTAAGTCACATACCAGCTCTGCTAATGTTGAATTATTGAAATTTAAATCAGGAGTGTTTATCCAACACCATGATGAGATAAAGTAATTTGAAACTGCTTATCGTGATTAAGGCTGCATATTTCAGTTTATTATTAGAGTGAAAACGGAATATAAATTAATTGGAAGAAAACCAAACATAAGTTTTTATTATCCGGGGGAGAAAAAAAGATTGAATCTAGAATGCAATTAATTTACATGAATGACTATAGAAGTCTCCTATTTCCACATGTAAATCACTTTTATACCAGAGAATTGCCACAGCTATAATATAATGCCTAGGAACAAATTCACTTGCCAAGAGAACAAAACAAAGTCTTGATCTGTTTAATATCGCTGTTGGGATTTATCTTTGAAATGTAGAGCTATTATTAGTGACTTTCTAAAGGTCAAAAAGCAATTATAATAAGGAGAGAAAGGTTAACACAGACTTGTTTTAAATCCAAATTTCAAAACATTTATACATAATAAATTATACTGGCATAAAAATTTCACCCCATAGAAATTTGTTTATCCTAAGTTCTTACAGAAAAAATTTTAAAGTCTATTTTATTTTTAATTACACTTAATTATTTATATTGTATATATTAATATATATGAATATAGACATAACTTTTTATACAGGACAGGACTGAATAATACATTATTTACATTATTCAGTGTTTCGCATGTGAATAATATTAGGATCAATTGTTAATGCCTTATATTTTCAAGAGTTCATATGATTTTTAAAGCATTTGTGGGGAGCATTTTAGTTTTAAGTACAAAGTGCCCTCTTTTTAGCTCTGGGATATCATTCATACAAGACCCTATTAGGAGCTTGATTCTGCTAATTGTTTACATTCACAATATTGTGATTTTAAAATAGTTTATAATTCCATTTACAGTTCTGTGTATCTACGCACCAGGCAAAATAAAACCATCATGAATATGAATTCTGATAAGAAGAGACAAAAGTTTGTAAAACCAAGCAAAGAAGTAATTGACCAAACTTGGGTCTGTGATCAGTTCCTGAAGAAAGTAAATCAGTATGGTAAAATATGCATTTATACCTTGTATTGAAACCCCTCCAATAGCATTTTCAAGTGAATAAAAGACACTATGAAAATATATTTTAGAAGGGGTTCTCTGGCTGGTAGGGGGCATTTACTATCAAGGATGACAACCTGGTGGTCCCTCTATTTGCATGTTATGTGAAGTTTAACACACACTCACACACAGAAACACACACACACACACAAACACACACACACACACACACACACACACACACACACCTTGAAATTTTAAAGGAATAATATTTCTGGAAAAAATAGACAATAAATGTAAAGTCCTGTGTAGGCCCATCTCCACCACTATGGGCAGTAGCAGAGTGTCCAGTTTAGTCTACAAGGAGGCAATGAAGTGAGTATTGGATGAAAGCCCTAGTAACAGAACTGTTCAAACGGCCCACAGATCAGAAGAACAGGAATACAAAGCATAAAGAGTACTTTTAGAAAGAATGTCCCTCCAACCATAATGTAACAGTACTTCATTTGTGGCTTTCATAAGGGCATGGTAGATCAATGCTAGGGTAAAAAACAAATTTTCCATCTGTCCATCTCATTGATTCTTTCTCATCAACATGAAATAAAACTGTAAATAAATCACAAGGCATATCATCGCTGAAAGCTTACAATGCAGTCAATATTGATGTTTAATGGAACTATTTTACGAGGAGGATGTACAGGAGTAACTGATGAAAGAACGTGATTGATGTTACCCAGTATTCACATAGATCTGTAGAGAAAGGCCAGCTGTTCAGATTGTCTGACACAAGGAATCCTCTATAGCTGAACTGACAACCTTACATTTTCTTTAGGCAGAAGTTATACTCACATTTTGCTGGATACAATCAGCCAAGATGGTAAAAAAAAATAATTTATAAGGAAAAATTACTTAAAGAAAATAATTACATTGAAAACACATTTTAAAAATTAGACAAGTCTTATTCCATAATGGCTTGGCTTTTGAAGAGTGGCCCATATGACACTGACACACAGCTTCCCCTTTGTGAAGGTCATGGTGCCTGTGTGAAGTGTCCTATCTATTTTTCCCTGTAATGCAGAAATTGCTTCCTTGCTATAAAGGAATTGTTTGTTTAATACTCTATTTTACAATAAAGACTTTTGATACCACTTTCTTCTTAGGATTTAATTATTTCCCAAAGAGTCCCTGAGAATCATCTTTAACAGTAATTAACTGTGCCACAAACTTTCAACAGAAATCTTTAAAAAAGATCTCACTAATACAGAAGTAAAAATTAAGAAACAATAACAATTACTTTTTACCAATTTCATGTACTCAAGGTTCCCTCTGTAACATACTTGTTTGCCTCACTTTCAAATTCTTTACAAATTTTATTATTACTATATATCCTAGTAGATATAATATGTAAGTTTAATTAATTGCTTTAAAGCATAACAGCTGCCCTAAATATATGGAACTCTCAAAAATCCTTCTGTAGATTCAAATTAAGCTTCACACAAGCGAGTAAAAAAAATTTCAGTGAATTTAGTTTTCCTTAAAAGAAAAGTTAATCATTTTAAGTGTTCTGAGCAATAATCCTGACAGATTCCTGAGGATATAATGACAAGATTGGAGAAAATTAGATGAGGACTAAAGCTTTAAGAAACCTTAGTGAAGAAGAAATAGGAATAGTCTAAAGGCAATCAAGCAATTGCCGTAAACAGTTGGAAATGCTACAGTAAGGACTATTTTCTGAAGCATGTGAGTTCTTTTAGGACATGACATGGGGATAACAAACTTAGTTGTGATTCCATAGCAGGGTAATATCCTGTTACTTGTAAATGTGGAAGATGGAAGTCTGAAACTCAAGCCTTCACTTTCTCTGATCATTTTGTCCTTAGACAAAAGTTTTTATTTTCACAATCAGTAATATTTATTATGTATTTCATAATGTAAGTTTAATATTTGGTTCAACTCAAGTAATACTTTCTAGTACAATCAAATACATTTTATTTCATGGTCTGTGGTAAGTTTATACAGGACTCAAAGAGTAAAATCTATATCTTTACAAACTGGAAAATTAACATTATTTTAATTTAAACCTGTTTTCTGCTAGAATCCATTGAAGTAGGTAAAAATATTAGAAAGAACATGGAAAAGCCCTAAATTTTCAAGCGTTCATTGAGATAATTTCTGATATCCTGAAGGAGTATCTGACACCACATACAGGAGTGTGTGTGTGTGTGTGGGTGTGTGTGTGTGTGTGTGTGTGTGAGAGAGAGAGAGAGAGAGAGAGAGAGAGAGAGAGAGAGAGAGAGAGAGAGAGAGAGAGTGTATTTAGCAACTCTACCAACTGTACTTCCTTGCCCATGGTGCACTTCCTAAAGGTTCCATGTCTTCCCCCAATGGATGCTCCTAATTGAGCATCAGGTCTTCAAGTATGTGAGCCTAAGAGGGGGATATCTCCTCTAAACTGTAACACAATTACAAAACAATCAAAGTAAATAATAGCTGACTGAAAAAAATACATCAACTTCCAGTGATGAGAAAGAAGTGTGTGTGTGTGTGTGTGTGTGTGTGTGTGTGTGTGTGTGTGTGTGTGATTTAAATATATATATACAACCTAATGTATAATGTATATTTAAATACTGCAATTTAACAGAATTGGATTATTCTGGGTATGACAACAGAGTTTGTGTCTTAAAGTTAACTCAGTGTCTTAAGATTCATTAGAAAGATTGATTTAGAAAATCTATAAGACTATAGCTTTCACAACACTGTCAAAAATTAACAATAATGATATAGGAAATTATGGGAAGCAAAGTCCAAAGATTGCTGAGAGTTACAGATAAATACACATATTATAGGTACAACTCTATGAGATCACTTTTGATCAAATTTTATTTTTTCTTTTAATAAATTGGCATGACTTTTACACAATGATATGCCAGGTTGTTAACATGTCCTTGATGCTAGTACTAACTTAGCTGTCTTAAGATTATTTCGATTTTTGTTAATTATAGAATTAATTTGAATAACTTTGCTCTTATTATAGTCAGAACAATGTATTACTTATGTGTAATAATCAATAATCATTTATTACAGGCATTAAATAGATATCATTCAATTACTTTTGCATTGATTGGTCTTAAAATAGGTCACAAACATTTTAAACTCTTCCATGTTATTTTATGTGTTGGTAAAAAGAAGTTCTCTTATACAGCTGAATTTAGTTTCAGTGATGAGTGGAAAAGAAAGTTAAATAAATAGGACTTTTCCTTTGCCTGAAATTCAAGAGTATCTATTAAGCTGAAAGCAGAACACACAAGGCTTTAATTATGTTTTGTTCTAGAGAGAATGTAAACCAATGTGTTCTAGACTACCTGCTAGGCTTATTATAAAATTCAATGTCAACAATAGAGACTGAACAGATTATACTTAGGAATATATATATATATATATATATATATATATATATATATATATATATGTTCATGCCAAAATAAATGGTAAAAGAAGCCATCAATTTTAAAGAGAGCAAGAAGGAGGGGTAGGGTTAGTGGGAGAACAGGGAGGTGGAAATTATGTAATTATATTATCTCAAAAATAAAAGAAATAATAAAAAAATAATAACATATGAGTGATCACTAAAACTGTAATTTTTTCTTCCATAGTCAGTTCACTGCACTGGTTGAAGGACACACTGCAATGTGCATTTATTAACCCTGAAGCTTCCTGGATAAATCAGTCTTAAGATCAATGATTCAGCAAAGGTGTTATAGTTGTTGCTCATGGGCCTGACAGGAGACAAAGAGCAACACTCCTCAGGGAATTAACGGATTTATCAAATTAAAAACAGCACCTCTTAAATGATGGTCGTCTTTGATGAAGTATTTCTTTGGGAAAAACTGCAGGCTGTATGGGAATAGTGTGGGACAGTCACCTTCCTATTTTTATCCCATTTGATACAGACTGTATAAGGAATTGGCTGCATCTGTGTTTCTACTGACTTCAAGAGATTTAGAAGTGATGTGGAGGGCTAGTAAAATGGCTCAATGTGTACAATTTCTTGCTCCCAAGCTTGATGACCTGAGTTTGACCTCCCAAACCCATATGGTAGAAGGAGAAAATCGATTGTGGCAAATTATCATAAGATTTGCCAATTTTAGTAAACAAATATTTTAAAACATTTAAAAATCTACTTATAACTACTTGGTATGTGATTTTGTAATTATTTATTCTTTATTTATGTTTGATATACTTAAATATTTTTGGAATACCAAACCAGCTATTACAGGAATATTTGATGATTTTTTATAATAAAAAATTGATATGAAATTGAAAGGCTCAAGATAGCATCTGGCTTTTTTGTTTTTTGTTTTTGGATTTTTTATATAATTAATTTATTCAGTTATCCCATCACATGTAACTTCCCATTCTTTCCTCCCTCCCATTTTCACCCTATTACCATCCCCTAGGTCTATGACCAAGGGGGAACTCCTCCCCCACTATATGGTCATAGGCTATCAAGTCTCATCTTGGTAGCTGTTCTTAAGTCTTATATTTTTAGTAAATGTTCTCATAATGATGTTATATTAAGAACTACATACACTGACTTTGATAAACTACTTTAAAGCCACCCATTATAATATTCTATAAAGTACTATATGATTTTCAATGAGTCCTTTTTTAATTCTTATTACTCAGGATTTAAAAAAAAATAGCAATGTAAAGACAGGCATGATGGCACATGCCTATAATCCCAGCACTCAGTGAGGCAGAGACAAGTGGGTCTCTGGGACTTTTAGGCCAGCCTGGTCTACAAAGCGAGTCCAGGATAGCCAACAACACACAGAGAAACCTTAGTTAGAGAAAAACCAACAAAACAAAATAAACAAACAAATAAAAACAAAATCAAGAACATAAAACCTATTGTCCTATAAAGGAACATATAGGATCTTGAACCTATAAATGTTGTTTATAGTTTATAATGAACTAATGAAAGGAAAAATGCACATTAGATCCTCAAAAAACTGCTGTGGAGAAACACTCTTTAGTGGAGTATGGTTCCATATGCATATATAACCAATCCTGGTTTATTACTGATGTTGGAGACTGAGCCTATGGCCACACATTAGCCTTGCAAAGCCCATCACCACTGAAATATACCCCATCCCACCATTGTTTTCCATGTTGTTTAAAAACTCATAAAGAAGCAGGATTTGTGGTTTAAGTTGTAATATTAGCCTTCAGTGGTTTGATGTAAAAGAACAAGTCCGAGGTCAAATGAGCCCTCATTGTGACTTTTAATCAAGTCTAGGATGATACATATCTAAAAATACAGATAATTAGAGTTAGTAATCATATAGCTACATGCAAAACTTCTGTTTGTAAAAGACAAAATATAAATAGATGATGATCTCTTCCCAAAGTTTTGTTTGTTGTTGATGACTACCAGGATTATGGGAAGGAGTTGTTTACCAAAGATAAAGGTACACAAAGACTGTTGCCATTATAAAACTTCAAACTGGAATGAGATATGGCTTATAAAATCTGTACACTCCAAGCACAACTGTAGGCATACCTACAGGTAAAGACCATCTTATCTTAATGGCAAAGTTTATCAAAGCCTCTTGTAAGTAGCATGAATGATCTGAATTTCTTTTGTTGTTGTTGTTGTTGTATCTTTAATGTTTCTTTTTCTTTATTTTATATTTTCTTTATTTTATTTTATAATTTTAAACATTTTACATATACAATAAACTACCTGTAGCAAGAAGAACCATGACACAATAAGGAATTATATAAATGATATATTCTTAGTGTTTTGGCTATTTGTATTTGGTAGCCTTGAAGAAAATATCTTTCCTATCTTGGTGCGTCTAAATTTCTGAATGTAAATCAGTTTCTATCACATCTTGTTATTATCAACTTAAAACATCAATCCAAACCTAAAAATATATTAACCTCTAAACTAATAAGCTTCAATGTAAAACTAAGCTACCTGGTCTTTAGCTCCATCAGAGACTTGAGAAAGAATAAACTTGATTACCTGACTATGCTAGGAGTGCAGGTTAGTAGCTTTCTAAATAGGCATTAGGAAGAGTGAATCCTGTCAGTTTCAGAGAGTTCATGAACCTTTTCTGAGTTATATATGTTCTCTCTCTTTTCCCCCCTAACATAATACTTGGGAATTTCATACAACGCACCTTGACCACAGTCCCTGTCCATTCCTCCAAGTTCCATCTTCTCAATCTTGCACTCTCTCTCAAAATAATAAATAAATAATAAATCAAGCCTAACTTGTGTTGTCCGTATACTCATTAGAATAAGGTCAAACTCCTGCCCCACCACCACCAGCCAGAAACTATGAAGAACTATACTTCAGCATCATAATCACAATTTTTAAAAACTCAAAGGCCAGAAAGGCTTTAAAGGAACATTAAAATAAAGTCACAAAGGTCATGGTTTTCTTTATTCTCATCCTTGTATGGGGTTCGTAATAATTTTTTTTTACATACAAGTCACATTGCCTCTCAATTTTGTAATTAAGCTGATTATGTCATTTAATTAACTATCTAGCCTAGTCACTTTCACAACATTGTTGTAGCTAAGATCATCTCTCTCTCTCTCTCTCTCTCTCTCTCTCTCTCTCTCTCTCTCTCTCTCTCTCTCTCTCTCTCTCATATTGTGAGAATTTTCTTATTTGGTTCTTAACCATTTAATAGAGAAATCTGACTGATAGTCATGAAGGCCACAACCTTCTCCTCTCACCCCTGTTAGGCTACATCACACAATACCCAGTTAGTCAGAGCTCCTGAGCTGATTACATCTGGAGTAGGGCTGAGGCTGTTACGAAATGTTGATCAGGTTTGCTCAATCAACACCAGCTACATAATCGTGGACCCTAAAGCTAATCTGCATCATGTTTGTGGCCCTTTTGGAACATTTTGTATGTTTTGTTTCAAATATCACCTCATAGTAGTTCAACAGTCAATGAATAGAAGTGGGAAATTTTCATGTTCCTTTTTATTCTTAAATGCTGTGTAAGGGGTTTCACAGCTTCTGAAACACATGCCATACTCTATACATATACAAACATATCATGATGAAAGAGAAAAACTGTCTTGGGTGATTAATACACACTAATTAAAAAGCAAATGTACACTCATTTAGCAAACTGATTTTTGAGCAGGATCGCATGTATCCGGGTTAATCACAAACTAGCTATATAGCAAGTGATGTCCTTGAACTTCTTATTTTTATGCATCTACCTTCCAAGTGCTGTTATTGCAGTTTTGTGCCTGGAAGCTAACAAATACTTCTGGATATTTCCTTTCTCTGTAGTACAGTAAAGCTATGTTTGTTCCTAAATGTAACAGTGTCACTGGAGGGTATTCCTTTGTTTATCCTCTCCTGGATAATGACCTGAATTAATGAAAAGAGATATATAGACCTACCTCAGAAGATAAGATTTACCCTTATTAGTCATAGTGCTTTTCTCTTACCGTGCCAATATCCCCACACTTGTCTGGTAAGTTCACAGAGAAGGTAGCAGATTGTCAGGAAGATCAGCTAAGGATTCAGATTCAATTATTTTTCAATGCCACATTCATTCGTTACACTGTTATAATCTTTTGGTCATAAAGACAATGAATGTTGCTTGAATAAAATGATTTCTGTGTATGATCTAGAGCAATATGGGAAAGATAAAACAACTTAATTATTTAAATCAAATAGCTTACCTACACTCCACATGAAAAGTCTAGGTGCTGGCAAACAATGAATAAAGAAAGTTGCATTTATAGTCACTAGAATGGGAAAATATGGGGGCGGGGCTGAGAGGAGAGAAACAACTTTAATGCCCAGAAAGTAAGGATACACCAAAGATCCCAGTGAAGATAGAGGAGAGGGAGACTTTCGCCCTCATTTGTCTTCAGAATCATTCTTGGAACGTTGCTTACAAAGAAATCCATCCAGATATCACTTTTCCAAAGGAAAGTGGGCATCTTAAATGAAACTATTCCTCAGTTTTTCATCCCCTACTTAATATCCACCAATATAACTTTACCAGGCTCCTATTTTCCAATATCCAAAAACCCTGGCATCAGCTTAAAATATCTTCCCATCTATCTGCATCCGTAGATCATCCAAAAGGATAGGTTGAAGCCATCTGACACATAACATAAATCAGATGTTATAAGGTGCCACTGACTGTCTTCAGGTAGTCTCTCTTAACTGACTTGAGGAAGGTAAAGCTTACCAGCTTGCCAGGAAATATTGGAGGCACTGTCTGTGCATTAAAAGTGCTCCATGACTAATTAAGTCAAACTTGGTGGAACAACTGCTATTAATATTTCTTTTGGAAATTTCATGTATTCTCAGAACTGTAGTGCATCTATGTAAACCAGACCTTAGCAGGTTTTTTTTTTTTTGCTCAGGACCCTTTATGAAAGTTCTTCAATGGCTGCATAAAGCACCACCAGATCTTTAAGTCCTCATGACTGAAGATGTGATTGCAACTACTTTCTAAGGGATACAGATGATTCTGTCTTGATATGCACTTCTTTGGTGGATATCTCTATAGCTAGAAAGGGTAGTGAGAAAAATCTCTGACTTAACCTGAAGTTATCAATTATATTAATTTTACTTCCAAAGGCATGAAGGTCAAAACAAACTCACTGAAAAGAAAACTATTAGAATATTTCTTGGTTTTCTTCCTTCTGAGATCACATTAGAGCCTCAATCATCACCAGTGTATTTTGGTATTTAGTTATTTTGGGCAAGAAGAAGGGTTAACTAGAAACAGTGAAAGAAATTGCCATATTCTTTTGCCCAAAATACTCTAATATGTGTAGGATCTACTTATAGAACTGAGTCCTGAGCCCCGGGGGACAAGGTTGTGGTCAGTAGTTCTGATTGTCTCTATGAAATTGTATGGAGTCAGGGTGACAGTCGTAAGCAAATGCTGTCTGTACTAGGCACTGGCAGATACAGACTATTGATAAGATTTCTATCATACCTATGATAAGATTTCATTATACCTATGGAGTAACAGATTCACAAAGAAATTTGAGTTCATCTAAGAACATCTAGTGCCAATAATAATTTTTGTTTTTCTGTAGCCAGTCTTCCAGAGGTCTGGGTATCCCCTCTCTATCTGTTCTCTAAAACAGAGTAGAGTTTCCACCTGGCAGTCCAAGCTAAATAGGTAAATTCACCTATGCAGTAAGTGAAGTTTAGCGGAGTATGAAAACCTCATTGCTTGTTCCCAAAAGGAAAGGTACTCACTTCTTTGATAATTTTTACAGTTTCTGATGCTGGAAGAAAAGTATGAAGCTCTACCGTATGCTTTAGATACATCGATTATTAAAAACAAAGTACTGTTTTTGCATTAACTAAAGATCTAGTTCCATCAAGTGGTACTTGGGAGGCAGGAAGACACACACCAGTGTACTCACATGACTGCTGCCCAGCTATGTTATAATTAAATCCTCTATATCTAATCTAGGAGTCCCATGACTCCACCACATTCCATGAAACGAAATAACTTGGCAGTTTCAACAAAGGATAACATAAATTTGGGGAACTTTTTTACTCTTGAAGCAAACAACACGTGTTTACAATAGGATATAACTACATTGCATTTAAGCATCTTAGAATTTTGAAAGTGTGAATGACTATAGTATGACCAGGATCATGTATAAAGCTGATGAATATTTCAGTTGAAAATCGTGGATAGAGAAAGCACATTTAAACCATCAGCAAACACTTTTCTATATGCTGACAGTTTCAGAATGGTAGAACATCTTTTTATTTACTTACTGCATTTCCCATATAGTTTTCACTTAACTAGACTTTTCTTACTAAAGGAAATTTTATCAAAGCATTATATTTCATCGTGAAAATTAATTACCTTAAATGTTACATATATGATCATTATAATCATTAGTACACTCAGGATATATGCATATTATTAAAACAAGCTAAAAAGTTAACTATAGCATGCCCATGTTAGACGCTACAGCCTATCATTTGAGTTACAAAGTTAAAGGATATCAATTTATATTAAAGTAATTTAAATCAGGATATATATTAGTCATTAAAATGAAAAGCTCCAGCAATCTTCATGTTAAAAATTTGCAAAATACACTCTTTCAGTTCCTTCACTTCAAATTATAATTCATGTGTTGTACCAACTTTGCAATTATCCCTGCAGTACAATTCAGTAATTAATCAGGAAGAAGAAAGGGCCAATTTTAAATCATTTCAAAGTGTTACTGGAATATTTTCTGAAACAGAAAAGAAAAAAGACTTAACCATACTCTATTTATAAGTACAAAGTAGTTTGGCTTCACAGGACTTCATCTTAGCCTGAGGCTGATCTATTCTCACTGAAGTTTGCACTGCCATGCATGAACTTCGGTCATTGCTAAACCCAGCTAACCTAGGCGAAAAGCTCTCTCTCATCAGTACAAAAGGAAATCACCTGACCTTAATTCTATCACTTTCTTTTATACCTTTTTCATCTACCAGGCCAGGATTTGTGCAGTGTCCATCTGCACGTGCAGGCTACCTCACTGTTGCCTGCTGTTTTAATCTCATATATTACTAGATATAAATATTGTATACACAGTAGAGAGTGTGACTTTTCCATTCTACATTCAGTTGGGATTCCATTTGTTTCTTTGCATTGATGACCTTCCTCTTTATATTGCATGTATGTTGTTTTCTGTCCTTTTTCGTTTCTGGTAATATTTACTGTTTTTAAATTTTAAAGTCTAACTATTATTGTATTTCTTTTTCTTACATTGTAGTGTCTGATTTGTAAATGAACCTTCAGAATATAATCTATTTGTAACTTGGAGATCTCCGGGAATCAGAACCTCATATTGATACTTAAATGTTAATAATATAAATTTATTATAAATAAACTACAAAAGTTCTTGTGTTAAAGGCTTAAAATGTTTAAGAAACATGTCACACACAGGCAAGTTCATCCTTCAGTTGGAAACATGCCTTTGAGTAGGACAAAACTAGATTTTTCACACTGTTATATTTTGTAGAGGAATACTGGCAAACTCCTTAACTCTTTCCATTTTTCATTTTTTATTGTGGGATTGACTATAAGACCTGCTATTCACAAGAGGATGCTATGCAAACACCTTGTCTTGCCCCTGCCACTTTTTAGTAAAGTATTAATAAGAAACATTATTTGTTAAAACCAGCGCATTGTTTTATAATAAGAATATGGTGAGTGGGTGTTGACAGATGCCTATACTTGCAATGTAGAGGCATAAGATTAAAAAGTTCAGGATGATCCTCACTTACATGGCGTCCTTGTCCACAAGAGACCATAGATGGCTTCTACTTTATTCCTACTTGACCATATTATAGGATAAAATGTCTGGTAGGCATTTTTACATTAATGAGTTTTGATAATGGGGACCATGGCAGAAAATAAAGAAAAGGGCATGTGATTAGCACGAGGAGCAGTTATGCAACCACAGCAATGGGTTGGATCTGAGCATAAGGAAATGTGAATGCCTGCTTACTGCTTACTCTCCCCACATCCCCACCTGGACTAGGTGCTGAGCAGTGGCATTCAGTGAGGACCTCCCGCGTTTCATGGCCCATGGTAGACTGCTTTTCAAGTATTTTGTTTCGCCGTCTGTAAAATCTCCTTTTGAAATGGATATGATTTTTCACATTTCACACACAAAAATAAATGCTCAAAAGACAAAATCTTGTGAAAGATGCAACCTAATAAAAAATTCAGCCAGAAGTATTTTGACATGCCTTTTATAGTACTAAATCCTTGCTTATAAATACAAAAACATATTTGAAAAGTAAATTGGACTTCTAAATACAGAATAGATTGAAGTGTTGTAAGACTATCAAAATATCATAATTTATAAAATTTTAAATGATTTTTGTTTCTTTAGTCAAAAATTGATAATTACTACATTATAATTTCTTTAGCCAAAACATGATTACTCAGCCTCAATCACACCAGCATTACTGACCCACATTGTACTGTTCTTTAGTTTAAAATCAGGATTAATATTGATTATATTTCATTTTAATTATGATCAGGTGTTGTTATGTCAAAATAGTGTCTCTACAGTATTGCTGACTTGCAAATAATACTAGACTCAAATATGATTAGTCCAGAAAAAAGTTCTCATAGAAGCAACTGTATATACAAAATCTAAATTAGTAGATATTAGGAATCTAAAAGTAAGACATCTTAATATTGTATTTTATAGGATTCTAGATGGACTGTAGACAGATTAAGACATTTTCTCTTGCAAAATTTTTTGTTAAACTGTTACAAATCTCACCTGATATTTAAAACTAAGAGATTATATTGGTGTCCCACTTTAAGAACAGAAGACTAAAACAATAAAGAAAAACTATTGTTTGCATACAGTAGAAAACAAAATAAAGAATGAATGTGCCAATGCTCAAGTAATTCCTGATATTTGGCAATAATTCTCTTAAACATTATATATTAGAGCTAGTGAGAAGGCAAAGCAGATTGAAGGTGCTTGCTGCCAATGCTGAAAACCTGAGTTCGTCTCTGGGATACGCATGCTGGGAGCAGAGAATGAGCTCTCATGATTTTGACACTCATGCAATGGCATTCACATCTCTCCTTATCCTTCTCTTTTTCTCAGATAAATAAATAAACAATATATTAAGTATATTACTTATAAGAAATATATAATAAGTACATTTATTAACTTAATTCTAACAATAAAAATCTAATATCAGTTAGCTCAGAATAATGAAGAGCAGAGAAATTAATGTTAACAACTTCCCCTGGATCATATAGCTGACAAGATGACAGAGCTGGAATTTCACCAGGGCATGTGGTAGCAAACTCTCTGCACTATACTTTCTATACTCATGGCTTTAAATCAGTGAGAATGACTGAGGCAGATTGTAAGCATCCACTGATTCCTATTGACGTCACCAAGAGCCAGAGAAGTAATGTGCTGGTGAGATCATGAAGGCCAGGAAAGCTTGCTGCTCTGATGGCAGGGTGGCTTGGAGAGTCCCAGCTTGACGACAGGTAATGCTTTTATGTATTTTACTGGATATGTAATCTATGAGATAAACAGAGGCTTCCTCTTATGGCCTGTGGGAAAAGCATGCCAGTAAAAAGGAAATGTTTGAAATGGAACTCAAAATGCGTTATTACAAAGCATCATGCTCCATGAAGTAAAAAAAAAAAAAAAAAAAAAATGTTCCACAAAGAAAAGAATGCAAAACCACACAGAAATGAAAAGAATATGAAAAGGAACTGAAAAAAAAAATCCTGACTACTGGGGCTCAATTAAAACTGATATTGTAAACAACGTGAAGGAAAATTAAAAAGTGCAGCCTTTGTATGCCAGTAAAGCAGCTTACAGCCAATCACTGAGCAGGGCAAAGAGAGGGCTAGACTTCCTGTGAGGTAGGGGCAGCAGGAGTTAGAGAAGGATGTAGGAGATCCAGCCACAGGAGAGATGAAGAAGATTCAGCTGGAGCAAAGAAAGAATGGAAAAGCAGATAACTTGGGGATTTTGATAAAGATAGAATCAGAATAACATAGAGGGTTAAAAACAGACTTAAACTGCTCAAGATAGTTCTGCAAAGCTTTATAAACAAATATAAAAGAGTCTCAATTATTTCTGTGATATCTAGGTTAAAAGAGAAATTAAGAGAAACAAACACAGTTACATAAAAATAACACGAACACATGTTTCTAGGACTGGCCAACAAGGCTCTGGCTTATAAAATTATACACACATTCTAGTAGAATTCGTCATTTAAAGACGCAGAATTTACTTTGGTTTTGAATAATTTTACTATACTGTCAAATGCTCTTATTAAATCAAAAATGTATTCAAAGATGTGCATCTAAGATTTGTTTGTGTGTGTGTGTGTGCAGGCAAGTATAATTATGTGCATAAATGTGCATAAGTGTGTGAATGTGCTTGTTTTTGGTGCCAGGGGAACTAAATCCACAACTTCACCTATGCTAGTTAAGTAGTATGTTTTTTATTTCCACCCAAGTCCTTCAGAAGTTTAAACAGTGAACCTTCTAGATCTAGAGCTGAAAAAAAAAAAAAAACTAATGGAAAGTCAATGATGACCTGACAAACATAATGCAAATGAACACACACACACACACACACATATAATTTCAAGGATGAGAAAAACAAACTTTTTAGTATAGAGTTTAGGTATTTGCAAGTCTAATCTCAAGCTCTTTCAAAACAGCACAAAGGACACCTTCCAATTGACAGTGCCCTGACGTTTGTATTGGAAATTACAACCCTCTGTAAAGGTTACTGCTAACTTGTTTCTTTTATTTATATAAGCTAAGGCTAGACTCTGTAGCATGCATAAATGTACATTTTACGTTTTCATAAAGATCAAAAGTGGAGTGCAAATAAGAAAGTCTAACCCCTTTCCAGCTCTCAACCGTTCTGTCACATTGTATTTATGCTTAGCACTTACTATCTCTTACTGGACTAAAGAGGTAATTTACTCAACTTAGAGGAAGCTTCATGTGGGATAAGACATTTTAAGTTTATTTTCTTCTTGTCACTATATTCTTTGACTCCAATAATTTTCCAAATTGAAATTTTGAGAAGCAGTAATAAACTAACAAGCTAAGTCCTTGGAAATTCATTTGGCTTGGTTTCAAACTTCATGCTCCCCACTTCATCTCTACTATCTGATGTCATAGCCACAAAACTGCAATACCAAGGAACGTTTTTAAGTGTTATTTAATTTTGAGGACACAAACAGTAATGAGTAACAAATACTTTTCTGTTATTTTTTCAAATACCGACTCTTTTTGTCTGAACTGGATACAAATATATAGCCCAGAAGCCCCAACTAAGCCATGGTCAAAAACCATCTCATTTAGCAAAGCCACTTTCGAAAAGACTAACACATCCTTATCAATATATAAATAAAATCACCAAGAAAAAATATAAGGCAACTGAGTGTCATACATAAACATGGCCTAGACAATATAGTTGTAAAAACAACAATCTTAAAAAAAATCTTTAATATTTTTGGTACGATGAAAGTTTTTACATCCACAAAATTCAGAATTTCTCCTTGGCCAGTCATTTATTTTCAAAAATTATCTTTTCAGCCCCTAAGAAACAGACATTAAGGTTTTCAATCCCTCATATAACTTTACTTGGTCATGTAATTCACCACCGTATCACAACATCACTCAGGACAGTCAACAAAGTTTTCTGTTCAATCCATTACTTTGGTTGTAAGTGCACTAGTTGGAGAAAAGCCAGTGAAAGAAAAATCTGAAGGACTATAGAAATCACTCTGTCTGGACTCCTGTCAATCAGCCTGAGGACATTCCACAAACACCTTTCTTTCAGAGTTAGAATCACTGTCACTCACAATCTACTGGGGAAATCCAATTCTTCAGAATCCAATTTCCAGGGAGAAACCTAATCATCAAAGTTTTGCCTTATCCGGCAATGAGGCTGTGGGCTCCGTACTCTCTTAGCATGGAAACCAACCAGAACGGACCCCAGGAGACATGGGAGAGAATGTGAGTGACGATAATTTTATGACTCAAAAAGAGTATTGTGGTTAAAGTACATATTAAAAAATATCACTTGCAACTCCTTCCATCCATATACTGGCCTACAAAACCAGCATGAGGTATTAATAAGAAAGATCTCTAGTTGACTTCAAGAAAATAGAGGAGACAGCAGTGGCTAGTGAAGCTGGGACTAGAATCAGGAAAGAAGGAATAGAGACATGATGCAGAATGAGTACAAGGTGGGACTGTAACGTTAAGTGATGCAGTAGGAAAATATGTATGAAACAATACATGGATTAAAAAATAACTAGGAGTATTTCAAATACTTCTGGCATAAATAATAAGTATTTAAGTGGCTAATGGTACTCATCACAAGATTAAAAATATATTTCAATATTTTAAAAATAATGTCTGCTAACAAAGAATGGTTTTGCTTTTAGGTTGACATAAAAATTTAATATTAAAGTATATAATCTAAAAATTTGTGAAAATTCTTAAATGGAAAAAAGATCTACATGAGCAGTTTTAAATGTAGACATGGTTTAGAAGGTAAAATATCTCAAACTTTTATAAAAAGCATAAGAATAGATACTACTATATCAGCATGGTTAAATATAGGATAACATTTTAGTATAAGTATCTAGTTAATGCAAATCATCTACCCATTCTATAATACATGCATGATATATAATATGTAAGTTCAGCAACAAGACAATTTGACTACATTTTGTTTTGTTTTGTTTTGTTTTTGTGAGAGTTAGAGATTAGGATTGATAATTACCAATTGTATAGAATATAAATTTTCCATGAAACTGTGAACCAAACATTTAAAGTTAAAGCAAACCAGCTCATGCTTCTTTAAAATGCAAAAACACAAAGAAACCAAAATTGAAATAGATCCAACAGAAATAAGGTCAGCACTTGTCTTATAAGTCTGAATCTAATCAAGAAAACTTAATTCTGTTGAATAAACTGGCCCATACCAAACAAAATGTAAGGTTCTATTCAGGAAAGACTATTTGTTAAACATAAACTATGAGTTGCATAAAGAAGAAAAAAGGAATGCACAGTTAGGTAAGTATTTGAATATTCAAATTAGCAGAGGACGATTCAGACTCTTTCCACATACTTGGTCATGTTACTACAAGGATGACCTTAGATGTGGCTTTCTCAGTGTCTTGTTCAGCCTGTGCTCCTTAGTGTGGCTTGTCTGTATCCCTCATATCAATGACTCTCCTAGCCCCCGGTTTTGTTCTTAAACTCTTTTAATGTCTAACTGTATAGCGGCATCTGTACAATTCTGGGTATTAGGAGAGAAAATTGTCCTGGGATATGAAGAAAGTAAACCACATGGTGTGGATGCTCTGTACTTCATCATTCTCTCTATTGATTACCTGCCGTGTGACTAATCATACAAATATTTCAGCATAACAAAGCATTTAAATGGCTTTTGTTGATTTAAAAAAAAGAGCCAAATAATTGTTCAATTATTTAAGCAAGTTTAATATACCACATAAATTAAAACGATACATAAAGTAATAACCTCGCTGGTTGATAATTGGGATTCTTTGTGACCTTGAGGGAAGGATGCCACTTGGCATCTTTCGAGGAGAAATGCGGAGAGAGTTTTCCTGTAAACCCCCCTCTGGGTGTACTTGTTCTGGAGCCTCTTTCTGTCCCCGACTCAGTCATGCTGTGACATATTGCAAACTGATCCAACTTGGAACAAGAACCAACCTTAAAATTCAAATTGGAAAAAAAAAACTTAAAAATAGACTGAGCATAGCATGACGAATCAAACGTTTGAAAGAACACGCTTGGCAAGTTGGCTTTTCCTTACATTTTAAAATGTTAACATTTTGCAGGAAGGTGAATTATGTTTTCTTGGCTGAAATATTTTAGAGAGTATTGAACGGAAATACTGAATAAGAACAAAAGTTTCTAAAGCAAAATCAGCTCTCCTAAAGGACATAACACATGAAAGAAAATGACAATAAAAATGGCTATTACTGTTACTTCATGAAGCAACTTTATGTAAACACTTACATAAATAGGTTATGAGCAACAAAGAAATAGAAATTCACACTCAATAGTCCAGGACGCAAAATTATACAATATCTCATTCTCATGCTTCAAGTAGAATTGAAATGTCTGCACCAGGTTTAGCAGAAAAGAAACTTTCCTTGGGGATTGGCTTCGAGGAGTTTCTAGGCACCTACACTTCACTGAAAGTGAACACTCAGCAGCCCTGAAAATAGCAAGGTATTTGCTTCAGGGAAAGACATTACCATAATGTTTGGGCTCAGAATCTGCTATCCAAGTGCCTAGAGGCATTAAATCCAATTACATACATTCAATTCACCTCCATTTCATTGGACAGTATTTACTCATTTATTCATTCAGCCAGCCAGTGTCTATTAAGTGCCAGATTCCTTCCAAGGGTTGCAGAGTTGACAGAGATACATGTTAAATGTTAAAAAAAAGTCCGTCCACATTTTTTGGAAACTTACATCAACAAAGCTTTTGTGTTCTCATGTTTAGGCATGAGTGCATGTGTGTGTGTGTGTGTGTGTGTGTGTGTGTGTGTGTGTGTGTGTTATGCACAAAAACGAGAGGGGGGGAAGACAAACCTTTTCATGTACTTGTGACAGTGATGAACCTAGTGCTTTGCAATGCTATATGCTTATGAGTGTACCTTAAAATATCTTTTAATTTCATGCATATAAACCTTATGTTTTAAAGAAGGACTGTGGAACATTTTGAGAGATTCAAGCAATCATATTTTCTGAACTAGTGTAGTCCTGGAATAATATACATTTTCAGAGAAATGGAAATGGTGGTGACATTTTGTTTTCTTGATTGGTAAAGGGACACCTCATCACCTTCTTCATACAGCTGTGAACGTGGCCTGGACAGCAAAACCAGATAGTCTGCGCAGCTGTCTTTGAACATTCAAAACAGCTGGATGTCATTGGTGAATATTTTCAATGAGCAAAAGGGAATAAAAGAAAGAGCCATACATACTGTACGACCTCCAGGAAAGGGAAAGGTGTTAAATGTAATTTTAATGACCTAGGCTTGTGCATTTTTTACAGATGACTTGTTTGGTCAAATCTTGAAGATTTTTCTTGTCTTTTGTAAATTGCATTTGTACCATATCCTGATGGAAGTCGCCTGTGGACTGTTCATCATTTTCATGAAACTGCCTTTTAAGAAGCCTTTCTAAAGTGTCATTTAATAATATAGCTTCACTTTCATTTAAATAAAAACAAATGTCTTAGAAAACAAGTTTTCCATTCACTTCTGAAGATTCATGGTGGTGATCCATGGTAAAATTTCTGCTTTCCTTTTTCTGTATCTCTGATGCTTATTTATAATCATGACAGTAACTTCGTTCATAAAACATTTCCCCACAGAGGCTGAAATATAGTTGAAGCACAGAAGACTAAATTAATATTCTGAGTTACCCTATTTGTTATTCTAAAACACAAATAACTAAACCAGAGGGAAGAAACCAACAGTCTTTTCCTGATGCCACATCTCTTCTCCTTTAATTTTGATTTTTTTTAATTGATTATTTAATCACACTGACCGGCACCAGAGAAAGAGAAGCAGCTGAGAAATGGGAAAGGGGAGTGAATGGTAGGACATTTAACAATGTTCATAAATTCTCAAAAACCAAACAAGCCCAGAACCACGGGGTCAAAAGGCAGAAGCATCAACATATTTGTGTTCATTCTGGCAGGAGTAAACCATTCAGGAGTAACTCCAAGGGCTGGGCACAGTGCAATGACATGTGCAAAGCATGTATGTGGCACCAAAAGGGAATATCAAGAAGCGGTGAGCACTCCTCTGCCCTTAGCCTCAGGGGACAAGCAGGCCACAGGTCCTGAATGTTCTGCCTGTCCAGAAATAGCAGCCACCTTGATGCTGGATACGAACAAGGTAAATGAATAGGCAAGGCTTTGGCATCTCATCACACTGGTGGAAAGAAACAGAAGCAAGAAGAGACTGGTGTAGCTGCCTCTTAGCACATCTGAAAACTGCTTTGTACATATCCAAGATTAGGAAAGCATGTGCTCAAGACTAGAAATATGACAGCAGTTAAAAGACCAACCACCCACTCCCGCTTGTACTTTGCTTCCAAAAAGGCCACATGAGGACAGGAGCTCTCATTTGCTTGCTGACTAATGTTATGTCAGACCTGATCTAAAACTCAGCCCATCATGAGATTTCTATTGTGTCCTTCGTGAATGAACACAGAGATTCTATTTTCTGGTGCACTTGTCATGTTTCCTTTAACATTCTGCGGATTAAACACTTGGTGATAGGATGTGTTCTGCTTGAATCAGTACCTTTTTCTATGTTAAAAGTTGAATGGTCTCTCTAGTTTATTAGACCAGGATTTCTAGTCTTTGTTGCTTTGCTGCTACTTGAACCCTTTGTTGCTTTGCTGCTACTTGAACCCTTCTACTTTTAATCTCACATGAGACCAGTCATGGTCAAAGGAGATACGCCTGTAGACATCTCAGAAATTTTCTCATTATCTTTCTCTCTGCTCTCCACAGCGATGCAATCTTACCACATGGCTTATCACCTTCGACACCAGTCCACATTGCCTACCGTCCCGGACTTTTGGAAATCATGTTTCAGAATCTGTCACAGCCACTCTAGCTATCAAATGCTCAGTAAGTTCACACAGTCTGGATAGGTTTAGCTTGCTCTCCTGGTTTCAAATTCTTCAATGAAAGGAAGTAAATAAATCCCATAGAGATTTAACTGAATAATTCACAGGTGGTGTGCAGAATAAGTTGCACAGCAACCTCCAACAGTGAGTGAGAAAGTCATTCATTGGCCAGGAAACAAGAGAATAGAAAAAACAAACACACAAACAAAAACTACACACAAAAAACCAGAAAACACTAATGTGCCCTTTTCAAAAAATCAATGAAACAATTCCTAATGATATTCTGCTATATTCATATATCCATGCCTTCTGCAGTCATCATCACCGAGTCTTATTCTTGTGGAAACTGGTGCAGAGACTCACAGCCAATCATTTTGCAGGGGTGGGGGGCATCTACCAGAAGGTCTCCCACAAGTCTTTCCTGTTTGAAGCTCTGTGGACCTCACAGAAAAGGGTGAGGAAAGATTTAGGAGTCAGAGAGAATGAAGGACACCAGAACATGGTCCACTGAATCAACAAATTAGTGTCCCTATGGGCTTATGAGGATTGAAGAAGCAAAAACAGGGCCTGCATGTGTCTGCACTAGGACTTCTGGGTATGGGTTACAGCCGTTAGCTCTGTGATTTTGTTGGACTCCTAACAGTGAGAGTGCGTGTGTTTCTGACACTTTTGCCTGCTCTTGGAACTCTTTTCCCTCCAAGTGACTTGCCTCACCCTGTCTCTCCATGAGGCCTTTTGCCTGGTTTTATTGTATCTTTTTATGTCTTGTTTGGTTGTTGTCCCTTAGAATCTGCTCTTTTCCAACAGTAAACAGAGGCGGAGTGGATCTGGGGGAAAAGGGATGTGGTGGCCGGGGTAGCAGGGGTGAGGAGGAGTGAAGGTAAGGGAAATTGTGGTTGGCATGGTCTAGATAGATGTTTTAAGTTGACATAGATGAGATATGATAGATATAGATCTTCATTCAGAAATTTAGAATCACCAAGATAAGAAATATGTTTCCTACAAGGTTGCCAAACATAATTAGCCAAAACACCATAAATATAACATTCATATAATCCTTTATTGTTTTGTGGTTCTTCTTGCTATACGTATTTTTTTTAATTTATGTGTGATAATATAAATTTATATGATTAAAAAATAAAATTTTTAGGAAAAAAGATGTACTTTAAAAACTTGTATGCCCCCAAACTGAAAATCTAATAGAAGTGGATAATTTTCTCAATATATACCATTTATAATAGATAAACTAAGGTCACTTAAACAATTTAAATAGAACTATAACCCCTAGTGAAATATAAACAGTCACTAAAATCTTCCAACAAAAAACAGCCCAGGGTCATACAGTTGTAGCACAGAATTTTACCAGATTTTCAAAGAAGAATTAATGCTCAATTATTTGAGTAAATTCTGAAATTATTACACAAAATATAAACAGAAGAAATACTGTCCAATTTATTTTCAGAGGCCACAATTGCCCTGACATATATTCCCTATAATGACTCAACAAAGAACGATAATTACAGACCAATCTCCCTTATGAACATTAACGTAAAAATAATTTTTAAAAACTTGCAAATCAAACCTAAGAACACATCAAACACATTGTCCATCATGATCAAGTAGGCTTTCTCTCAGAGATGCAGGGATGGTTTAACATATGAAAAGTTTGTCAATGTATTCCACCATATAAACAGACTGAAAGAACATAATCACATGAGCCTGTCATTAGATGCAGAAAATACAACTGACAAAAATCCAACACCCCTTCATGATAAAAGTCTTAGAGATACGTGGGACATTTACCAATTATGTTCATAATATATTTATTTGTAATAGTGAGAAACTGGAAACAGATGTCCCTCAACTGAAGAATGGATAAAGAAAAGTGATACACTTATACAATCGAATACTACTCAGCTACTAAAATCAAGTAAATCATACAATTTGAAGGCAAATGGATGGAACTATATTATTCTCAGTGAGGTAACCCAGACCCAGAAAAACACCCATGTTATATACTTACTTATAAGTGGATATTAGCCATAAAATACAGGATAAGTATGTTGCAATCCACAGACCCAAAGAAGATAAGCAGCAAGAACAGTCCAAGGGACAGGGCTAAATCTCATTCAAAGGGGGAAATAGAGTATAGACATCAGAAGAGGATGAAGAGGGGTACCTTGTTAGAAGAGGATGTGAGAACAGGGTAAGGATCACAAATGGGGAGAGTGGATGTAGGAGGTTAGAGGGCTGGGAGAGAGAAGGGAAACCCGTGGGGGAGGGGACATTGCTGGGACTCTCTGGAGACCTCCAACTGGTTAGGCCGTTGAAAGGATGTGAAAGTAACTCTATCTGGTATTTCTAGTAGTGAGGGAGGGGGTAGGAGGGGAAGAGACATGGAGACTGAAGTGTTCACCTCCAAGCCAAGTAAGTAGTACTTCCAGTGAATGAATACGGCCACCAATCCACCCACAAAACCTTAGACTCAAAATTTACCCTGCCTAGAAGAAGTTCAGGGATAAAGTTGGAGAAGAGATTGGGAGAAGGAACAACCAATGACTAACCCAACTTGAGACCCAACACCTGACACTAATAATGATATTCTGCTGTGCTTGCAGGCAGGAGCCTAACATAACTATCCTCTGCAAGGCTCCACCTAAGCAGCAGATCAAAACAGATGCTGAGATCTATGGCCAAACATTAGGCACAGCTTGGGGAGTCTTATGGAAGAGTTGAGGGATGTAGAGAGAGACTCAGAGGAGATAAGAACTCCACAGGACCAACAGAGTCAACTAACCTAGACCCATGGAGGTGTACAGGGACTGCTGCACCAATCTAAGTGCATGTGTGGACTCGATCTAGGCTCCCTAGACATCTGTAGATGATGGACAGCTTGGTCTTCATGTGAGTACCCAAGAAAGTGGAGCATGAGAAGAGGCTGTCTCTGATGTGGGCTCTGTTACCTTTTTTTTTTTTTTTTTTTACTCACTTTCACTAACTGGGCTGCTTTGTGTGGACTCAGTGGAAGAGGATCTGCTTAGTTCTAAGGCAACTTGATGTGGAACATGGAGATATCCTTTTCAGAGGAGAAGAGTAGGAGGATGGGGGGAAAGTGTGGGCGGGTGGGATGGGGGAGCCGAGCGTGGGGGCTGCATAGAGATGTAAAATGAATGAACAAATACATTTTTAAAAACTAAATAACAAGATAAGTTTGTCCACTCTCTCCATCCCTACTCAACATAGTACTTGACATCTTAACTAGAACAACAAGACAACAGGAGAAAATTTCTTAAGTCATTCACCTATTTAATTCTAAGGCGTTGTAAAAGCAAGTCCTGAGCTTCTCCCTTCCTCCTAACAGGACTGAAGTTTGGATATATATGTTATCTTCTAAACGCTGTTCAGAAATTAATTAATAAAAAGTTTTCGTTTGTTTTAAATTAACAAGACTTTACTCTTAAACAATTAAACTTTTAATGCTACTGTAATTCAGGCAGTACTAAGGGATCTCATTCACTGGCTGGTAGTGTTTGCCATAGAACAACACTTATTTGGCTTATTACTGGACATTTATAATCCCAACACCCAGGAGGCTTGAGGCAAGAGGATTACAATTTCCAGGAGAGCCTCTAAGTTACATAGCTAAATTCTGTCTCCATAAATAAAAACAACCAAGGAACACTCTAGTATCTTAGGGCAATCTATACTTTGTAAACCTGGTCATCTCTCTTCCTTAAAGCATGGACCAAGCATCTTCAAAGCATCATACCTATAACAAAACTACCGTGACCACCAACAGTCAAACAACAAAGTATCCCTCATCTTCTACTGCCATGATTATTGAACTGAGAAGCCTCCAAGTATGCCAGATAACAGAATAATCAAAGCTCATGCCATCAAAGTAATTAAGAAATCATGGGCAGTGCTCAAAGAGCCTGTTAATGTTGCTTTCTGTCTGTTTATTCTACATGCCTAGTAATTTCATTTTTAGAGTACGATTTTCTAAAATTCAGGACTGTTCTGCTAATTCACCACTACATTAGCAGTGGTGAAGGATGCACTTTCAAGGATAATGTTTTAGTAATCTATATCAGTTTAAATACGTACTAAAAGTAATGTTACAATGGTATCTGATGCATTTCTGTTTATTCATAGTGAGGAAGAGGCAGGAAAATGACCCAAAATGAAACTGGTACTTAGGAAGCATCAGATCAATTTCCCTCCTTTTGTACTATGGAAAATAAAGACACTACTTATTATCAATAGTGCTTGATGAATTTTAATTTATTATTACAAAATATCTTTAATATCATTCTTATAAGAATACCCTTTGCAACATTAATGTATTCTGTATTCCATTAGTCTTTCTAAAAGCTTTTGGCTGAAAATCCTTATATAATGCATTAAATTGTCTTCTTTCTCAGCCTCTCTACTTTTAATTTCCCATAGATTTTCTTAAATGGGCATCTTAATAAAACATAATTACACATTTCTGCACCGAATGCTAATAAAGACTTTAAACAGTATAGGAAAATGTGGCATACCTGGATGAAAACAGAGGAAGTGTTTGTGTGTGCGTGTGTATGTGTGTGTGTGTGTTGTTTGTATGAGTATGTTTTGTATATGTATGTGACATGAACACAAAGGTTAAAGGAAATTAACTTGAGCATCTGATATACTACTTTGTGTTTATATTTTCTCTTGTGTAGAAACATCAGTTTTAATATTCTACTAATGTGAACACTATTTTGTACCTCTCAAGGTTGTTTTTTCCTCCTTTATTAATTTATTCTTGTTACATCTCAATGGTTATCCCATCCCTTGTATCCTCCCATTCTTCCCTCCCTCCCATTTTCCCCTTATTCCCCTCCCCTATGACTGTTCCTGAGGGGGATTACCTCCCCCTGTATATGCTCATAGGGTATCAAGTCTCTTCTTGGTTGTTTAGCATATGTTGTTTTAGTAATCTGAATTAACGTCTGGCCTTTATGCTGTTAAGTATCTGAAAGGTACCAGATGCAGAGTCTTCCAAAGAAAAGAACCTTAGTTCTAAAGATTGGTTTGCTCCCCTAGCTCCTAATAAAGCCCTCTATCAAGCCAACTTATGAAATTCAGATGTGTAGATAAAATAAAAATCCTCAGTGTTTTCCTCATATATAAGCCCCATGGTGTTCCAAGAAATAAAGTAAATTCTAAGAGATCCTTGCTTTAATTTCCCCTGTGGCCACCATCCTCTTTGCTTTAAGTTTAGCCTGATTACGATTAGGCCCTAGGTACATGGTAACTTGTAGGATAGTTGGTTAGGAAAAAAAAGTCCAATACTCAAATACCCATGTGTTTTTCTTTGTTCAATATTATTTAGTTAAGATTAATATCATCAACCAAATCTTTGTATCTTGAACAATGTGAAATTTATTGAATCTTTCTTACCCAGGAATTCATATAATAAAAAATGACATCCATGCATATAAATTTTCGACACTTGGTATAGTCACTTAAACTCTAAAATTATTCTCAAGCACTGAATACTCACAAGGCACTCAAAATCTCATGCACAAGACATCATTGTTTTTATATAGAGCTCTCATAGCTGTCTCTACCTCTCTGTTCCATATTGTTCACATTAATCCTCATAGCTGTCTGCAGCTGTATGCTCCATATTTTTCATACCATAATCCATTTTGAGAAACAATTTCCTAGTAAAAGTTTATTTTTTACTGTAGCACAATATCTTATTTCTTGAAAACTATTCTTTCAAATACATTTACAATTTTATATCTAATTGTAAATTTATAATATACTTACAATTCTAACACTTGCGAGCCAACTAAAACCTTAAGTTTATCTACTGCAATGTTTTCATCTACCTTAAAAATTTAAGAGACAGTAATACCAGGAAACACATATAGTTGAAACTGATGCTTTTAAATTGGGAAGAGTGTGATCATACAAGCAAGTATCATAAGCATAATTAACCACCAAGCATTCTCCATCAATATTTCTTTAAAATAGTACTTCTACTCACAGATAAACAGTAGAAAGTATAATAAAATGACATAGGAACAAACAAGAGAACACATTCTCAGGAATGGAAAGGCATGAGAGGAAGGTGTATCATCTGCAAAATGAGAAGAGACTGCCCCTTTGATCCAGATGTCAGGACTGCACCTCGCACCAGCCTCAGAATCTCTAGCATTCTTGTGTCCTGGAGCCATGTGTTCATATAAGGTCCTTAGAAAATGCAAACACCCATGTACCCCTTAGTCAATAGACATAATCATATTTTTACAATATTTGCTTTTCACTTTATTATAGCTCCTCAGTGCTTTCGTTTGAGCAGCTGCATATCTTAGATAAGATGTACTCAACAAAGACGTTAGTGAAGGATGTTTGTCCTCTTGGTGCTCTCTAAGGCCTCCTTGTCTGCATATTAAACCTTCAGTGCTGAATCCAACCTCCCAATCTCATGAACTTTGTGGGGATAACAACAACAGCAACAGCAACAACAACAAACCATGGATAGAAAATGCATGTCTTTTCCAGAACACAAAGAATCAATTAGCAGAAATTTGGTTGGCTTTTTCATAAGGAAGGGAAAACTTGTTGATATAAAAAAAAAACATAGTATCGACAGAACCATGGAATGGCACTTGAGGATATTTGCAATGGCTAAAGGAATTCAAAAAGCAGAGATGAAAGAAGTTTCATTTTATTTTGTGTGAAAATCATGAGGGAAACATTTAAGTATAAAAGACATGAAACAGTTTGAGGAGTACAGACTGTCCCATGGCCTGGGTATGCCCTTCTAACACAGTATTCAAATCACCCAAAGATTTTCCATACACTAACTTTTACATTTGAGAAGTGGACTTCAGAAAGTTCAAGGAAACAGAATAAAAAAAGAACGAAAGAGGAAACAAGCCCCATGCAGGGCTCGGAACAGGTTCATGCTTTGTTCTCACTCTGCTAAGGTTTCAAAGAGATGCCTAAGGCATTGTGCCAGGAGTGGCAGATGAGGAAGAAAATAGATGAAGGGCATATCTTAAATCGATCATCAGTGCAGACTAGATCCATAAAGGCACTTTGACAATCCACCAAAGGTTTGATATTTTAAAAACACAATGAAAAGAGCAATCAAGTAGTAAAAATCAATTTATTTCAAAAGACCACTAAGAGAGAGAGCCATTAAGGAATGCTGGACCTGGAGGCAGAACAAAAAGGAGATAATGCAATGTCAGTTATTCTAAATGTTTTGAAAAATGCAAAGGAAAAGAAACAACACATAACTCTACAAATGAAATTGAAAACTGTTTTCCTCCATACTCACTTACATTTTTTCCTTCATAATATTCTTTGAACTTTTTTTAATTGATACATTATTTCTAATGGTAGAAAAATATGCATTAAAAGACTACAGCAAATAGGACAAAGTATGATCTTATACTTATTGTTGTCATTGCAAATTTTCTCTAAGTCATAGTCCAACCAAATTTTGGGAATGGCAAGTCAATATTCTCTGGTTTATATTACATGTAATGTTATATACTTTTCTCCTTGTCCTCTGCAAATAGTCATGCAGACATAGTTCATCATCATTTCATTCTTAAGTTCTCCTTCAATGACAAGTTATATCACCATTGAGCAAGAGAGAGTGAGAGCTAGAGAGAGAGAGAGAAAGAGAGAGAGAGAGAGAGAGAGAGAGAGAGAGAGAGAGAGAGAGAGAGAGAGAGAATTTGTTCCATACTGAAGAATCCAACGATTTGATGTACCAAGAAGTTTGACTAAAAATAGCACAGGAATGACCTTGCATTGTTTACATGAATGGTATCTAATATCCAACTGTCAATCATGTAGCTTTGATAGAGAAAGATCATTGAACCTAAAACATGTTTCTCTTGTCTGATATCTGATGACTCAGAAATAAATGAAATATGTACGAATTTTTGTTCTTGTCGATGTAAGAAGTGACAAGCCTTCAATGGCCTCTTGCTTCCCAGGAGTACACAGAATATTTATAATTTCCTTGCCATCATTATAAAAGTAAACTGATAAAAAATTTATCAGAGTAAGTAGATATTTCTTCTATCTGGTAGATATTTCATACTGGAGTGAATAAAGTCCCAGCCTTACTTTAAATGTTTCCTGAATAGTAAGAGCTTTATATAATAGTCTCCATCTGGCAGAGCAATTGTGGTCAACCCCTCTTAAAATAAGACACCCATTTTATAAACAGGAATCTTATTGATGGACGTCCTCCAACTTCAATATTAAAACTTTGAAAAGAAATGAGTGGCATTTCAGAGTCAGTCCTGACACTTAGTTAATAATGTTTT
This sequence comes from Acomys minous, assembly GCF_964271855.1. Taxonomy (NCBI): domain Eukaryota; kingdom Metazoa; phylum Chordata; class Mammalia; order Rodentia; family Muridae; genus Acomys; species Acomys minous. Next base: position 91,413,248 of record NC_140491.1, on the reverse strand, counting down.
AAATTAATTGCTTCCAAAAGACTATGAAAGGGTGGGCATCTATCTTAGTGGAAAGAGCTTGTCAAGCACGTGTGAGCCTAGCTCATTTTCAGCAGCAAAATGTTGGTGGGCGTAGGAGGACTATCATGGAGCAAACTGTGCTCCACACTTTTGTTTGTTGGAGTCCTTATATGTACTTGAATTTTTAAATAGGGGCCGTAAATAGATGGTTAGGTTAAAATTAGCATCCTGAGATGAGCTTTAATCCACTCCCACATGTCTTCTATGACACTTTGAACACGGAGAAGGATACCAGAGATATGAAAGAACAGAGGAGGGACCACATATGACTATATCAAGAAGGAAGCCTGGGAAGGAGCTGTGCTTGCCAGTACCTTGTTCATGAGCTAGCAGCCTTGATCTATGAAATACAATATCCTATTGTTTCTTCTAACTACATCAAAGACATTATGGCTCATTTTTACTATTTAAACAAAATTTATACACATACACATATATATGTATATATACATATATATATAATTTACTTATCCTATATTTCATAAGAAAGAACCATTGCTAGCAATCCTTTCTAGAAGGAAAAAAATATCATGTACATAATGTTAGCCTATACCTGCCATTTGGCCCATGTAGCCTTGGCAAAGCCTTAATCCTCTTTTTCCTCCTCTTCTTCTTTCTACTATAACCACTATTATAAGAAATTTTATGAAACAAGCAATATGTAAAAGCACTGTTCACTATTTTATACATTAAATTAATTCACCCTCACATAGGTGTTGCCAAGTAGGAACTAATAGAATACTATGCTATTAACTGGGAAATAAAGAGAAATTGTGGAACTTCCTTCAATTCACAGATACTAACTAATGTACAGATAGTGTCCAAGTGTAATGGACACAGTCACTTTCTGGGTGTGTACTTTAACTATTACGTCACAGGGCTTTCAAAACGTAGCCCTGACCTCTGGAAGTTAAACTGCCTTTCTTTAACTAAGATACTTTTCTTGAATAAACTGAAACTTTATTACAAAAGTCATATCCACATTTTCTTCAGTGTTTTTTTCTTTCAAGTAATGCCAATATCTTTTTGACTGAGATAGATAATTCTAAATTATGTTCCATTCTTCCATGATCATAAATAATGCTTGCATGATGGATTAGAAATCTAAATGTTAAACTTTATTTGAAAAATTTTGGGTAACGTTATGAATTGTTACACCAAATTGAGTCTTTTCCCAATAATTGACACCTCCATATAAAATCTACCATCAAAGTTGAACGTGGTACATTATAACCCTCAAATTGGGTCTTCCATAAAGAAGACAATTTAAACTGGATTTTTCTGCACAGTTTGAAACACAGTGTATCCTACCCTAGTATGCTTTCATGAAAAAATGCTGCTGTGACATGTATTCAATACATTCTTACTGTGAATAATCTAAGAAATGGTACCAGAGATAGGAATTCATTGGAACAACAGCATATGCAGAACTTAAACTAGTCAGTTAAAAAGTACATAACAGGAACAGTACCACAGAGTTCCTCACACAGAGTAGGCACTCAGTCAGAAGCACTGGGGTTCAGATGGCAGAGGAGCACTACATTTGAGTACAAATTGTACCCTGATGCCAAACTAATAGAACCTCAGCAAAGTATTCAATGTCTTTATGCCTCAATTTCTCTTCTACGAAGTCAGGATAGTTTTAACCATCTAACCCAAGGTTTAGTGATCTTAAAAGGCTATGGGTAATACCTTGGCATTAGTACAATTTCCTGTAGATAATCTAGTCTGAAATGACTCAATTAAAAAGTTATGGGCAAAAGCCTATAAAAGCTGTAGAGATGGATTTATTATCATATCAGCAATAACTTACCATAGTAGCTCGAAACAAAATACTATCTTGGGCTGTAAGCTTCATGGACTAAAGTCAAGGTGAACTGGAGGGTATCTTTTGTGCACAAGGAGAAGGAAATTCTGCTTCTGGACCTTTCCACCTTCTCAAGACTTTCTTCCTTCCTCTTTTCCTGGACTTCTCCACCTCAAAGCCAACAGTGACTGGCTGTTCTCACTATTGAATCTCATTACTCGATAAGCTTCCACCTTTAACCTATCTTTTCTACAGTTAGAGATGCCAAAACACATCTATACGAAGTCGCCCTATTTGGGGGTCAGATGATTGATTAATGGCCTGAGTTCAAATCTACTGCTTTAAAATTTCATTCCCTGTTTTCTACTTCTAACATGTGTGAATGTTGCAGGAGCAGAATGTTAGTATCTTGGAATGGGACCATTATTTTTCCAACCACAAAAGACTATGGTATCAATATGACTCCTTTGTTTGAAACAAAAGTAATTTCCAGCCAGTTTCTAATGTGCAGCTAATGTATACGTGTACAAAATACATGTAAACATGCATAAAAAGTTTCTGCCTATACATCTTGGGTGAGAGGGTGCGCAACTGGAAGCTTGATGCCTTTTTTAGAGCAGCACCCAGAGAAGTCCTGCTCCCACATGTCCTGCACACTGTATTCTCTCTTTTTAAATATAGAAAGAAATAGAAAACTGGGGCATTGTATGAATCTTCTGGTGCTAAAAGCAAGAAGCCTTTAGTCCCTATTACCAACTAAGCCTAGGCCATAAACTATTTGTTTTTTTGTTTTTACACTAAGCATGGTGGCAAAATATATGTAAAAGGTTAATGTATCTGACAAAAGTCAAAAAAGAGAAGAATAAATAAAATACAGAATATAGAATATTATAACATAGAATAAGTTTTCTAGCTTCAACGGGAATTTCACAGGAAGACGTTTTCTTCCAAAAAGGCATATGTGTTCACATTATAACTCTTAAATAAATAATGACAATTCTATAAAATGATCGCATCTCCAGAAGCTGTTGCATTGTTTAAATAGTGCTAAAGAGGCACAATGGCTCCTCAAATATGGGAGAAACCTTGGGGCATAATTTGGCTGCTTTGGTCTCTTGCCTGGAAACTACTGCTGCTGTGAGATGACCGTGCAACAGCAACACCACTCTTAAGAGTTCTAAAGGACATTTTGATCTCTGCTTGTGTTTCAGTTTTGAAATATCTCAGTTCACTACCGGAATCTTCGTTAAAAATTTACTAAGCCAAGTCACATGTGAGCATTCATTCTGTTTCTTGCTCAGTGCAGTCGCAGTTCTCCTGCTGTGGCAGACGGTTCAGGCTAAATAGAGTTTTAATAATGTTACATATGAGTGAAAATTACAAACTGGACCTTGATCATTTAAAGTATGAAGAAACCTTTAGCATGCAAATACATACATACATACATATATATATATATATATATATATATATATATATATATATAATTGACATATAAAGTGAATCACAGTCTTCAGCTCTGAATTACAGCTTCATGATTGTAACACATCATTCTATTCATTGCTTCTTTTCATAAAAAAAAATGAAGACAATAAATTGACACACTAGAAAGTATTCCTTGTATGTGATGGCAGGAAACCCATACTATATGTAAAGTGTCAATTGAATTAAGTTTTAGGTCTTTGCATTGAAGGCCCACGGGTCTGGCCATGTTTTATTTCCCAAGATAAAGTTTCCATGAGACCAGTCTCCTTTAAGTTTGCTTCTGCCACCCAAGGCTGTGAAATTAAATTGGGACAACTGACTCAGAGTGGCTACAGTTTAACATTTCAACAAGTATATGAAAAAAAGAAATCTTTTTAAATCTTTGAGAAAACATGACTGATGGAATATATTTCAAAAGGAAAAAAAACCCATGAAGCGCTCCCAGTGTCCCCATATTTACAAAGAATGTACCAAACTGACAGTATGAAGAGGGTATTGTTACTGACTCAGCCTCTACTGCCACTTTCCATACCCTACACCAGGCAGAGCTATAAAATCATGTCAGCTGACTGGTAGGGAAAGAGAGAGGGACAAAAATGATGCAAAATAAAAGACAGCTAGACAGAAAACAAGGAACAGGAGTTATGGAATGTGTACGATGTTGATGTGACGGTTTGCAGTGGGCCAGTAATTTCTTACATAAGACACATCCATCCTCTGGAAACCAGGAAATGCACACAGTGGTTATTAGAGGGGAAACAAAAGGATATGTGATTATGTTTGAAACTAGATACACATACATACTACTGCATATACTACATTCATGAGGCTGGAGAATGTGAAGAGTTGACACAAAGCTAACATTTATCAACTTGCGTTCTTGAAAAGATCCTTCTCACGCTGAACATATTTATGAAAGGCCTTTGATGTTGGAAGAGAAGTTTCAGGCTCAATTTTAATACTATTATGATAGAACAGAGTACTTTAGCTCATCCAATTGTATCTTCCCAGTTTGATCGTTCTCTTTCCTCCCTCTCCCTTCTCTCTCTGTGTTTGTATCTGTCTGTCTTTTTTATTTTTTTCACTAATTTTTTTTATTTTTTACACATTACACAGATATAGAACAAACTACCTATGGTAAGAAGAACCACAAAACAATCAGGAATTATATAAATGTAACATTCATAGTGTTTTGGCTATTTGTATTTGGCAAACCTTGAAGAAAACATCCTTCTCATCCTGCTGCATCCAAAATTCTGAATGTAAATCAATAGAGAGTTATAGACAGTTTTGAGTGACTGTTCAGGCAGAAAATTGTCTCTGTCATCTTTTTGTTTAAGAAGCTGCTAACCTGCACTCCCTGTCTACTCAGGTAATTCATTTTATTTCTTCTCAGATCTCTAATGGAGTTGAAGACCACATAGTTTAGTTTTACAATTAAGCTTAGTTCTTTAGGGATTAAGATGCTTTTAGGTCTGAATAAATGTTTTAAGTTGATAATGACAAGATATGATAGATATTGCCCATCTGTCTGAAACATTGATAGGAGACTTCTGGAAAATTTAGGAAGCACAGGTTTCCCATAGAGTCCAAGTGTGGAGTTGTGTAATGCTATTTAAAGCTAGACCATGGGGCCACTGGTCTTCTCATTTGAAATTCTTTTTCTATGAAAGTGGAGGGATTGCCTCTTAATTGCCAGTGGGTTTCCAAACCATAGCTAAATGTCTAGGGCTATCAATTCTTTTCTGGATTATCATAGTTTTAAGTAAAGAAATGTACTTGAATATTTATTTGTGCATGCACTGTGGCTAGGGTATTGATTCTGTATAATCATAACAGATTTAAAAACTTATTAATTCACACTAAATTTCATTCTAAAGACATAGGCCATGTAATTCAGCATTTTTCAACTAGACATATGGAAATCTCAAATTTGAAAGTATTTGTTTTAGTAAGTATAAATAATGCATTTCAAAGATTACAATAAAACCCACAAATACTTCAACTTCAAATTCACTAAATTTAACTATTTTTACTTAATTTATTAGTGTGCATATTTGTTATTTTTGCTCTGTTTTACACTAATCGCAAATACTAAGTACACAACCATCAAAACTCCAGAGACGTAGGATTGTGAGGAAAAATAGGAGAGAGCAAAGAAGGACCTAAGAAGGCCTCTCAAAATGTAGCCAAGATCTTCAAATTAAATATGCTTTTAAAAAATTATGCTAAAAGGAAATCTTAGAAGAATTTTCCATCTTTTAGACGAAGTTTACCAATCTCGTTCTTATTACTTATTTATTATCTCCCAATTCTTGTGTACTATTTTGTTCTTACATTGTTTTATATAACCATTTAAGTAAAAAGTTCTGTAAACATCCACGGGTATCCATACAATATGACTTTGTCTCTAAAATGAATATTTTATATATGATAACATTTCTCAAATGAAAAATGCTAAAACAATTCAGTTTAGGCAACTGGTGAAATAAATGTATTATTTATTTTTGTTTGATTGTTTTGTTTTTGTTTTGTTTTTCTGTTTGTTTTGTTTTTTGGTTGGTTGTTTTTCTTGGGTGAGAATTTTGTAAAGCAGATGTGCTTGGAATTGCCAATCTTACTGCTTCAGCTTCCGGACTCCAGGAGTTGTAGGAGTCCATGCACAATCAAGAATGGATGTTTGTGGCATACACTCACTTATAACTGGACACTAGCCCAACAGAGATGTTCCCTGAAAATTTTCACTTAGCCAGAAATTGGGATAGATACTGGGACTTCTTCTGGGACACTAGGTTTGAGAGGTAAGGAAAATGAGGGGGAAAAAGGATCCTAAAATCCTACAAGAAGACCATTAAAGCTGGACCCAGGCAATACAGCTAAAACTATTGTACCAAACAAGGACAATGCATGCAGTAAACCTAGAACCCCAATCCAGATATAGCCAATGGACATCACATATTTTACAGTTGTGTGGAGAGCAGACATGACTCTGGTGCCCCCTATATGACCACTTCCCCTTGGTGGGGAGATCTGGTGACACTCAGAGGAACAGTAAGCAGGCTACCAGGAAGAGACCTGATAGGCTGTAATCTTATAGTGGAGGAAGATGTCCCCTTCTGTCATAAGCCTAGGAGAGAGGAATAGGATGAAAGAGAGAGGGAGGGAGGGGGAAAGGAAAGATACAAATGAGGGGATAACATTTGAGATGTAATCTGAATAAATTACTTAAATAAAAAAATTTAAAAATGGATGTTTGGTTTTAGGTTGATGTCTATTTACCTCAAAAACTGCTCTGCAAATTTAGTCTTTGAATTTTCAGCAAATACATTGAAATTCAATGTTTTCTGTGTTTTATCATATATAATGTTTAGGATAGTTGTAAGGGAGCACATAGAAAGGAACATCCAACAGAACAACACAGATGCTCAGTTGTGAGAAGCAAACAACATTAAAAAGAAAGAAAATGACTTGAGTCATGTGGATGAGTCATCAATCAAAATGTTTCCAAAAAACACTGGCTCTTACACAAAATATGAAATAGCTAAGAATTTTTGAAAGTTTATTTATTTATTTCTATAGTTGAGGTTTTATCTCGGGGCCAAAGTCTATTACCAACACCGCACAGGAAACATGAAATTTTATTTAATTGAAAAGACACATAGCTCAAAGTGTTCTATGTTATCCTGTGTTAAAAAAAGAGAGTGGGAGAAGTTAACAAAACTAGAATTTAATGCTCTGTTATAAAAAAAAAAATGGTAAGGAAACAGGTACATTTTAAAAGTGCTTTGAATTTCAGATATAAAACTGACTATTTCATTCTACAAGGTTGTAAATAGTAAAGGGCATTCCGGAGGATAATCAGAATATCTTAAAAAGTAACTTTGCTTTTACCAATTCTGCTTTCCAGATATACTCAGAAATCTGAATTCTCTTCTTTTCTTAGCTATGGAAGGGTTTTGCATTTGGACCAGAGCATTCTGTCTCCCATTCCCTGAAAGCCACTCACCACTTGAGTCTTAGTTATCTCTTAACCCGTTATTATTGGATTAGGGACAAATTAAAATAGAGAAAGGAAGAAAAGAGAAGAAATGATAAACTGGGATAGATAATACAAAAAATGTTTTCAAAAAAGTCATATGGAAATCTACGACTGTGGAGATTACTATAGGAAAAAATAGAGAGAGTTAAAATAACTCATCAAAGGAAAGGTGCTCCAATTACAGTTCTTAACATCTATGCACTAAACACAAGGGCATACATGTTCATAGTAGAAACATTACAGCAGGTTAAGTCAAGTATTGACACACAAACACTGAGAATGGAAGACTTTAATACCCAACACTCACCAAAAGACTGGTCATTCAGACAAAAACTAAGCAGAGCAATGTTAGAGTTAACTGACACCGTGAAAGAAAGGGAGCTAAAATTTATGTCCCTAACACTTCACACAAACACAAAGGAATATATCTTTTCTAAAATCATGGAACTTTTTCCAAAATTGACAGCACACTAGGACAAAAAACAAGTCTTAAAATATGTCAAAAAAAAAAAAAAACCAACAACAACAACAAAAACCAACAATAGCACCTGAATCCTGTAGGACAAACAACAACAACAAAAACCAACAATAGCACCTGAATCCTGTACGACAACCACAAATTAAACCTGGATATCAACAACAGAAACAATTGAAAGCTTGAAAGCTTGAAAACAAATGAAAGCTGAGCAACACATTACTGAAGGAAAAATGGTTCTGTGCATAAATTAAGAAATCAAAGACTTTCTATAATGGAAATGAATACAGAACATAACCAAACTTATGGGACACAGTGATGGCACACACACACACACACACACACACACACACACACACACACACACACATTCAGATTGTAATGTCCTCACTCTAAAAGACAAGTTCATAGCATTAAATACCTACACTGGGAAAAAAATGGAGAGATTGAGAGATCTCATACTAGAAACCTAACAACATACCTAAAGGCTCTAGGGCAAAAGAAGCAGTCACATCCGAATGGAGGAGATGGCAGGAAATAGGCAAACTCAAATTTAGTGCTGAAATCAATAAAATAGAAACAAATAAAGACACTACAGAGAATCAGGAAAACAAAGAAATGTTTCTCTCTGAAAATCAATAAGCTTGAAAGCATTTACCCAAATTAACAAATTATAAATAAAAGGGAAATTAATACATACTAAAGAAATCCAGGTAATCGTAAAGATATACTTTAAAAGCTTGTACCTGACAAAATTGAAAAATCTAAAAGAACGTTTTAAAAATGCATACCATTAACCAAAGTCGAATCAAGATGAAATGAGTAATTTACGCAGACATAAAACCCACAGTGAAATAGAAGCAGCCATTTTAAATTTCCCACCCATAAAAATCCAGTGGCCAGTTGGTTTGAGCATAGAGTTTGACCAGGATTTCAAAGAAATGCTAATGCTAATACTGCTCAAAATATTCCACAAAATAGAAACAGGAGGAATAGTGCTCAATTAATTTATGTGGCCATGGTGACCCTGATATGCAAACCAGAAAAGGACCCAACAAAGAGAGAGATTTACAGAACAACTTTGTTTATGAACAGACATGCAAAAATTATCTATGAAGTACCTCCAAACCAAATCTGTAACACATCAAAAAGATCATCTACCATAACTAAATAAGCTTTATCCAGATATGTGGGTATGGTTGAATACATGCAAGTCAATAAATGTAATTCTGCATATTTAAAAAAAACCTAAAAGATAAAAACTACATGGTCATATCTCATTGTATGTAAAAAAAAAAATAAAAATAAATAAATAAATAAATAAATAAAATAAGCATTTGACAAAATCCAACAAGCCTTCATGAAAAGAATTCTGGAGAGATCACATATACTAGAGTCATATCTTAAGGTAACAAAGGCAGCACACAGCAAGCCCATACCCAATGTCAACTTAAATGGAGACAGACGCAATGTAATTCCTCTAAAACAAGATACAAGACAGCATTTCTCACTCTCTCCATCCCTAGTAAATGTAGCACTTGAAGTCTTAGCTGGAGCAATAATACAACAGAAGGAGATCAAGGTGATACAAACTGGAAATGAAGACGTCAAAGTATCTTTATTTGCTGATGATACGATAGTATACATAAGTGATGCTAAAAATTTCACTGAGGTGCTCTTACAGCTAATAAACACTCTAGTAAAGTAGCTGTATAAAAATTTACTCACAAAAAATCAGTATTCTTTCTATATACAAATGAGAAATAGAATGAGAAAAAAATCAGAGAAATGGCACTTTTCACAATAGCCTCAAATAATATAAAATATCTTGGGGTAACTCTAAATAAGCAAGACAAATATTTGAATTATCAAAACTTTAAGGCACTGAAGAATAAAATTGAAAAATATAACAGAAGATGGAAAGATTTCCCAAGCTCATTGACCAGTAGGATAATATACAAAAATAAATTAATTAAGTGATTCTGCTATCAAAAGTTGTCTGCAAGTTGAATCCAATTCCCAGCAAGATTTCAGGACAATTCTTCTCAAATTTTGGAAGGACAATTTTGGGTTCATATGGAAACACAAGAAAACTCAAAGTATCTACAATAATTCAGAAAAATAAAACAGCTGCTGGAGGTATCACTATCAGTGAACTTAAATTTTGCTTTTCTACAGAGTAATTTTGGCACAAAAAAGACATGTTATTAATGAAATAGAATTGAAACGAAGAAATTTGTCCACACAGCTATAGACAATTGGTTTTTGACCGAGACATCAGAAATACATACTGAAAAAAAAAAAAAAGATATCAACTTCTACAAATGGTGCTGGTCAAATTAGAGAGATGCAGGTAGAAAAATGCATATAGATCCATACTTATCACTCTGATAAATATCAACTCCATAAGGAATGGATCAAAGACCTCCACATAAAATCAAATAAATTGGTAGAAGGGAAAGTGGGGATTAGCCTTGAACTCATTAGCACAAGAAAACTTTCTGATCAGAACACTGTTTGTACAGGAACTAAGATAAAAGAAAGACTTAGCCGTTCCACTCCTGGGCACATACTCAAAAGATGATCCACTACACAAGGACATTTGTTCAACTATGTTCATAGCAGCCTTATTTGTAATAGCCAGAATCTGGAAATGACCTAGATGTCCCTCAACCGAAGAATAGCTGAGGAAAGTCTAGTACATTACACAATGGAATATTACTCAGGTATCAAAAACAAGAAATTCCTGAAATTTGCAGGGAAATGGATAGAACTAGAAACTTGGTAATGCAGACCAAGAAAGACATGATGGTATATACGTAGTCACTTGTGAATGCACATTAGCCCAACATAGACGTCCTCTGAGAGACTCCACCCAGCAGGGGATCAGGACAGAAACTGAGACCCAAAGCCAGACTCTTAGTTAAGAGCTGTGAGTTGTATGGAAGAGATGGGGGATAGAAGGATGGGGGAGGTGACAGAAGCTCCACAAGGAGACTATCAAAACTGATAGATCTGGATCCATGGGGGCAGGCACAAACTGATGAACCAACCAAGGACATTGTAGGCAGAGACCCTAGACACCCTAATCAGATGTAGCCTATGGACAACTCATTCTCTACATGGAGTAAGGAAAGTGAGAGCAGGGTACTGCTTCTGACAGGAAATCTGTTGCCTGTGTTTTGATCACTGACTCTTGGCAGAGAGGCCATGTGGAAACCTAAAAGAAGGGGATGCAGGCTATCCAGATGAGACCTGATAGGCTGTAGTCAGACAGTGGTGGAGAACCCTACCGGTCAGAGGTCTAGGGGAGAGGAATAAAGTGGAAGAAGAAGAGAGGATGGAAACAGGAAGAGAAGAGGAAGGGTATCACAATAAAGATGAAATGTATGTAAATTATAATAAATATGTATAAAATAAAAAAATCAAGAAAGTAAAAAATGTAAACTCAGAAACCCAAAAAGCTTCTGTGCAATATAATTTTATAAAGCAGCAGCCTATAGAATAAAAAAGAAAAATATGTTTATTATCTACTTATACAATAGATGGCTAATGTCTCAAATAAATAAAAAACTCAAGAAATTAGATATCAAGAAAACAAATAACATTTAACACTAAGGTTCAGACGTCAATAGAGAATTCTCAACAGAAGAAACTGAAAAAAATTTTTTTTAGTCTGGAACCTTTTTTTTTATTATTATTAATTTATTCTTGTTGCATCTCAATGGTTATCCCATCCCTTGTATCCTCCCATTCTTCCCTCCCTCCCATTTTCCCCTTATTCCCTTCCCCTATAACTGTTCCTGAGGGGGATTACCTCCCCCTGTATATGCTCATAGGGTATCAAGTCTCTTCTTGGTAACCTGCTGTCCTTCCTCTGAGTGCCATGAAAGCCTTCACTTACCAAGAAACTGGGACAGAGGGGAGGACATCCTATTGGGACTCTAGATGAGAGAAGCATGGGAGAATGGCAAAGTAGAAGGATCCAGAGGGTCCTAGAAACCTACAAGTAGAACATTATGATAGGCAGATTTGGGCCCAGGGGTCCCACTCAAACTAAGGCACCAGCCAAGGACAATACAGGCCGTAAACTTTAAACCCCTACCCAGATCTAGCCAATGGTCAGAACATTTTTCACAGTAGAGTGGAGAGTGGGATATAACTTTCTCACATACTCTGGTGCCTCACATTTGACCATGTCCACTGGAGGGGAAACTGAAATTTTTAAGAAACACTTAAGGAATGTTCAACATGCTTAGCCACCAAGGAAATGGAAATCTAAAACTCCTTTGAGATTTTTATCTTACAACTCTCAATATGGCTAACATCAAGAAAATAAGTGACAGCTCATGATTGGGAGGATGTGAAGTAAAGAGAACCCCTCACCCATTGCTGTGTGGGTACAAACTGTACTCACTTGTCCTATAGAAGTCCGTCTAGAGATTCCTTGGAATGATGGGAATCAGTCTGTCACAAGATCCAGCTGTAGCACTCTTGGGAATATATCCAAAGAATGCATCATCTTACCACGGGAGCATTTGTTCAGCCATGTTTATTGCTTCTCTATTCATTGTGCGAGAAATTGGAAGTATTCTAAATACTCCTCGAACATATGAAGAAAATGCAATACATTTCCACAACAGAGAACTACTTAGTTGTTTAAAAACATGGAATCATAAAACTCTCAGGGCAATGGATGGGACTAGAAAATAATCACTCTGATTGAGGCAACCTAGATTCCTTACGCCTAATATGCTATATTCACTTATGTCTAGATATAGATATCAAGTCAATGACAACCAAGCTATAATCCATAGAAGCACAGAGGATAGGTCTAGGTACGTACGAAGTGACAGATCTCCCTAGCGAAGAAAAATAGAATATCAGTGTTTTCCAAATTTTCTAAAGCTGTGACCTTCTAATACAGCTGATGTTGTGGTGACCCCTCCCCCAGTTATAAAATTATCTCATTGCTATATCATAACTGTAATTTTGCCACTGTCGTGAATTGCAATGTAAATATTTGATATGCAGGATATCTGATATGCAGACCCAGAAAGGGTCGTTGTACTCCCGAAGGGCTCACAAGCTGCTGGTGGGGAACCACTGGAATAGGCAGCTGCATGTAGACGGGAGCAGCTTCTGGAACAGGGAGGGATCAAATATGGAATGACAGGGAAGAGGAAGAAAGGTAGGGAATACAAGAGAGAGGTATAATTAATGGATTTTGAGGGATATTCTGGAAACCAAAACTAGTAGAAGCTTCCTAAAATATATACATATATGAAGGTGATCTAAATAAACTCACCAAACAACAGGGCAGAAAGAGTCCCAACCAACAATTTCTTGTTACAATATCAGCTCCAAGTTCTGGGATGGGTTTACATCTAATTGAGTTGTTAGCCAAAGGAGTCTGATGAGACACCTCAAAATACCATTGCCAAGACTATAGGTTGCTCTCCACAAAGTGAAAACAAGGCTCCATTAATGGAGATAATACCTACATGGCTCATTGAACATAGAGAAGCCAAGCACAAAGGCTTCTCCCCTACATTCTAGAATCTTTGGTACAGATGGTACTCTTGTATGCTACTAAAGCAAAAACATAAACACCAACTTAGCCACAAACCCTTTGATCTTCAATGGTTTCCTGTCTGCAACAGTAACACAAAATTTTTGGGACTAACCAATTAATATCTATTTTGAATTAAGGTCTAATTCATGAGATGAAACCCATACTTAACACTGCTTGGGTGACCAAGAACATGAAACTAGCCTTAGTGTACAGCCAAATACTAACCTTCTAAAACAATTATATCTACTGATAACATTCAGCTAAGGTCATACATTAGTGCTTTGCCAGTCCAACTTCAGAGAAGATTCCTACTGCAGCAGATGGGAACATATGCAGAGACCCACAGCCATACGTTATGCAAAGAGTGAGACTTTGGAACACTCTGCCCTAAACAGGGTGTCTCCATCATTTCCCTCCTCTTAGGGCTCAGAGAATGCTGTACAAAAGAAGACACAAAGAGTTTAAGAGCTACAAGGGATGGAGGAAACCAAGGAAACAAGGCCCTGTATATCAACAAAATTGATGCACATATGGACTCACAGAGAATGAGGCAGCATGCATAGAACCTGCATAAGTCTGTAACAGATGGTGTCCAAGAGTTGGAAGAAGTGAACACATTTCTCTATTGCTAACCCAGTAATATCCAATTTGAAAATGAATACTTCTTTTCTACAATGGAGCCTTACTGGGTAACAACAACATTGAAGGGTAAATAGACTGCATGCCCAGCAATAGATGTCCAATGGAAATGATCTCAAGGATGTAGGTCGATTGAAGGTTCCTTGTCACAATATGTCATTGTAGGAATTTACCTTTTTTAGTTTTATCTTATATTTCATTTTTTACATTAATTTTATGGTCATATATTTTCTTCATTATTTTTATTGTACAGGTGTTTTGTATATGTATTATAGCTTCCAGTTTAACATATATTATAGCATAATAAAAATGTTTAGTTTTTTTATTTCTTTTCTGTAACAATCATCATAATATTTTATATAAACATTTTTATAACTAGTAATGGAAAGAAGGAAAGAAAAGAAAGAAAGAAAGAAAGAAAGAAAGAAAGAAAGAAAGAAAGAAAGAAAGAAAGAAAGACTGGTGTTAAAATAGTGTAATCCTATAACAGGATAACAATGCCCTTACAAAGGTAAAAGGCGCTAGCAAACCAAAAGTCCATTACCAAGAATGCATGAACTCCTTTGGAGTTTGCCACTGGAGTCACAAAAGCCCCCCTACATTACAAGCTATTGCTAATGCTATGGTTCTCTTCCGTAACTTGATGATAGGACCCTGAATGCTGATATGTGAATGTTATGCTGAAGGTACCACATACTTTATTTAGTCATTGCCCATTAACAAATCAGACACTCATCTGAAGCTTCCATCCCTACTAGCTAGCTTTCACTGTGATAGAAAGTGCTATGAAGTTAACCATGAAAAAAAGTAGTCATCAATCTTACCCAGGTGTGAACTTTGGAAGCTACAAGCGTGACAGACTTGGCAAGATATGTCCATTGCTACAATAAATGTCATGAACAACATGGGAGTAGCCTTCCATATTCTGTTTGCAGTTAAGGGCCTATCCAGAAGATGAAATACATACCTAGCACCACTACTGGACCAAGAATTGGTGGCTTGACCAGACTCAGATTCAAGGAAAGAACTACTATTATACAGCTAAGTGGCGATAGTATAAAACCAACTCCTAATGACTTGTCATTTACCGATAAAATAAGGTAACTCTCAAGTCTCCTCAGGGACTCCTGTTTTTAGTAGAGGTTGAAAAACAGAGAGACCCACAAATGGCTAAGCTGCAAAGAATAAGAGACAGTAGAATTCTAAGACTGTATGGAACATATACACTGAGCCCCCCCACTCCCCACCAACCCACCCACCCTCACCACCACCACCACCACCCCATTCCACACACATACTACAAAGGCTAGGGATCTCTTTGGAAGAGGGAAAAGAAAAAGTATAAGAGCCAGAAATGGTGAATGACTGCAGGGTAGACCACATGTTCACTCCAGAGGTTTACTGACAGCACGTACACAGCCTGCTAAAGTTCAAGCCAAATCAAATCCCGGCATAGAGAGGAGAGATAGACAAGAGATTCTACCGCTAACTGGGAGCTATTAGCAGTTCTTGGCTCCATGAGGAGGAAGGGCTCATTTTCTTTAAGAGTAAAGATCCTGACCTCCTGATCCCATCTAGCCAACGGACAACTCATTCTCCATGGTTGTGGGAAGAGTAGGGACTGCCTCCGACATGAACTCTGGTGCCCCCAATTTGATCACTTCCCCTTGGTTGGGAGGCCCAGCGGCATACAGAGGAAGGGGAAGCAAGCTATCCAGACGAGACCCGATACGCTCTGGTCAATGATGGGAGCGAGGGTCTCCTCCTGTCAGAGGTCTAGGGGAGGGGAATTTGGCAAAAGGGGAGGAGGGGAGGGTCAGGAAGATAAAGGTGAGGAGATAATAATTGGTATTAATCTGAATAAATTATAATAAACATGATCCAAATCTAGAGTAAATATCCTATTAAATATACCACATTCCAGAAAAAGTCCACATATCCAAAAATATTAGCATAACACAATTGGATTTGATGGGGCGGGGGGAAGACACAAAGTTGAGTGGGAAAGGAATGGGGGCAGTAATCTGGGAAGCCAGGGGAAATATGATCAAAGCATACTGTTTGAAATGTGCAGGCAGATGGATGGGAATAGAAAAGATCATCCTGAGTAAAGTAAACCAGACCCCAAAAGACACGAATGGTATAGACTCACTTATAAGAGGATAATAGCCCAGCATAGATGTCCTCTCACAGACTCCACCAAGCAGGGGATCGGGACAGATGCTGGGACTCACAGCCTGACTCTCTCAGAACACTGAGTTGTATGGAAGAGTCCGGGTATGGAACCCCGCAGGGAGACCGTCAAGGCCTGGCGATCTGGACCTAGAGGGGCGCCAGCACAAATTGAAGTACCCAACATGGAAAATTGCGTGCAGAGAACCTAGACTCCCTGTTCAGATATGGCCAACGCACGGCTCATTCTCCATGTTTGTGGGAGAAGCTGGGACTGCCCAGGACATGAACTCTCTGGGGCCTGAGATTTGGCTAGGCAGCCCTGCAGGCACACAGAGGAAGGGGATGCAGTCAATCCTGAGGAGACCTGATAGGCTGTGGTCAGACTTTGGGGAGGAGCCCCCTCACCTCATTAGTGGTCTATGGGAAGGGAATAGGGCTGAAAAGGGATGGAGGGTGGGAACGGAAAGATGCAAAGGGATAGCAATCGGCATGTAACATGAATAAATTATAAGAAAAATTTAAATGACCAGCACTCAGGAGGCAGAGGCAGGCGGATCGCTGTGAGTTCGAGGCCAGCCTGGTCTACAAAGTGAGTTCAAGATGGCCAAGGCTACACAGAGAAACCCTGTCTCGAAAAACGAAAAAAAAAAAAATTAAAAAGCCATGTAATGTGAATAAATTATAATAAATAAAATGTAAAAAGAAATTCCAGAAGAACTAGTAAAATATTTTTTAAAAATAAATTAAAACATCAGTTTTGAGTTTGAAACACTGAATTAATCATCAGTCTTTCAGTTAAATTTACCCAATTGCCCATTAATTACAGTGATAAATACTGATGCCATCAATGTAAAGGATCAGGAGGCAAATAAGCACAGCCTCCTTTACCGAAGTGATGTTGAGATGCTTCATGAAGCAAACAGGCACAGAAACAAGTTTCCACTTGAAAAAAATTACCCCTTTTGTAAAGTTCTCCTCAAAGAATTTCTCCTGACCATGTAGCTGATTTTTTTCAAACTACATATCATTTTAAGTTGAAAAAGATGCGATATGATAGATATTGATTTACATTCAGAATTTTAGATGCACCAAGATAGGAAATATACTTTCTTCAAGGCTGCCAAATACTAATAGTCAAAGTACTATGAATTTATATAATTCCTGATTGTGTCATGCTTCTTTTTGTTTTAGGTAATTTGTTGTATATACATGTAATAATCTAAATGTATATGTAAAAGATAGAAAGATATTTTTTAAAAGATCATTGATTTACAATTGTGTCAAAAAATAAATTAATATCAAATTGTTGCAATTGAAAACATAAATGATATCCTAGAATCAAATTAGATGGCAAAGAATAGCTTGTCTATTTATTTGTGATTAAAATACTGAAATGCTACTGAATGGATTTTAAGACTTGAAACATGATTGTGATATCCATCCTTGGTCAAGTCAGTATGCAATAACTCTAAATATCATGCATGGACAGCCTTATCTCAGAGGAAAAGCAGAATTAAACAATATCAGTTATGCAAGTGCAGTATTTGCAGTTATATAGTTTTTTCCACTTGAAAAAACTAACCAATTTTGTAAAGTTCTCCTCAAAGAATTTTTCCAGACCATGTAGCTGATTATTTTCAGACTACATATCATTTTAAGTTGAAAAAGATGAGATGGTCAAGGATGGTTGACAGTGAGTGAATTTCTAGCTACAATGGTCTATAATAACATATTAAGCAAATTTAGCTTTCATGGTAAGCCTCATGGTAATTACAGCATGGCTTTAGTAGTTACAATTTATATATTAAAATATGATGTCATGGATGAATATTAGACAGTTAATCAACTTAATAACCTTCCAAAAATTTTAAAGTACACAATGAAATTGTCTGACCAAAAAATAGATGTATGAATTATTGAACAATTAAGTACGGGATATTGATAATCTCTCAGTCAGAATAAAAAGGCACTAATTGAAGAACAGGTTCACCTGCCGGTAGCTAATATTTCTTGACATGTGGGAGAAAATTTGTCAGCATCACAGATTTGAACAAGGTCCAAACTCATTTCAAAAATAAAATTTATTTCTGGGCTAAGAAATCTTTCTCATTCCTATGTACTTAATATACTAATGATGCCACTATTCTCCAAATCCCATTTTCAGACTCAAAACTCAGTTAAGTAGTAAAATAAGACATCCTGAAAAAGGATGCCAAACTTAACTACTTCATGAACACTTATAAAAATTGGCATTTTATTACTATTGATATCAGCAGATTATCAACATGAGAGCAGCACCATGAGGAGATGCTCAGGGGTAACATAAGCCATGTGTGAGAAGATATTTACCCATTAGGAGAAAAAACTGAATTTATGAAAATTATTAAAAGGATTCTTATTAACTAGGACATATAATGTGCTTTTTTCTCTATTAAATATCTAGCTTTCTCAATGAGTTTGTTTTATTATGTCTCTATTCAAGTCACTTTATTATGTTATTACTATATTGCTCTAATTTATGGCTGTACTTGTTAAGGTATCACTGAATGGTCACCAGTGAACAGAAAATACTCCAATAATTTGACAGAAAGAGAAGGAAAATCTAAATGTAGCCATCATATTTCAATACACTATTGGGTAAATAAAATTGATTTTGAAGAAAAACATCATCACACTTGGTTTACTGATCTTGGATCATTAAAACTCTTTGTCTTTCAGATACTGTTATCCAATGAAGAAAACATGGCCTAAAAAGATTTCTGCTATCATCTCAGAGATATTCTGCATGAAAGAAGCTTCAAAGTAATATTTCCAAGTGATTTGAGCGCAATAGATAACTCTGACTTTCTGAGTCAATATTTAACCTTGATTTTACAGTATTTCGTTTCAGTACATCTTCTTTTCCAGACATTTGGGGAACAATAAAAGTGACAATAAAATCATCTATTATAGGCTATGTGGGAAATCATATTTCAAAAACAAAATCAATGGTAAAAATAAACTTACATTTCTAGTGTGTCAATCACTCCAAATGCAGTGCTATATTTGAAGCATATTCAGTTTAGAATGTGTTGGAATTTTCTCAGATTCTAGCAGTATCAAACAAAATGAAAATGAATAGTGATAAGAAAGAAATCATTAGCTACATAAACCTCACCTTCCTCTTATTTATTTATCTATTTTTGATTATTATTTATTTACTTATTAATCTTTTCATTTGCACATCCACAGAAAGTGTGTGAAGATCATAAGCACCTGTGAGATTTTCTTCTTTTTTTCCACCATGGCATGGATCTTGATGATCAGACTTAGTCTTGTTCAGGAAAGTGGCAAGCTATCTCTGTTCCAGTATTTATTTCCTTACATAACATTTTCTCTTACATTACTTATATTATTTTATCTTCATCTCCATATCTGTTTCTAGTTTGAGGGAGGTGGAAAGTCCGTAACTCTGTGAGCTTCTCCATTTAACCAGAAAAAGAAGTATGTACTCGCACATATACATGTGTGATACCAAGTGCGGTTGACAACTGATTGGTCCATAGCTACAGACAAATGACTGATGATGTCATTCATACGTCTGAGCTCTGTGCTTCAGTCTCAATTATTCTGCCAACACCCCATTTCCTCTGTTCCAACAGCTCCACACACTCTTCCTCACAGGCTGCAATTACCTTAGCTCCCCACACTAAATCTTTAATATGCAATCACTGAATATTTATCTAGGACATTCATGGCTTGTTTTTACATTTAAATATTTTGTATATTTGTAATATGTAATACATCCTAAACAAGGATGGGTTCTATTTATTTCATTTCTAGAGTTGTTTTATATGCTTCAAAATTATTTACTGAAATGTCCATGTGTTTTTCCCCCATGGGGAACAAATGTACTATTCTTTCATGTTTTGTTGTTTTATTTTCTTTGTTTTTTTTTTCTGGACAAATTACCTGAGCAAAGTTATGTTCTTGAAACATTTTAATCATGAACGAACATTTTGTGCCACGATTCTTAACTCATTGTGAAGCAGCACTTGATCAAAACTTGAAAATAAAAATGAGAATAATAGTTTTTAATAATGCCATGCAGTGGATGAATACAACAGACTAAGAACAACTCACTTAAATCAGAAAATCCAATTAATTAAAATTTCACATTATAATCATCATACAATGCAGTTGAGATATTTTTCTGTTACTATGCTAAGATAGAAGGAAGAAGAGAGACAAAAAGGGAGGGAAATAAAAGCACTAAGATCCTACTTCTATACCATTCCAGTTTGACAAAGATTCTGTTTCCTGTTTCCAAGACCTTTCCTGGCACAGAATTCAGTTCTCTACCATCACTTATCCTACTCATATTTTATAGCAATCTCTGTAATATCAGTTCTTAATAATTAGTTCAGTACATGTTATCAAGTTTAAAAAAAAAAGAAAAGAAGTAGCAAATATGTTTAGCAACTGTGAATTGTAGATCTTTCCATCGCTTCTGAACAGTCTTAAATAATGACGGCAACAGTAATGGTGATTGTCATTCAAATTAATTGCTTCTCCTATATGCAAAGTTCTATCCAAAGCCAATAAAACTTAACAACTATTTTACTTGTTTTTTGAAACATTACTCTATAGGCATGCTTGTATTCTATTTCATAATTATAAGTCATATTTGACAACGTACTGAATAGCAAATAAATTACTATTTTGTGCCATAGAAACCTACATTGTCACGTTCTATAACATGAGTGCTATGAACAGTTAAATGTTTACAATGGCATCGGTATAATCAGTACTATGTGTATTAAGAAAACAAAATCCAGGAGGCAAGGTAGGGGGAAATCTCTGTGAGTTCAAGCCCAGTCTGGTCTAAAACAGAGAAGCTCTATCTTGAAAAACCAGAAAAACTTTTTTTAATTTAAAATTTAAATTTAACATTCAAGATGTCTTTTGATAAATGTAACTTTTAATACACCTATACTAGAATGAACAAATATTTTGGGAAGAGCATTGACTAAAATTCACCCTTCATTTAGGGAAATAAATTTTCTCAGGAAAATTAAAAAAAAAATTATTTTAAAAAATCTGTATGTCATTTTATGTAAAATGGACAAAACATTGAAATAAATGAGTAATAAATTTTACAAAAAACATTGTGTAGTCAAAGCATTTTCACAGCAACTACTATTGGTTCATAATAGAGCAAGACACTAGGAAATAAAATGCTATAAATCCAGAATATGAACTGACACATTGAGCATAGCAGAATGTCCCTTCCACTCTTTTTTTAGCATTTGTCTAGATGAACAACTTGGGAAAGCTGCTGATTCTGTATTTGTGTGCAGTATGGCAGTATAAGCGAAGTAGATATTTTTAGAGAGGAAGATTTAGTATAGCAACAGCTGGTTCAGGCTGTTCCCTTATCAGAAATAGTACTTCTAGACTATCAAAAGTAGAAACGGGAGCTTAAAATACAATTTCCACTCAAGCGAGAAAACTCTTCACCGTTCTTCCCTTCTTGAACTCCATGTTATATTCCCCACTGTTTCGTATGGGCTCATTTTGTTTTTTTTCCCCACAGGAGGTCTTGTTAGCTAATACTACTGGAATTAGCATTCAGACGTTTCACTCGATTTTGTAAACTTATTTTTGAATCCTCGGTTTTGAAAAATCTCTTTGTCTATTTCCCTTGATGTGTCTTGGAACTAGAGTGTGGTAACGCAAATAATATAATTGTATTTGTCCCAGCTCTGAGGTTGAGAAATTTCATGTTGAATGTGCTGGTAGATTTGGTGGGTGATGAGGGAATTTCTCTGTGCCTCTGATGGGAAGTATTTCTTGTTGTTCCATGTGGCCATAAGGGCTAGGGAACGTCTCTCAAGAAGGTGCATTGTTAAGACACAAATCTGGATATGAGAAGGGACCAGGTAAGCCAGTCACTCCCAGAAAGACAGACCTCTCAGTACTAAGATTCTCCCTGTGAAGTTCCACATAGGAAGTTTTGGCAAACATTACTGGCAAAACATATTTAAATATGTCACACATAGTGCTAGGGGAATGATCAGCCCTTGAGATTTATCTGCTAACTACGGGTCTCTATTGCAAGAAATTATACATATTAAATTATATGTTCATGTGTATCTCTGTGAGGGTTCATGTTAGCGTGTGTGTGTGTGTGTGTGTGTGTGTGTGTGTGTGTGTGTGTGTGTGCACGCGCGCAGCTGCCCATGGAGGCAGGAAGATGGAAATCAAATCCACTTGAGCTACTCACCATAATTGGAGACTCAGTTTCTCTGCAAGAGAAGTATATGGTTTTAAGCACTGAGCTGTGTAAGCATAAGGCGATTGTGCAATTCAAGTGCTACTTTCTGTACTCCCCCATATGTGGGTCCAATCCTTGTTCTGAGAATTTCCTGTCTCAATGTTGTGTAAACACTGCTTCCCAATTTTCCACTAATATGCCAGTAAAGCAGCTTACAGTCAGTTGCTAAGCAGATGAGAGAACAAAACTGGATTTCCTGCAAGCCAGGGGAGAAAGAGTTAGAAGAGGAATTAAGGGATTGAGCCATTGAGATGTGGAAGAATACATCAGGAGAGAGGAGGTGGAGCAGAAGAGCTTCAAAGTGCAAGTGTCACTGGGATGTATCCTGAGAGGAAACCAATGAAATTAGAGGGTTAGAAATAGAGTAATAACTGCTCGGTTCTTGTGCCATGAAGCTTGTTTAAATAATATAGTAGAGTCTCAATTACTTTGTGTGATAGCCAGGCTAAGAGAGAAACTGAGAAACACAGTGTTATAAAAATAACTTTAACAGAATTGCCTCTCAAACTCCTCAAGAAAAACTCATAGCAGAGCCTTTGAAGGATGTTTCCTCTTTGAGTTGAGTGAATTTGCAGGATTCTTCAGAATTCATGTAAGACCAGAGTAAGAAACAGGCAAGATGTTTCAGTGGGTAGAAGTCCTTACCAACATGACTGATTTAATCCCTGGTACCCACATAGTGGGAAAATGAGAATTGCCTTCACAAAGTTGTCCTATGATACCACTCTACACATGTGTGTGTGTGTGCGTGCACACACACACACACACACACACACACACACACACACACACACACACACACACACACAAAATGCATACAGAAATAGCCAAAAAAGAAGGACTTTTGTTGCTTATGTGGCATTTGGTCAGCAACATTGTTTATAATTTATACTGGGTGTCATCTTTTAGACAAGTGTATGTTAAATGTAGATTAACAAGTTTAAGAGAAAAAGCTGGTGTAGCCACGTAAAAATGTTTACATATAAATTGGGTGTGTTTACATATGGATGCTGGATGTCCCTGGAATGACTACATTCAGCTGAGAAGAGAGAAAGCTGCTTTTATTGATTTGAAGTGAAGCAAACATGGATCCTTTTATTAGATTAATTATTAAGCTGAGTTTAGAAGAGGAGAGTCAGGGACCCAGTTTTAAGGAAAAGTGTCCTCCTTAAATATTTGTCCTGACAGTTCTGTTTTAGATTTTCCTCCCAGGCATATTTACTGATTTAGAGTTTGCAGCTTATGTGGCTGATTGGACTCTCCAGTATGCCCTGCAGGTCTCTGACAACATCAAAACAAGTTTCATAAGCAAAAACGTAACATGGTTGGTTTTGTTTCTGCTGACTAAGGGACAGATGGTGCTCCTAATTCTTCCATTAAACATCTATGCAGAGTTTGCTTGTGTGTAGCCAACCCAGAGGAAGTCTGTGTTGCACAGAGGAAGCACAGAACTGCAGAACTGAATTGCACCCTGCAACAAACTCTAAAGTGGTGGATGGGGCGGGGGGTGGGGGAAGGGAGGAGATGGAATTTCTCACAGACCAGACAGTTGAGGTTTTTAAAACTGATATCTTAGCTGTGTGTTCTTGGACGTCTATGCTTACTGTTGCACTTTTCACTATGAAAACAATACGGATCCAGCTTAGTCAGCTATCAAGGGTGAACTGGTGAGGAGTGTATGGTATATTCACATACTGAAAATTACTCAGCTAAAGGAAAGAATTAAATTGGACCCTTTGTAGGAAAATAGGTGGAATTGGAGAGCATTATGCTAAGTGAAATAAGATATATCCCAAAAAGGTAAACATGACTTGTGTTTTTTCATATGCTGAGTCTAGATTTCAACTTAAACACACACACACACACACACACACACACACAGATATATATATATATATATGTATATATATATATATATATATATCGTCATCTATAGCTTTGTGTATTTCATGTGTATGTATATCACATATATATATAGTCATTTATAGCTTTGTGTGTTTCATGTGTATGTATAATGTGTGTATGTGTGTATACATATGTGATTATATGTGTGTGTGTGTGACTGCATGTAAGTGTATGTACCTGTGTATATATGCCTGCGTGCCTCTGTGTGAAAATATTATAATGAAATCAACTCTTTTGTATTTTAACTTAAAATTAATACACAGTTAAAGCAACAAAATCAATCTCATTTCTTTAGGTGATCTTCTGGGGAGTGCAGTGACACTTCTGTCCTACTAAGAATCTGCTCATTCTCCATACGCAGAGCCTCATTTTCTTAATCTGTCATTCAAGAATAATTCCAAGGCAGAGCAATTGTAATAATGAGATGAAATGAAATAGCAAAACCTTCTATGAATTTAGAATTTGATACAATGCAGAAGAAGAGAAGTAACTCTTTGTGTCTTTAACCTGAGTGCCTGAGTAGGTCTGATTCTCTCAGATCTCTTGAACAGAGGCCATCATCTCTACTTACTGATGAACACCGAAAGTATGGTATCAAAAAAGAATGAGGAACTTTTGTCTCACTCTTTTTATAGGAGTCTCAAAAGGGAGGAAATATGTTTGGAAACCTATTAATTAGGAACAACTACTAAAACCACAATCGGATGTTACTGATCTATAACTACATGTTGTTTCACTGTTATTTTTTGTGGGGGATAGGTCATCACTTTCATGCCTTACTGTTTTCAGCAGATGATCTTAGATCTAGCTCCCTTATCTTCAACAAATATGCATTCTTCTGAGTTAGGTGTGTGAATTTGAAACATGTGCATCTGGCAACACAACATAGAAAGAGGAATTATAATGGGTTCTTTTAAAGATCAGCTAATCCTGAACAGGTTGAGGATGCAGCATGTAAGCAGATGGGTTATATAGTTCTTTGTGATCTGAAAGCATGTTATTAGCTTGTTTATGGTGTATGTGTGTGTGTGTGTGTGTGTATGTGTGTGTGTGTCTGTGTGTGTCTGTGTGTAGGTATGGGTGTGAAAGTTTGATTTATAAAGGTAAGCTTCAAACAATATTTCTCCTAAACAACAACAACAACAAAAAACCATTCCCATAGGTATTTGCACCTCTTGGTCTATTCTGTAAGGATATCATATAATTAATAAAAATTAAATATATTAAAGGAAAACTTTTAACTTTGTTTGAGCTGATATTATCATAAGGAATTTGGCCTCTTGCCTGAAAAAACTGGTATAGCTCTTAGAAATAATTTGGGCCAAGAAATGAATGGAATCATTGACTTTTTTTCATCACTTTCCTGTGTGCTCTCTAACTGTCCTATTCAAGTTCAATGGAGCCTAGGTTCCTTCCAGTACTGATAATCTGTCTGATGCTAATCCCTGTTCTTTTCAATAGGTACCTGTACTTTAGAGAATGTGCAAGACTGATTTTTTACAGCCACTGGTCACATACATACTTTGAGGACACAGAATGACAGGGACTTTCATATATGAGAAACAGGATGTTGGATTCAGAAGTCCAGTTTGGGCCTTTCCATCAGATTCTAGAGAGTGAAATGTGCCTTGAGTGCAGAGCCATTGAAGAACCGAAGATGTTCTGAGAGAAAGGATAGCGTAATAAAAGTTTGGATGTCGTAAATAATGACATCAAATACTAGCTCAAGCTTCTAGGTGCTCAATCTGGGCTGATAGAGCCTTGTATAGTCTTTCGGGAGGTGGAATAGAAGTGAAAATACCTCACACTGGATATATCTATACAAAATAGATATTTAATAAGCACGGTATCCCTTCCTATTTTCTCTCCTTCTGTATAACTGCTGAAATGTTTGTAATGCAGTTCATAGGAAAAAATTTAAAGAGTATATAGTGTTTATCATAGCCAGGGTGAGGAAGCTGATAGCATAGAGCCGGCATCTATGTATCCCCAGTGAATATTACAAAACTATCAATCAAAGCAACACAATATACTTTTACTTCATTTGTGATATCAATGCTTATTATCAGAGCACTGCCTCACTTAGTTTCTTATAAACATGAAAATATTGTGTCCACCTCTGTCAGACTCTGGAAAAAAAACTTCATTAAATATAATGAAAGTAGTCATTCACAGTGAAAACTAAGGAGCAAAGAAGTCTGTGATCATAAAAAGCTATCTGGCCTTTTACCTTTGGGTTTTCAGCTGGACCAAGATATATATATATATAAACCTCTGAACTGTGCAGCTACCTAGTGGCCAGCACTACATGTCCACTTGATGACAGAAAAGTCTTTCTGTAGATCACTTGCTTTTCCTGTTCTCTCATCTTCCAAGCAGAAGGTCAACTTTGATGTTATATCTGGCTTGGTGTTCACTTAAGTAATCAAAATAATAGCTATTTTCTTCCTGGTATCTTGAGAAGGATTTAGTAAGAACCATCTTTTCATTATATATTTTCATCCTTTTGTAAGTGGTGGGAATTATTATATGTGTCTATAAAGGTCTCTGTCTACACGAGTATTTTCTTGGTTTTTCACTGTATCATGGATTGAATATTATAAAATTTTTGTGAATGCTATTCACTTAACCAAATGATCATGGAATCTATAACTCTTGAATATACATTATCATGCTTACTTCTTCCTTTTTAAATTTCTTGCTTTAGGAAAAAAAAAAACTTTTCTCCAGGAGAGTCATATGGATATGCTGAGTCAGGTAATGTGTTGGATGATAAGGTCTGAGAGATTTTACCTGCATTTACCTCAGATATGACACCAAAATAACCCACAGAAGTCCTATGGGGGCAAACTTACTCGTTGTAATAACCACTGTTTACTGCTCATTGCCCATAAGGGAGAGTTCATATGTCACCCAGATATATCAGCTCCCTTTGCCTTTTATTGATTCTCATGGGATGCCATTCATTTAGCCCATGCTTCCCCTCTGTTCATTTACTACTACCAAAATTATGAAATGAAAGTAAATATAGCAAGATAATCTCTAACATACAGTGACTTAACTTACAGTGTCTGGAAAGATTATTTATGGAAACAATACACACGAAGTAGAAAATAGTTTTAATAAGATATTTTCTGACTGGCAGATCTGGGCCCAGGGGTCCTGCTCAAACTATGGCACCAGCCAAGGACAATACATGCAGTAAACTTTGAACCCCTACCCAGATCTAGCCAATGGACAGGACATTATCCACAGTTGAGTGGAGAGTGGGCACTGACTTACTCACAAACTCTGGTGCCCCATATTTGACCACGTCTCCTTGATGGGGAGCCCTGGTGGCACTCGGAGGAAGGATAGCAGGTTACCAAGAAGAGACTTGATACCCTATGAGCATATACAGGGGGAGGAAGTTCCCTCTCAGTCACAGTCATAGGGGAGGGGAGTAAGGGGAAAATGGAAGGGAGGGAGGAATGGGAGGATACAAGTGATGGGGTAACAATTTAGATGTGATATGAATAAATTAATAAAATATATAAAAATAAATACATAAATAATAAAAGAAAATAGTTTTAGTAAGATCTTTTCTGAGGCCTGCAGATTTCAGCCAGACACTCTCTTTCACTGCTTAGCAACTGCAGCATGTGGCAGATCCCTGTGAGCCACATGATTGTGAGGGTAAATAACAGATATGGGCTCGCTAAAAGCTAAGGGTACTAAAGGCACCTTTTACTTAAGTACACTCAACATGCAATAGATTTTCAGATATAACCTTGTTCTAAGTCAAGGACTGCCTATATGTTTTATATTAATTTTCTGCTTAAGTATAAAGTTCAAAAATGAAGTAATTCTCCCTGCTTTGTTTCCTACCATTATGTTGAAAACCAAGGACACAGCCTCATGTGAAATGGGAACTCGATATATACCTTTGAATTTGACTCAGCAAGCAGAAAAAAAATTCAGTATAAATCAGTGAATGTTTGTACTCATCAGTCTTTTTCATTATTTAATCATTTTATAGTCTGATCCCAGGCCCATCCTTCCTTTCTTCCCAGTCCCACCATCAAGGTACCACCCCCTCCCAATTCCTCCCTCTCTTTCTTCTCAGAGAAAGAGAGGCCCCAAGAAGTACCAAATCACCCTGGTAACTCAAGTCACAGCAGGAGACCTGACAATGTAGCCCTCCTCTGGGAAAGAGATCCAGAGGCAGGCAACAAAGTCAGAGACAGCCACCAATCCCATTGTTAGGGGACCCAAGCTGACCAAGCTACACAACTGCTACATAGGTGTAGGGAGTATAGGTTCAGCCTAATCATGCTCTTTGGTTGGTAGTTCTGTCTCTGTGTGCCCTCATAGCCCCAGGTTAGTTCACAATGTAGGTCTTCCTGTGGTGTACTTGACCCCTCCTTCATTCCATGCTTCCATAAAACTCCCAATCTCTGCCTATTGTTTGGCTGTGCGTCTCTGCATCTGTTTCCATGAGCTGCTGGATGAAGCCTCTCAGAAGACAGTTATGCTAGGCATTTGTCTGCAAGCACAGCAGAGTATCATTAATAGTGACAGGGTTGGCTCTCTCTCTCAAGAGGTGGGTCTCAAGTTGGGCCAGTCATTGGTTTGCCATTCCCTCCATCTCTGCTTCATCCTTGTGCTTTCTTGTAGGCAAGATAAATTATGGATTGAATCTCTGGAATAGTGGAGGCTCCACAGAGACTATGAGGGTGATCCTAGCTGATACTTCTTTCAGATGGGGTAGGGGAAGGAAATGGAACCTGAAGTTGCCACCTGTTGTAGACAGATGGGACTTCCAGTTGAAGGAGGAGGATACAAACACACTCATAAAATTATTAGTCCTAACACTGAACTCTATGTGTTTACATTAGTCTTTAGGCTATTCCCAGCTATACATGAAGGTTTGGGGAAAAGGAGATACAGTAATGTTTGCCATATACTCTGCTAGCTTTTCCTTCTTGTTAGTTCAACGTCAGCACCGGACCACATTACTTTGTTTTGTGCTGCCACATCTTTCCAAAGCTAATTATTGACAGTTGTTGTTAACGGCACAGACAATAGGATGGACCTGATGACAGTCTGATTTTAGAATTTGAGAAATGATACAGAGAGGAACACATGTGCTATTATGAAGTAAGTGTGGTTATTTAAAAAAATGACAACTTCTTTCTTAACATATACACTACTTTTGAAATGACCACTAAGATGTTGAAATTATGAATAGATTGGTTGAATTTAGCTCTTAATGAATAGAACATATAGATTATAGTCACAATAATAGTAATGTATTATTATTTGGGGCCAGAGACATAGAAAAAATTAGCTTTGAGACAGTAAGGAGGACAAAGAAGAAAGTTCAACACCCAGGCACTAGCCATACTATTTTCTTATAAACATTATGTCACATTTTTTGTATAATAATATGTAAGGCATAAAAAGTGGGGTTTTCTGTAATATATTTATGAAAATGTTTTATTATTTGAAAGATTATATAGTAAAATGTGTAAGAGTGTTGTTTACTGTAAGTTTTCTTCTGCTATGATGATAAACCTCAGTATGCCAAAAAAAAAAGTGATATTCATCTTAGAGGGTTTTACAGAAGACATTTTAAGTAAATTATTGGCTGCTATTTACATTACCAAATGTGTCTCATGACTCTGATATATGATAAACTTGCCAAATATGTTACATATGAATTTGAACATAAAAATGTATGATAAAATTCATTTAAACAATAGATATAAAATCCTGTGTAAAAACCTTTCTATTAAACAAAACAATACAAAAAGTATTCTTAATTATTAAATATTATTGAAAAATGTTAATCAAAAGTTTAATGACATTAAATTGGTTGATTAAAATATCAAAAGTCTACCAAATTTATTGTAAAGGTGAATTAAACAATTAAAATTTAATGGAGTACATAAATACTGACAAAAGTTAACACTCATGATAAAAAAAATGGTACTTGGCTCAAAATGAGTCCTGCCTACAAGATGTGCAAGGACAAAAATGGATTAAAGACTGAGGGAATGACCAACCAAAGCCTGGCCCTACTTGAGACCCATCCCATGGTGGGTACCAACGCCTGACACTATTAATGTTACTCTGCTATGCCTCTAGACAGGAGCCTCGCATAATGGTCCTCAACAGCTGATGAAAACAAATGCAGAGACCCACAGCCAAATATTAGACAAAGCTGAGCAGTCCTAGGGAAGAGTTTGGGGGGAACAACTGAGGGAGCTCAAGGGGTCAAGGACTCCACAGGAAGACCTACAGAGTCAACTAACCTGGGCCCTGGAGGGTTCACAAAGAGTGAGCCACCAATTGAAGAACATACGTGGGCTGAAGCTTGGCCCTGTGCACATATGTAGCAGATGTGCAGTATGGTCTTAATGTGGGTCCCCAGCAACTGGAGTTGGGTCACTCTGTAACTCTGAAGCCTGCCTTTGGATCCCTTTCCCATAACTGGGTTGGCTTGTCTGGCCTCAGTGGCAGAGGATGCACCTATTTCTGCAACGATTTAATGTGCCAGGGTGGGTTGGTTCCCATGAGGGCCCTTCCTTTCTCTGAGGAGAAGGAGTGAAAGAATGGGGGAAGGGTTGTGTGAGGTGGGGCAATAGGAGAGCGTGGGGCTGTGAGCAGGATGTAAAGCAGGATGTAAAGTGAATAAATAAATAAATAAATAAAAATTTTAAATGGTACTAGTTTTATTTGAAATATATCTATAAATCCACAAATTATGTTGTAATCTTACTTAAGAAAAGATGATAGTTTTGTATTTTCCAAGATTCAAGTAAGGTTTTTAGTAAAGAATCAAAAGTCAATAATTTCATATTTTTTACTATTGTATCCTGGTTATGAACATATGACTATTAAGAGAAACTAGAGGAAGATAAGAAGATTATGTGGCATTTTTCTAAATCTAAAATTATTTCAAAATAATAAATTTATGGTTTAAAATAACGATTTATTTATTTTATTGTTTGAAAATTCCAAGTTTGTCTGCTTTATAAAAGGGTTGCATTTGGTAGGTTCACACTGATAGTCCCAGCACTAAAGAACCAGAAAGAGGAGGATTGCGTGTAATTTGAGGTTAACCAGGGCTACATAGTGAGTTCATGGTAGCCTGAGGTACAGTGTGTCCTTGTCTTAACAACAAAAGTATTAATAAATGTAACAGTGATAAAAGAGTATGTCAAAGTTCTAAAAATAAAGCAGATACAGATTTTAAAACCTGTTAATTAAGACATTAACAGGGATAAAATAGCCAGAAAAAGCAAACCCTTGGATGTAACTTATGAAACACAAAGTAGCTAAGGAACTATCCTAATGAAATTTATGCTCACAAAACAGATAGTGCATGCAGGATAAATTATATAATTAAAATGATTTTCTAATATTAAACCTGTATATAACAATAATAAAATAACAACAACAACAATAAGAAGAAGAATATAATTAAACAAGCAAAAGAAATGAAAAGGGACATTTTCCTAATGTTGGGATCAACAGAGCTTTAGAAAAACATCACTCTATGTGGTCTCTGAGTGGCTCCAGTCAGCAAGACACCCTGCTTATGGGCGTTGCTTTGTTGTTCCTAACAGAAGGTAACTGGCATAAATTGTACTGAAACAAATGTGGACCTGCCACATGACCAGACTTTGCCCTCCTGATGATAGCATTAGCAACCGTTAAAACATCATTACATGAATCACAAGACAAAATTAAGGTCTAACCTGAGAAAATTAAGGTATTCCCCTGAGGGTAATAACACTGCCCTGGAAATACTGCCTTAAGACATTAACTAATACACAAAGCATAGCAATGCTGTTTCCATTAAACTACATTTCATACACTGCTATTGAACACATTAATCATTATCACTTGTTGTCACATTTTTCTTTCTATTACCAAAGTTTTAATTCTGATTATGTTTAATATTTCATAAATTCAATCTGTGGATACTCCCATTATCCTTTAATTATGTACAGTTTTGGTAGTTTAACAGATGTCCAACCTTTCTGTCACATTATGCTTAGGGGCACAATTATGTATTCTTATTTTGCCACCGACGTGAGTGGCAGTTAGAGCCACCAGTAAAGGTGTCTTACCCTAAAAACAGTAGATGTTTAAGAAATTTTCAACGAACAGATAATGTGTAGTTTAAAATTCATCTCAAGCTTAAGTTTGAATTTTTAACCTGAGAACTGAGAGACAGTAACCCTGTTGTCTACGCTGTCTTGTCTATGTGCTTTAATTAAGGATCACTCACAAACTAATAGAAACATAAAGCACATTTTATTATATAATCCATAACTTTATTACATATATTCTAAGAACAGTTTAATCTCTTGGTGAATTTTAATAAATATGAAGATAAACACACCTAATAAAGATATACAGTTTAATGGGGAATAAACCATAGAAGATATATCATTTTGTGGACAGCAACTAAATAATAAGTGTTAAATAAAAAACTTAACCTTGGGAGCTAGAGAGAAAATTCAGTATGTAAAAATGCTTGCTGCAGAAATATGACAACTTGAGTTGGATTCCAACAACACACAATGAAAGCAGTGAACTGATTCCCAAAAGTTGTCTTCTGACCTACACAGACACAAATACAAACACACACACACACACACACACACACACACACACACACACACACACACTGTGGTGATAGGCACACCTTCACCCAGAATCACACAAATACATCATCATCATCATCATCATCATCATCATCATCATCATCATCATAAACCTCCTAAAGCTTAACTTGAAATGTCATATATTTGGTAGCTAAAAATGTAATTCTAAATATCTTAAGACAAAAATAAATTAATTTTATGAGCCATAAAGTAATGAGAAAAGGTACAGAAATATGTATCAGTGGGGATCAACCCCTCAAATATTTTTGTCTTTTTAAAGGCTCTTCTTTTCAAGAGAAAATTTACAATGTATGTTACACCATGCATTTTATAAGGTAAATATCAATTTCAAATTTTTTTTAATTATAAGAAGATGATATTCAAAGAAGTTTTGTTTTTAAATGGATTGAAATCATTGTTGGTATTGTAAGGGTCATGATTAGAATCATTGCGAAGTATTGTTTTCAATAGAATATAAGCAGTCATGAGGATTTCTGACACCATTCTATGAACATAACTTTAATCGTTTTCATTCAGTTCATGATCTATTAAATGAGGAGAAATTTCTATATAAACAAAACCAGCAAAAGTCCTTGACTGATAACAGTGTTACAAAGAACCATATCTTAGTTAGGTCTACTGTTTGAAACGTTTGATACAAGAAACAAGCAGCCATGGGGTTGTGGGTGAGTCATCCCTGCCTGGAGAGGACTGAAGGTTGCACCTTTGTGTATCTGTGTTAGGCTGACATAGAGCCAACTGAAGTGCTGTCGCTTAGAAAGTGTCCCTGCAAAAGTGTGCCCCGAAGAACTCGTGATAAGTTATAGAAAAGAAATCATATTAAGCTTAGAAAGTACATTAGCATTTTGTTAAGTGGCAGTGGCATTTATTCTTTCTGATTTTTTGAAGTTTCGTGTTTACATATAATCAGTATTATCTGAACTCTTGTTCAGTATAGATATTCTTATCATAGTAGCAATAGCAATAATAATGTAAAGCTTTTACAAATTGTCAAACACTTTAATCAAATGTTATACATACAAAAGCCTTTAAAAGCTATGTGATTAATTACTGCAGCGTAATGTAAGAATGCTCTAGTTAAATATAATGGCTTTAATCTATATTCAGCACATTAAGCTTACGTAGATCTCAATACTTTTCAATGGAAGGATCATGATGAAGAGAAAATAAAAACCAACATATCAAATGTTTCTTCTTTCTTTCACACACTAGGCTTTTATACAGAAGACATTTGTAGAAGATAAATTATTTTAAACATAAATAATTTCAGTGTGGAGTTCATACAAAAGAAACATGGTTGAATGTTGGCTTAATGGTTAGTAGACTGCCTCTTCCTCAAATATGTTTCCTTTCCCCAGATAAGAGAAATGAGTATAAAGGAAGGTATCTTACATTACCAAAGTCATAAAGCTAAGATAAATCCAGTCTCTGAATGCATTTTATATAGAGAAAAGCAAAGGATAAAATTCCTCCAGTTATAGCTCTCCAAAATGAGATACATGCTCAGGGAATCCAATAGCTGAGGTGCCTGTGCAACAATCACAAATAGCTGAAGTTTGTTCTTTCTATTCATATGCAACATACATCCTAAAATGTGAAGTTATCAGAAGTTCTGTTTGGTGGTTGGCAATGCAGCTACTTTCATCACCCATAGAAAAGGTCTTAAGAGTTGGGTGTGGTGGTACATGCCTTTAATCCTAGCACTAGTGAAGCAGAGAGAGGTGGATCCCTGTGAGTTTGAGGCCAGCCTGGTCTACAAAGTGAGTCCAGGACAGCCAGGGATGCACAGAGAGAAACCTGTCTCGAAAAATAAAACAACAACAACAAAACAATCCAAAAAAGGAAAAGAAAAAGAAATGAAAAAAGAAAAAGTCTTAAGAAACATCTGAACGAATACAGGTTGTTTCTTGGCCTGCACACAGATGTTGTACAACTGCAGGTCGTCTTTAATGAAGCACTAAGGGATCATTTGGTATCAACTCTATGCATTTCAACGATCCCCTGATTGTCATTAAGGCTACCAGTTCATGTTTGTTGGCTAATTCACACATGATATTAATACAAAAGCAATGTGTCTATAAGAGTGGTGGCTTGACAGGTGTGTTGATGCACCCTGCCCTACCCCTGCCCATACCATCCAAGATGAAAGTGTAGTTTTCACTGCACAGTGCATCGTGTAACCTAACAATAAAAGGAAATGATTCCTGCTGGTTTTGGAGAATAAAATATTAATATTTCTCTATAACAGAGTCTCATCAGCTGAAATATGTAAACCACTTTGTAATCTACTTCACTTTCTATGGTCAGGTGAAAAAGAAAATACAGGTAAGCTTAATTCCTCTATATTTGTGGTACAATTACCAAATATCCAGTATCCAGGCTTATTTGAGAATAAAAATGTCTTTCTTGGCAAACCTTTCAATCTTCTCACTGACATGTTTAGTTTGAAATGTTTGGTTTTTCACTTTACTCAACAGTTGCTTGGGAATTTGGGTTATTGCTTAATTTACTTTTCTAGTGTCAGTGAGCGAAGAAAAGTACATATATCTAGGTACCTTTTTGTATTCATATATAACTGATAGTTTATGGTCTACTCTCATTTATTTTTTTATTTAATTGATTTATTTGGATTACATCTCCATTGTTATCCCCTCACTTGTATTCTCCCATCCTTCCCTGTTACTCTCATTTCTTAATTAATACATTACAGTTGGATGATTTGGGGTAGGACACAGTAGAAAGAGCACAAGGCATAATAGAAATCTTATCCATAATCACCTCAGCTGCTTTCACTAGAAGGCATCAAACTTGAAAACAACTGGAAAACTTCCCTAAAGTTTAGTCAGCATGAACCACCGTACAACATTTTTTCATGACATTTATATGTTTTATTTGAAATTCCGTGGTATTTTAAGCAAATGAGAATGAATATAGAAGAAAAGCAGTCAATAAAATTATTTGAATTTGACTCACAAATGGAAAATTGCTTTCAAAGAACAGAACAAGCATCTTCAATGCAGATATAAATTCTAGACAAGCACTGCGTTTTAGTGGAATAAAAACCCAATTCATCTTCTTCAAATAATAAAGCTAATCTAATATAAACAATAGTTCCTTGGCACACAGGTGAACAGGACATTTTATTGTACTTACATGTTATATTTTGGGGTAGGAGGTGGAGACAAGTACCCCCACAATCTATAAGGGTCACATTTTTATTTAAAAGAAAAGGTTGACTTCTAGGACCCTCTGGATCCTTCTACCTTGCCATTCTCCCATGCTTCTCTCATCTAGAGTCCCACTAGAACATCCTCCCCTCTGTCTCAGTTTCCTGGTAAGTGAAGGCTTTCGTGGGACATGCCCCTTGGGCTAATATGCAGATATAAGTGAGTATATACCATTTGAGTCTTTCTGCTTCTGGGTTAACTCACTCATTATGATCATTTCTAGCTCAATCCATTTATCCACAAATTTCGGGAATTCCTTGTTTTTAATAGCTGAATCGTATTCCATAGTGTATATGTACCACAGTTTCTTTAACCATTCTTCTATTGAGGGACACTTAGGCTGTTTCCATGTTCTGGCTATTATGAATAAGTAGAACATTGTGATAGGCAGATTTGGGCCCAGGGGTCCCGCTCAAACTAGGGCACCAGCCAAGGACCATACAGGCGGTAAACCTTAAACCCCTACCCAGATCTAGCCAATGGACAGAACACTCTCCACAGTAGAGTAGAGAGTGGGATATTACTTTCTCACATACTCTGGTGCCTCACCTTTGACCATGTCCCTGGAGGGGGTGACCTGATGACACTCAGAGGAAGGACAGCAGGTTACCAAGAAGAGACTTGATACTCTATGAGCATATACAGGGGGAGGTAATCCCCCTCAGGAACAGTCATAGGGGAGGGGAATAAGGGGAAAATGGGAGGGAGGGAAGAAGGGGAGGATACAAGGAATGGGATAACCATTGAGATGTAACAAGAATAAATTAATAAAGGAGAAAAAAAAGAAAAGGTTGAAGATCTTTGGACTAGGTGAATATTGCACCCTGATGAAATGTATACTCCTTTCCAACCCCTATTATAGTTCATTCAAAGATAAGATATTTTCCTGCCTCCAACACTGAAGTTTCAGTGTCATGTCCCAGTTGGTAACTGCCTCCCATCAAATGTCTGGGGGCTGCTCTAAGGAACAACTCTACTAGTCAGGCCCCAGGAGTTTTTCACTTTTAAGTCCTAAGAGCCAAGGCACGCGTCTCTTCAGAAATTGCCTCTATGTTTGGTTAGGTGTTCATTTTTTTTCCAAATTGAAAATCGAACTTTATTTTATCGGGTGTGGAGAGGAAACGATATGTTGTTTACTTTCGGAGGAGAGTAGATGGATTTCATATGGAAGGCTCAGATTTTAGACACGCTACTACTTGGAATGGGGACAGAAAAGAAAAAAAGAATAACATTCTGATGAGTAAGTCCTCATTGCTGAAAAATCCCAGCCAAAGTCATATAGTCTTATGTCTTATAACTCCTTGTCTGTTAAAATAATAAAGTGAAACTGAGGACTTGAGCCTCAGTGCCACAGATGTGTCATTAATAAAGGTGACTAACACCTCAAAAGGCATAGTTTTATAACAATACTTACTCTCCTCATTTCCTATTAATGTACCAAACTGAATGAGTCTTCACAGCAAAAAAAAAAAAAAAAAAAAAAAAAAAAAAAGCTACAAGTTTGGAGTGCAGTACCTATACACCATTACTGTGGCACTCCCTGCTTTTCAATGGCAAGAGCATGGAGTAGAACTCTTATGGTGGAGAGGCCCTGTGGAAACACAGAGGAGGGGATGCAGACTAAATTTGCACATAATAAAAAGAAAGAAAAAGAAGCCCTCATGAGAGACAGATAGATTTTATTTTTTAAGAACCAAGCTAAGCGCTATTATTGTGCATTTAGGCAAAAAAAAAAGAGTAACATCTATTTTACAATGTAATAATGAAAGGAATATATTTCACAATTAGTTTTCCAGAATAGTGTGCAAGAAGCATAGAAGTGAAAATATGTAAAGCCTTCAATATTCCATGTTGCTTAAAATCTTTACTGACATTTTCTTTTTTAAAAAAAATTAAAATTTCATCATATATTATATTGGACAACAGAAAAAAGGACAATGATAGTGTCATAAGCACAGAGCCGCAAAAGTGAACCAAGGGCTAAGAATGGAGTACTTATATACAGGCCCCATGACCTATGCCCTTTGGATCAATCAGTCAGGTACATGGGGTATGGAGTGAGTTACGTGGAGGTAGAGATGGAGATTTGTAGATGGGAGAGAAAAGCTAGGAGGTGATTGATTCAAAGGGATTGATTGGATTAAAGGGATCTTAAATGTGGTTCATGTCTACCATGTTAAAAAAAATCATGTCAAGCAGTGTACTGATTAATAGAATATGCCCTAGAGTTAGGCTGAAATTATCATATAAAAAATGCACCATTGGCTTGCTGTGTGGCATTATTTACAATGAGTAAACTGAGATAGCAGGATGGACCTTTCTAATGTCACAAGGCTTAAAGACCCATATTTCGAAAATTAAAATACTACTAGCACATGGAAGTGTTTCCTGAAGTCATTTTTTTTAAAGCTGTGATTCAGAAAATGTACTGATGTATTACTCCCAAAAAACAAGAACCAAGATGTCCGTCCTCACAGTTAATCCCAGTTACAAGATTCCCTGGAAAATTTTGTCATAGGGAGTAAAATATTTATTTACTTGGTTCTTAGTAGAAAAATTCAAGGCAAGCTCTTGAAGGGCTTCATTCTGATTTAACTTTTTTTTTTTTTTGCATAGTGCCTCATTATCAGTCAGGCGTGTCAAATATAGAATCCACAGTGGCAGATTCTGTATATTCAAAGTCTAAAATTTTGGTTTCATATATCATGAACCACATGAAAGGATTTTACACTTATTTTGTATGTGTGGAAATTTTTCATTCCATAAATTACTCATATATATATATACACATATATATATGTATAACCTACATATATATGGAGGTTATATACATATGAGAGATGGATTCATATTTATATATATGCATATATATGGATACATGAGAAAACAAAAGCATCCTCCTAATGAAGAGAAATTCCATTTCACTGTTACAATATGGAAATTTTATTAACAAAAGTATGCAAACTGCTTTTTGGTATGTGATGTTAAGTATTTGAACAAGTTGCAAGGAAGCTAGATGCCTAGATGGTTGGTATATAATACATGCACACATGTGTGTGTGAAGGTATATAAACACATATATACACAGATATAAATATATATATATGTATATATATATATACATATATATATATGAGATTGAAAAGCGAGTCCGTGTTAAAACAGACTCTTTAAAAGCAAACGCCTGCCATCTGTAGCAGGAGCACTTCACAAAACCCAGGGGTGTCTTCTTGCCCAACTGTCAACACCAGGAAAAATGCCAAAGGGACAGATGCTAAAACTGGAAAGTCTCATTGAGGGCGTGACATCAGAATCCTATAATTTCTCTCTAAAGAAGCATCGTCCTCCACAACAAAACAGAGAACTCGTGAGAAAGCAAAAACATTCTCCTAATGAAGAAAAGCCTCCATTTCACTGTTACACTATGAAAATTCTATTAACAAAAATGAGCATACTGCTTTGTGGGATGTGATGTAAAATCTGTATTTGACCAAGTTGCCAAGAAACCAAGAGGCAGGTTTTTCTTTCTTTCTTTTTTTTTTTTTAATCATTGGCAACAACAGGGAACATATGATCAGGCAGGAAAATAATAACAGAAGCCACTACTATAAATAGTGTCCAATCACAGTGCAGAATTGAAACAAAACAGTAAGGAAATATCTTTCTCTGTTTAACAAATACACTGCCAAGCATGTGATGATGGAAATTGGTAATTCCCATGTGGCATAAAGCATTTTACATAAAAAAATAATCTATAATTGATATTGAATATAATTAATACCATAACTGTATATGCCTTATTAAAACCTAGTATATACTTGTACAAATACTGATAAATTGTGAATCTCACTTTTGTTGAGCTTTTACCTTTATCTGAGAATCTTTCTTGCTTGTAAGGATTCAACATCTTAAGCTACAACATATCTCACAACAAACTGAATCGGATAGGGAGCCTGCTGACAATAGCTTCAACACTTAGGGATAAGGCTGCAAATTCAAACGGTGGGCCAAGCAAGTGAGAAGAAAGAAAGGGACGGGCAGTGTGAAGACTGGGGACCTGAGGAGCAAGTGCACGGTGTAAGGAAAGGACACATTGCAGCTTCAAGCCAGAAGCAATCCTGGTGCTACTAAACCTCGTTCTCCAATATAAAAACAAGGGTTTTTTTTTTTTTTTCAGCTTGCAAGTCCCAAGTTACATAAGTGTCCATTAACACATGTATCAAGATTTGTTTAAACACATGGGAAGCAAATAACTTAGACACATAAGAAATAAGACAAATAAGGGTGTTTATCAGACACCAATCTCAAAGGGTCTCAATCTCAACTGAGGCTCATAGCTGTATCATCAGTTACCTTGTTTGGTTTTGCTTTCTTTCGACATTCTGGTGATCTAACTGTGCTGATTTTTTTCTACTTTTTGCACAAAGAACACTAAGCTAACTAAAGCAAAACAAAGATTACGAAACTCAGCCTTCCTCAGTATCAGAAAAAAAAAATTGCTAGATTTTACAAGATATGAAAGAAATTCCTGGAGTTATTTGCTTTACAGAAAATGTGTGGACACAATATGAGTTTCCATGTATGCTTCAGAGGAGGGGTCCCAGTGTTATGCAGTGTGGTTTCTAGCCTATTCGATATTTCATAGAAAAAAAAATGTTTCGGTTGCTAGGCACTGGTTAGGACCTATTAGAGAATATCCTCCTGAGGGCACTTTGAATATTGCCTTTTTCTCCCTTTTTAATATAGGAGTAAAAGCAAACTGTAATTAACGGAAACCTCAAGAAGTAAAAATTGATGAATAGAATGTCATAGGTGGGTATTTTATCCACTTCACTTTCTCCTTGTAGAACCTTTCGTACCCACTTTTACTTCATCGCAGTAAGAGCCAAATTGAAAAATACGCCTCACCACGAGCTAGCCCATTTCACTTCCATCTCAGTTGATTCTCATGCCTTTGAAGGGCAGAGAACTCATGAATACACCCCAGTCACAAAGTGCTATGTTAAAAATTAAGAGCAATAGAAAATATTAACTTATTTTCTAAACACTGAAATGAAAACAGAAAAAAAAATCACTCATTTGTTAAAGCATTTTCTGGCAGGTACTATCTAAAGCAATACCCTGAGAACTCTCCTGTATATTTTTTTAACACTTTTCCAAATCTGTTATTAGAAGGATGACCCATTAATGGGATGTTTTAATTTTCTGATGAATATAATTTCAAAAGTCAAAGAAAGGGTTGTCTCCTTGATGAGGAATGGGCACTATAGTGAGGAATGTAGTTAGGAATTATGCCAGTATAGTAAATTGCAGTACTAGGTTCTCCTCCAAGGCTTCTGTAGCCCTGGGTAGTTGGCTGGGTTTCCAACACCAGGCATGATTGTGTTTGTGTGTGTGTGTGTGTGTGTGTGTGTGTGTGTGTGTGTGTGTGTAGTTGGGGGTAACAATGTGATACCAGCATGAGTAAGAATGATCACTATTACCCAGTGTCAAGGAAGAGAATGGCAAGACATGCAGAGAGTGAATAATAATTATTGTATTATTAAATAAGGAAAATACTAACTAATCACCATTCTAAAACTCAAGTTTTTTCAGTTTAAACTAAAAATCCCAAGTACAAAAAGAATTTGAACTTTTGTGACAATAGATCCCCCAAAGAAAAGAAAAATATTTAAAACCAACATAGACTGTGCTAGGTATTGGTACAGTGGAAGTCATATTAAAAACTAGTAAATGTGCCTCTGGAGGGCTTAAGGTCATCTGTATTAATTAATAGTTGAATTGATTAATA
The DNA here is from genome assembly GCF_964271855.1 of Acomys minous. Classification (NCBI taxonomy): domain Eukaryota; kingdom Metazoa; phylum Chordata; class Mammalia; order Rodentia; family Muridae; genus Acomys; species Acomys minous. The sequence continues at coordinate 91,371,073 of NC_140491.1, read as the reverse complement.
TTCCTTTATACTGCACAATTTACCAAAATCAACTACATTGACAAGTCTGAAACAATGTCTACCTTATGTTCTGAGCTAAAAAAAAAAAAAAATGCCACTTTTAAAATTTGACATATCTGAAAATGATAGGATTTTTAGATTATTTTTCTACTTATCCTTCCTAGTTTATTCCTATTACTGTGTGAAGAGCACAGTATAGGATGAAAAGAAGTGACTACGTCAAGAGAGTATTAAAATATGTACTAAAGCATGGGGACGTGGCTTCTTGGGTAAAGGCACCTTCCAGAAGCCTGATGACCTTAATTTCATCACGATGAGAAAATCTCTGGAAATTGTCCTCCGATCTCCACATGGAAGCCTGGCATACATGCACCTACACACAAACAAGTAACTATGCACACACTGACACAGAAACTCACACATACACACACACACACACACACACACACACACACACAGAAAGAGAGAGAGAGAGAGAGAGAGAGAGAGAGAGAGAGAGAGATTTAATAAACCATTTTCAAATAACACTAAAATGATTTTGGTGTACGCCAGGAACTATTAACATGGTTGTGCGCTGAGGGGTTTTGTCCTCCAGTAGCTTCTGATGAGCTTCATTCTGAACATGATTGAGTTGCTTGGAAATAGATTCAGAGTTTCAAGCACTGCTGTTCAACATTGCCAAGGAGATTTAGAACAAGCTTTAATCTAGAGCTAATTTTGACCTGACATTGGGCAAAGCCTTAGACTATTTTATGCAATGACTTATGAATTATGAGATTTTCTACTCTGGTTGACGTGAACAAAATTGCTTCCTAGCCTTGTGTGTTTTCCAGCTCATCTATCTATAATATTTTTGACTGAGACTGCCTCAGATAGTTTCCTTCTAAACATGAACTGTGCAGTGCCCAGCCTAAAAGCATGGACTCTGACAGTTTCCACGGTTTTCTCTGTTGTCGCTTTTCCCTCTCTGATTTTCCCACGATTTTCTGTGGTTTCAGGCTCTTTATCTTTTTTGGGCTCCTGGTTTTCTTCCTATGTTCAAGAAAACCTCTATAAGGACATTGGTCTGATATTCTCTTTCTTTGATGTGTCTTTGTGAGGTTTAGGTATCAATGTTTTGAAAGTTAGCATTTTATTTAGTTTATGTTTTATTTATGGCTTTGCGTTTGAGAACATTCTGGGCCCCTGTTCCTCCATTTTTCCTACCATGGGAATTTTCAATCTAGAATTTTAAACCAAACTCCGTACAAATTTTATTATATCAAATTATAACAAGAGGGTTATTTTTAAAATGCATATCATATTTCACGTATTCTGGTGCCTCACATTTGACCATGTCCCCTGGAGGGGGAGACCTGGTGGCACTCAGAGGAAGGACAGGTTACCAAGAAGAGACTTGATACCCTATGAGCACATACAGGGGGAGGTAATCCCCCTCAGGAATAGTCATAGGGTAGGGGAATAAGGGGAAAATGGGAGGGAGGGAAGAATGGGAGGATACAAGGGATGGGATAACCACTGAGATGTAACAAGAATAAATTAATAATAAGAAAAGAAAGTTGAAAAATCATATTAAGGGAACTGGAAAAGTCTTGCCACCCAAAAACTAACTTCATTAACTTTCATTTTGGTTTTACACAAAAGAAATCAATGTGTGGAAGCCAAGTAATGGTTTTCTCCAGAAAATTTCATTTTCTGCAATAAATGATTAATTTTAAAAGCCACCTATGATAATTTTATAATAAAGAAAATGTTAAAAAATTTTGAAAAAAATTTCAGAATCTTTCATATCCTACTTTTACCTTCAAAGTGGACATCTAGATTTTTGAAAATATGAGGACTTTTTGTAGTCAAATCAAGAAATTTTAAAACTTTAATTAAATATATCCCAAATCTCTGGAATAAATATCTCCTTGAAAACTGATAAAGCGATTTGTCATTTTTAACAATCAAGAGATGGGACCTTTAAGAAGAGTCTCTTTAGAATAGATTTCATGTGGCAGGTGAAACATATAAATCTCCTTTCATTCATATACATATGGAAGGAAATCTAGTGTCCCAGCACTGTTCCTTGAAGGCTGTCCTTTCCTTATCAGAGTAGCTCCCTTGTACATCTTATGACAGCTAATTCAGAAACTCACAACTAATTGAAGTGCCCCCAATAAATAACCGTGGAGCATTCAACTACAAATGGGATATCTATATCACCCTCGCACTGAAATTCAGGAATCATCAAGAAAAAGTTGGGATGAAACATTCTAACAGGTTGAGGAGAAACCGTTAGAAACATCTTCCAGACATGACAGGACTATTAAGCTTGTGTATTCCCGGCAACTTGTGTCGTTGCCTGCACAAGGCCATGATAGTAATATTCTAACATGGAGAGAGGAGGGGTTCCTGATCCCCTATCACTACCTGGGGAGCTCTTAAATGTTGTTGTTTTCTAGGAGAGGGAGGGACAGTTTTCTTTAAGCAAGGTTCCTCTTAAATGTAGGATATGCTCCAGTGTATACCCCACACACTCTGAAATATGGCAGCACAAATTGTACTCCATAGCTTTTATTAAAAAAAAGAAAAACAAACCAAAACAAAACAAAACAAAAATAGGACATGAAGTCCAGAGAAGTTGGGACAGTAAGAGGGTGAAGCTGCAGGATCTAGGGTTAGGTGAAAATGATCAAAATTCATTCTATAAGATTCCCAAAGAATGAACAAGAATATTTTATTCTTCTCTACAATCTACGTTTTAACAGCCTAAAAAAAAATATTAGGTAGCTGTATGGATGGGGAGATGACTCAAAACAGTAAAGAGTGTGTATTTCTCTTGCTGAGGACCTAACTTCAATTTCAAGCATTCACATCAAATGTCTCATAACAGCTGTTAACTCCACCTCCATAGGAATTCCATACCTCTCATGTTGGCTGTAGCTGTAAACTGGTGGGCTTATTTCTCTTTAGATTCTTGTGTCGTCTAATTCGATGGGTTGGTTTTCATGTAACATGTTACTCTTAACATGGCTTTATAATATACATTGTGTTTATGTATTGTTAAGCCTCCTTACTATACTTTGAGTTCTGCCTTTAGTGCTTTCAAATTAATTTGGGGATTTTTTTTCCTAGTTCTGTGAAAAATATGATTGGAATTTTAACTTGGATGAAGACCTTGATATAACATATGATACTTTGTTTTTTTTTTCATTTTTTGTTGTTGTTTTTTTGTTTGTTTGTTTGTTTTTGTTTTTTGGGTTGTTTTTTTTTTTTTTGAGGCAGAGTTTCTCTGTGTAGCCTTGGCTGTCCTGGACTCTGTAGACCAGGCTGGCCTCAAACGCACATCAGTCCACCTGCCTCTGCCTCCTGAGTGCTGGGATTAAAGGTGTGCACCACCATGCCAGCCCTAACATATGCTACTTTGAAATTGCCAGAATAAGCCTTTTTTAGATAGGCAAGCATGTTCTGAATGAGAGTCCAATAGCATAGGAAATAATTCTGAAAACTGACACATAAATTACATGAAATGAAGAAGCTTCTGTACTGTAAAGAAAACAGTCATCAATGTGCAAAGACTGCTGACAGATTGCTACAATATCTTTAGCAATTACACATCAGAGTACTAATATTCATGATGCATGAAGAAATGTAAAAATTAAACACACACACACAAAATCATTAAATCATCATATGGACAAATGAACTGAGTAGACAATTTCCGAAATGAGGAGATACAAATGGCCAAACAGTATTTTTTTAAAAAGATCTTAGCCATAATGGAAATACAAATTAAAGCTGCTCTAGGATGTAATATTACCCAAATCAGAATTGCTGGCATCACAAAAGCAAGTAGCAAATGCTTGTGATGTAAAAAGAGGAACACATATTCAGTGATAGCATGAATGAAAATCTGTGAGGCCATTATGGAAATATGGAGTTCCTCACAAAATTGAAAATAGAACTACTAAAAGTCTGAATCCCAGCACCCAGATAGTAAGTTGGTAATCACATGCCTATGACTTCAATATATTAGGGGGCGCAGTTGAAACAGAAGTGTCTCACCACTGGAGAGTGAGAGACCCTGTCACAATAAAGTGAAGAGTAACAGAGAGACACACCAAAGGTCCTCTTCAGACCTTTGCATGTATGCAAAAGTCTTATAACCCAGCTATACCACTTTTGGTTTATATATTCAAAAGATTCTAAATTAATATGCCTCAGAAAGACTTGCACATTTATTTTTATATATATGCTGTTCACAATAGATGGGGAATAGAGTCTGTTTAGATGTCCACCAACAGAAGAATGAATAAGAAAAATGTAGTACACATTAGCAATGTATTTCTGCAGCTATAAATATGTATGAAAACATGACATTGGCTGAAAGATGAATAGAACTAGAAATAAAAATGTTAGGCAAACAGGTTAATCTCAAAAGTACAAATACTGCATATTTTCTATCACATACAGAGCATATTAAAAGTATTTATGTTTATATATTCATATACTATATGAATATGTTTGTAGGTCATGAAACTATAAAAACGATACTCCAAATAGAAAAAGATAGATTGTGTGAAGTTTAAAACAGAGATGACAAAAGAGAAAGCAGAAATGGGGCCTAAGAGAGAGCCAAAGAGAACAATAGGCAGAAGGAAAAAAGTAGGTTTGTTATAAGTACAGCCTCTTTTCTGTGTCTCACTCATATTTGTATGGTCTTCCATACAAAGTCATTCTTTTCTCACTTCCAAGATTCCAAAAATATGAGCAAAATAAAATTTTATTATTTCTAAGCTGCACAGTCTGGAGATCATATTATAAAAACAGAAAATAGACTAAGATACTAGATAAAATTAAAATAATATAGTGTTTTACTAATTTCCATGTTTCCCTTAAGGTCTAGAAAAAAGCCTCAACATAAGGAAACCTATTCTTGCCCTCTGAGACTGATTGTTTTATCTTAGGAGATTTATGTTGACAATAACAAACTACCATAACTCCTTCAGTGACCAAGCAATGGGAGGTCAAAGTCCAGTTAGCTAAATCACCATTGTTACTTGACCACACATGGGATTTCTAGTTGAGCAGCCTGAACTGGATGTGGAAAGAAGACCAAGTGCCTTCCACATCATCTTCTCTTTCCATTCCCTCTTTCAGATCTTCACTCCTCAGTATTCTGACATTCCAAACTTTCAGATTACCTCAGGGTGTGGTTCAACCCCTCTACTGGTCATTTCAGCTAAATTTTACTAATAGTTTAGTGATGTCTAAAAAGAAAACTTGACTTTGAAATCTATTTCAATTTCATTCTTTAATAGAAGAGCCTGTTAAGTTTCCATCTCATGCCTCAATTTCTTACAAAATGACCCCATATCATATAAGCCTTGGGAAGGGCAGGGAGAGTGAGTACTGATGACGGTGGGTTTAAACACGGGCACATCTTTAGTGTTGTTTGGTTGTATGTGTGCTAGTGATCTCGTTCTTCACTGAGTAACCACCAGGTACAATTATTTTGTCTGATGAGTACATGGTATCCAACAGGCTTGTGGTTGTTGGTAGCAATCTTGAACTCTTAATCTTCATGAATTGGACACCGCAGTGCTGGTATTGGAGGCGTGTATACCGCCTTCTGTTGGCTTAATTTTTTTGTCTGCTCTGGTTTGTGTTGTTTAGATGACTCATAGTTTCTGATGCTGATGATTCTTTGCATTTTTGAAGATGGTAGCGTTAAATGTATAATTGTAGTGTCTTACACAGATTGTGATTGTGAGGAATGACGTAAACATTCCCTTATGTTACAGTGTCCCTTCCTCCAGACAACTGCCTTGTTGTGAAGTGTCCCAGGGGATGTCATGGTCCTGCTCCTTTATTTCAGGATCAGTTAGTTTAAGAGAAAGTAAGGTATCACGATTCCATCAAATTGTCCTTAGCTCTTTTGGTGCTATAATGATGTCTACTCATACATCTTCAGATTACCACACTGATGAATTTAAAATGTATGTATTAAATGCTAGTTAATAATTGGAGATTAGACATAAAATTAAAAGGCTTAAACTTCACAATCAGTTACATAGAACGAAGGTGGTTGACAAATCTTGGATCATCTGGTAGGTCTATATTTATTTATCCATAACAAAAACTCAACAGGGGTATTGTGAGATCCTCCAAGGAATTCTAACAGGAATTTCTGCTGCTTAAGTTTTTATAGGGTGAGAGAAGGGTGAAGAAATCCCTAATTCTATCAAATTCAAATGATATTGAACTAACCAACAATTTTTAAAATTGATATTAGAACCTACTTCATGAGATAGAACCCATGCCTGATACTGCTAAAGTGGCCAAGAGGCTGAGACTAGAAATAAAATTACTCCTAATGGCAATTTACTATTGCCATATATCAGTGTGTCACTCAACCCTCATCAGAAAAAGAGTATTCTTTCAGTAGATGAAATATAACACAGTGACACACAACTAGACAATATCCAGAGAGAGAGTTTTGTGCATTCAATTCTGGCTGAGACTAGGATGTCTTCTTCATACCTTCCTCTCAAGGCTCAGGAATCTGTGTAGAAAAGGAGGGATGAAAGAGTGTAAGAGTGAAAGCTGGTGGGTGGATGACAGCAAAGAAATAGTGTCTCAAGATATAACATGGTGGTTACAGGCATGATCTCATAGAGACTTGGCAACACATAGGACCTGTACAGGTTCAAGCCAGATGGGGACCTAGCACTGAGAAGTAGGGATGGAGATGTCATTCCACCCCTAACAAAGAAGCTATTTGAAATTGATACCTACCATCAAATGGAAAAACAGTTTTCTTCAATGGAGTGTCATTGAGCATGTCAACCACACTCCAAGGCAAGCCAAAAGGCCAGTGTTTGTTAGCCAGTCAATATTAGATGAATGACATTTTTGGTCAGCTTTTGTTTTTTACGTTTTCTGAAGGTTGGGTTACTTTTGTCTTATTGGCTTTTAGTTTGTTTAGGCTTTGATTATTTGTGTGTGTGTGTGTGTGTGTGTGTGTGTGTGTGTGTGTGTGTGTGTGTGCTTGCTTTTTTTCAGAGAGTGAGCAGAGAGAAGTTGGGGTAGGTGGGATACATTGATTAGAGAAGGGTAAAAAGAGGATCCAAATATATTGTATGAAAAAATTAATTAAAAATAAAACAAAAATATGTTCCACATTAAAATTTATAATGTGTAGCCTCTCAATGGAGAACAAGGTGTTAATTTTCATGGAGCAGTTTTTCTTTTTCTGTAAGAATCCCATAGGCTTGCATCCAGCATCTTGTGATATGCTTGTGGTATGAGGCATCGGTTACTGACTCATTTCAACTAGAGCTTTAGCAATAACACTAAAGACAGAAATTTTTCATGAAGTTCCTGTAAATGTGGCTATCAGTCACTTGATATGACGTAGGTAAACACCACTGACTCAGGCTTCTTCCTCCATTCAAGAAGGGGTCTAATTCAAAATTTATGAATGATATTTAAGGTAAAAAATTTATATTTTATTTAATACTTCTGGGAAAATATAATTTTGTGTTTCACAGCAAAATAGGAATAGTTGACTATTTGTGACCTATATCAAAAGCTAATTATTTCTCATTGAAAATTAAACATTGAGGATTGATTTTCAGAAGTTTGAAATCTAATTTTTCTTTCAAAAATGGAATTCATATAGAATGAGGAAGGAGAAGTCCAATGATAATTATGTATATGTAATTTTTAAAAAATAAAACAAAATATTCTAGAGTTAAAATCTATTTGAGCACTAAAAGTAAATTCTCACCTAAATGACATGGGTTTGTTTAAGCTCTAAATTTATATGAAGAAACGTGTAGTTGGAAAAATATATCTATACCAATATATCAAGTGAAAATTAGTGCCAAAGTGTCCTTGTTTTGCCTGATTTTTCCAGTATTCTACTAGGCAGAGTTGTCCTCTGTTTCATAGAATAAAGAAAAATGTGATTTACTTTCTAGTTTTAAAATAAATCTCTTATAAATGCTAAATGCATTTTCCATCCTTGCTTAATCCTTCATACTCTCAAGTGATCTGTAAGTAATGCATGCTTGCGAATGATCTTTTTGCAGATTGTTTGCAACGGACCTACAGATACACCCTGAATTTTGATGGGCAGTTAACAAAACAATGCAAAGAGAGCAGAAATGAACAGCTAATGAGCTACTCAGATGCCAACTTGACATTTTTACCCTTGCAAAACTTCACGCTGAACTGTGATACAGAAGAAAATGGATTGAAGCCACCCAGCTTCTGGATCCTCATCCAAAATATGACCTTTAAGGTGTCTTTCATATATATCTGAAGAGTTCACTAAGGTCCACAATTGTCTTTTATTTTTAAACTCTGGTGGATTAGAAGTTTTTCCATGTTGTCAAGAAAAGGAAGAACTAGACACTCAAATGTTCACCAGGGTTATTCTGGTTAGAAAAAGTGAGATTATATTGCAACAGTTCTTTTGCATAAATATGACACTGACAAAACTTTAAAGATGCAGAAATTCACAACCAAAAGAAAAGGGAAAATAAGAAAACCTTTAGCTCTCACCTCTGTATGCAGAGCTTCATGAGAAATCTCTCTTTTAATTCAATAGGTAAACAGATTTAATTTATGCCCCACAGGTTGTGACAGTTTAGGTAAGAGTGGTGGTCATAAGTATATATGTTGGAATGCTTGCCTCCTAGTTCATGGAACTGTTTGTGATGAATTAGGAGGTGTGGACATCCTATAGGTGAGCCACTGTGTGGAGCTTTGAAGTTTCAAAAGTCCATGCCAGGCCCAGGTTCTCTCTCTCTCTCTCTCTCTCTCTCTCTCTCTCTCTCTCTCTCTCTCTCTCTCTCTCTCTCTCTCTCTCCCTGCTGCCTCCAGGTCAGGATGTAAAGCTTTCACTTATTTCTTCCACACCATGCTTACCAACATGCCACTATGTCCCCAGTCATGATGATAATGGCCTAACCTTCTGAAACTGTAAGGCAGCCCCAATTAAATATTTTCTTTCATAAGAGTTTCCTTGGTCATGGTGTCTCTTTACAGCAATAGTGTAGTGATTATGAAACTCAAGGCTCAAGTTTATATCTAAAAGGCAAGTTACTCAGAAATGTTTTCCTTCTGAACATATATGTGGAAAAAATTTTAAAACTCATTTTATGTACATATATCTTTATTTCTACATATTTTTATATTTTCCTAAATACGTGACTACAATATGCTTGGTATTTTACATGTTTTATATATTCCTAAATACATAGAAACAATATGCTAACTCCATATACTGTTACTTGTATGATTGTTATGGGGGCTGACTATTTGGTAGTAGGCAGCTATTTGGCATTGTCGTTCCTGGGGAATTCTGCTTCTCTCATTCTGTGAATCTTATGTGTCTGCAACTAATGAAAAAGAGACCATAATAAAGCAAGGACATGTATATGAAAATATTTGTTAGAAGAAATGTGTAATTATAACATAACTTAAAATAATAAAATAGATAATGTAAGTGTCTTAGTGTTTATCAGTTTCGTCTCTTCTCTCTGTAAGCAATACATTGCTGCTGTTCTCATTAGAACAACAATAATGACTTTCACTATATAGCAAAATGTGTCTTAACGTGGACGTTAATTAAACTGTTAATACTTAAAAAGTAGAAAACCTAGGTAACTCAGAATACCTTCAAAGAGAAAAACACTAGCAAGTAAAATATTTCCTTGGAATATATTAACAGACAAAAATCTTGCTTTTGATATTTTACAGAGCACAATTCATTTCTCTGTCACGTATTTGAGAGAATACTCTTACTAACAACAATCACGAGACATTATTATATAAATATCATTATTTAGTTAAACAGAATATTAAAGCATACTTAAAATATAACCAAATACATTTAATTGCTTATTTTAGTTGTTTTATGTATATTTAAGAATAAGACTCTACGTGAATTAGCTATGAACTTGCTAATGCTAGACAGACATATTTTCAAAGCACACAATGAAGATGGGCAAGTGAAGCCTGCGGTTTTAGCGTTAAAAGTGTGCTGCACATGTTTTAGTCTCCACAACAATTCAGGATTCTCATAAACCCAAAGAAGCAATCGGAACCCCATCAAGATCCGTTCACCCATTTCTTATCGTATGTTCATGGAAGATATAAATGTAATAACCAACTTCAATCAAAACTTACTATCACATCAAGCCTTTGCTCTTGCTAGTGGATGATATTCTATTTACAACTGAGAAGTGTCCTGAAGGGACGTGTCATCTGAACAGGCCATCTTGGCCTCACTTTCTCAAGATGTTTTCAGGATAGCCTCCCCTACTTCAGCGGCATTTTTTACTGCATATAATTCTTTATCACGTAACTCATACTACCACATCTAAATAAATTACATCCTCTTTTTTTTTTTAGGAATCCTCTAAATTCTTTGTTTTTAAGATCTATTCATTTCTATTTATGCCTATCCGTGCTTGTGTCTCTATGGGTGCACGGGTGCCCAGGAAAGCCAGAGAACACTGTCAAATCCCTTAGAGCTCTAGTTAGGAGCTGCCTGACATTGATGACAGGAATTAGCTCTGGTCTTCTGCAATGCTTTAAACCAATGAGCCATGTCTCCAGCCCCTGATATAGTATTTCTGTGTTTGACTTAAGCTTTTGTCAGACTTGCTGAATTATACATCAAGTAAGGAATAATGTTATAGTTTATTGCTGAGTGTGAGAAAATAATATATGATAGATAAGAATCACATCCTTTCATTACATTTCTTAATCTGTACTTGAAATTCAAGCTCTACATGCCAGAGATAAAAAGCACATTTAATTATATAATAGAATTTGATATTCCTAAAACACTGTACATACCATTTAATATGTAATATTCATGAGTCAATCAAAAACAGTTGGTGCTGGCTTTTCATTTTACTTTGTCTTAAGTCATACCGTAGTATTCTTACTTCATACTAACAAGCAATGAAGCTGATAGCCACACAGTTTAATAATGTATAATTTAGTCATCTCTAACCATGCTCATACTTAAATTATGTACTAATATAAAACGACAAAGATCTTTTTTCACCGTTTGGCTTTTAAATTTGATAAGCTAAAAATTAATATAAAAACTATGCTTTTCATTTTATTTCTTTAACATAACTTTTAAAACTTGGCTGAGAATAGAATTCGTTTTCATATGTGAGATTATTCATTCCCACCTCTCATTATTCCTCACTAAGAAAAGAGAATCTTTATTTGGTACAAGAATGTATGTACAGCTAAAAATATCAAATTATTGCAACTCATCCAGTTGGGACCAGGGGGAGGAAGGAGTTAGTTGTGCCCAAGGCAGTAGAGACAGTTTTCCTAGGAAATGTCTTTTTTTTTTAATAAAATGACAAAACTAACTATAGAAGCAAGAACTATTAAACTTTCTTCTTGCCAGTTTTTTTTGTGTGTGTGAGTGTGTGTATAGTTTTTTTTGTTTTCTTTTGTTTTGTTTTTCTGAGACAGAGTTTCTCTGTGTAGCCTTAGCTGTCATGGGCTCACTCTGTAGACCAAGCTGGCTTCAAACTCTTAGAAAACTGCCTGCCTCTGCCTCCCAGGGGTGTACCACCGTGCATAGCTTTTTGTCTAATTAAAATAAAAATAGAGAGAGAGTATGGTCAGGTCTCACATGTAACTGCCTCAGTGTTCAGTCTCTGCTCCTCCTCCTCAGTAATGAGAAATCATGATGCTTAAAATACAAAGGCATCTCAGAGTCAGTCCCCGCTCTGACTCTGACATGAACTCTGGTGTCCCATATTTAACCACCTCCCCTTGGTGGGGAGGCCTGATGGCACTCAAAGAAAGAATAAACAGGCTACCAAGATGAGACTTGATAGCCTATGACCATGTAGTGGGGTAGAAGGTCCCCCTCGGTCTTTGACCTAGGGGAGAGGAGTAGGGTAAAAGTGGGAAGGAGTGAGGAATGGGAGGATACAAGTGATGGGATAACAATTGAGTAGGGATCTGAATAAATTAATTTTTTAAAAAAGAAAATCCTGAGAGGTCACAAAAGGAGAAAGAAAAAAAAATCCAAAGACATCATAAACCCAAATACTATCTTACAATGGTGGTTTATATAGTAAGGAAGTTAGGGAAAGCACATATATTATAGGAAAAAATGTGGAAAAAATAAAATAATGAGCCAATTAGAAGTAAACATTAAGATAATGATAAAATAATGTACAATAGCAATATTGTAACTATTGACTATTTTATTCAAGGTAAATCACAAACAGTTTGACTGACTTCAAGTTCAAAGAGGAAAAATTAAATGATCATAATAAGCATAGAGGTCCTTTATTTCTCTTATCACTTTGTTTTATGCCATAACATTTAGAATAATAGGATTAACAAGCCTCTATGATGTTGTGTCCGGCAAACAAATTATAAGTGTACAAAGTGAGATATAATTCTGTTAATCAGAAATTAATCAATCAAATTTTCAGATTTTCTCTAGTTATACCAATTCTGCTCTTGGAAGCAAAAACATACTGAAATCTTTGCTACTCATTCCCAAAATGTTCTAAATTTAAATTTCACAGAAATTAATATATATTAAAGGTGTTAATGGTTCTAGTCTTCAAAAATAAGATAAAATGAGATTATTATTAATGTATGTTTAAGATTTATTTATTTGTGTATTTGTCTATGAGTGTGGTGTGTGTGTGTGTGTATGTGTGTGTGTGTGTGTGTGTGTGTGTGTGTGTGTGTGTGTGTGTGTCTATACATGCATTGGGAACCTATAGGGGCCAAATGAGTGCATCAACTCCCCTGAATCTGGAGTACTGGGAACCAAACGCCAGTCCTCTAAAATAAAGTAGTAGATATTCCTAACTGCTTCACTACGTCTCCAGATGCTTTATTAAACATTTGTAATGATAAAAGTAACAATCATTATTACTCAGAGGTTTACATAAAAATGAACCATTTATGCCCACTGTGCAGTCTTACTTTAGTGTTTTAATCTTGCCCTGCCCTCCATGAGGAAATTGAAATGATATAATTTCACCCTGAACTCATCATCTATAGGCACCAAGCCAAAATAAAGTAAACCAACTTGTCTAGAATCATACAAATAACACAAGGCACAAAGAGACTAAAGTAGCCAATTTCCCTCCAAAGGGCTTATAATCATTACCTGTGAACATTCTCTCAAATACATCAGTCTAACTTCCTGGTATCTGAAATGTTTTAAATATCAGTAAATTGAAATGTCACATACCACATTCTTCCACAGAAAACTCAAACAACTCTGCAAGCACCAAATTTCACTATTGGACATGTATTTGTCCCTCTGTTTTCAGGAATCAAATATATAGTTTTAAAAAGTTAAAAGTGACACCGAGACCGTTGACACTCTCAGGTAAATTAACAAAGATATTATTTTCATATAGTGAAGCTTTGAGAATATATGGGCTGCAGTGCAGATATTTATGTATATAGCCATAAACTAGAGGGCCATTGCTTTGCTATGAATTGTTACAAATTATATTTAATGAATGAACAGATGAAAAGGTAGAAAAAAGTGACAAAGCTATTTCTGCAAATAAATAGATGATACCTAGAGTACTGGTCATTTTAAGTGCTGTTACTACGTTGCCACTAATGGAAAGGATATCACAAGGAATAACAGGAGGTGAACTGGCAGGGTTCGGGTCTGAGAGGAGAGCGAAGCCGTGAGGCAATGAGGTATTGTTATGAGACTCTGCTTCCCTGGTAATAGTGGTAACCAGTATGTACTTTAGGCTGGTTTTGAACTTGAAGCAAGGTTTTTTTTTCAGTTTACTAATAATGTAAATTAATACACAATAGTATTGATTTTGATGTTATTATTAGGAGTTGAAGAAACAACTATAATCATGACTTAATACCCACAGGAGAATTATGTTTTAAAAAATTAGACTTAAAAAGATTGCATCCATCAAAAACACATTTTCATATTGTGCCACCTAATATTTTCCTAAAATAGCTTTCATTGGCTTTAGTAAAAACGAGTACATAAAGTCACGATCAACTATTATGAGTAAGGCCAGTTGTACCTTATAAAAATATTTGGCATGGTAGAGATAATATCAGTTATGAGCAAACCTGGACTGTAACTTGGTTTTTCTGTAATAGTTACTGAATGTATGTTCAGGGAACATCGTGGAAGATATTGTAGACAGATTGTAAAAATTAGATTACAAGAAAGGTTGTCCTAAACAACAGCAAGAAGAAAAGAGTGTCTCGTGGACATGACACCTGAATTTGCAAAAGCCTATAGTTGACTGTCCAAGACATCAGCAAAAGAAATCTCATTCTGGTATGAATAAGGGAAGGGCATACAAGCCCCGATCCAAACTGTATAATGTTCAAAAGTTAAAATTACATGTGCTTTAGTTACAGCTTTGTTTCTGTAATAAATACTCCAGAACAAGTAACTTATAGAAGCAAGAGTTTAGTAAGGCTTGTGACTACAGAAAGATAAGAGTCCAATATTGCAGGCAACCGTTGCTTCAATCAGTGAGCATGGCAGCCAGAGCAGCAGGCTGAGAGTTCACGTCTTAAATCGTGGGGCCTCTACCAGCTGGAGCAGGGGCTGTCTCTGGCTCTGTTGTCTGCCTTTGGATCCCTTACCCCTAAGTCATCATCCTTGTTTAGCATCAATAGAAGATGTGCCTAGTCTTATTTGATACCTATAGCAGGTCTCCCCTCTTCTGGGAAGTAAAGAAGTAGGACACAGGAGAAGGTGAACAGAGGTGGGAGGGAGGGACTGGGAGGAGTAGAGGAAGAGGAACTTCCTACTGGAATGTAAAGTAAATTGATTATTTATGTTATGTCGTATTTATTATTTATCGTTATGAAGAAGGAAAATGGGGAATATGGGTGGTAGCCTTAACTGGGAAGAGAGATGGAAAGATAATACAGTGAAAGAGGGTAATAAGTAATAAATAACACCAAGTATGTTTGAAAACCCATAAGTGAACATTATTTATCTTAATATTTATGTAGAAATGTACACATGAATTTTAATATATACACATAAAGAATGTTTCAGTGTGTGTATATACATGTATACACTTGTGTGTACATGTGTGTCTGTGTGTGTATGGCGAGGGAGAGAGAGACAGAAACAGAGAAAGAAACAGAGACAAAGAGAGAGAGAAGAGAGAATGTGAGCATGGAAGTTAGTTTAAATGAAATCACACTACTTCGGGTAATAGTGCTTACACCAACCGCTGTACACTATTTAAAATATCCCAGAGCCAGAAATAAAAAATGTCCCTTCTCGATCAAGTGAGTTGAGTTGAAGAGATTCTAAAAACAATATAGGTTATTGTTGTTGAACTTATTTTCCTTAGGGAATTTCTAAGAATAATTCTATTGCTAAATATTTAGTACACTATGGACCCAATTCTTGAAAAAATTAGCAAGAAAAGCTTCCTCCCTGAGGAATCATTGTTTCCTAGTCTATCAAATGGAAAGTTTCAGTAAGATAACCGCTGAGATACATTTCATCTTTTAATTATAATTCTATCATTCAAATAGGCGACAGCTGAAATTCAAAAATTTATAAATGTGCTTTTTACTTTTCTTTTGTATTCATTGCAGTAACACAGATTTCCAATGAGTTATATGCTTTTCTCTTAGTAACATCAGGTACATTTTAAAGAGAAACTAACTTTAGCTTACTAGACTGAATATTTAAATATTCATTAAGTGAGATTTAAAAAAAACAATGTTATGGTTTGGAATTCTAATGTACTCTCAAAGCTGTAGTGGTAATGGCTTCATCCCTGGATGACGGTGCAATTGTGAAGTGAAAAGGCCTAGATGGACCGAGTTGGATGGATGGAGGTATAATTAGATGGGTAATGGTACCTTGGGCCTTACTCTCTGCTCCCCTGTTCCTTGGCTACCAAGAAGTAATGGAGGCATACACAAGTGAATATTGGTACGTTGCCTTTTTCTCTCAGTGTATCTGTTTCTTTGCACCCAAGAGGGGACAGGGAGAAACTCAAGTGGATATTGGTACTTTGGGCCTCCCTTTCTTTCCTTCTGCTCCTTGGCCCTCATGAAGTTGCAGCTTCATTACAAGCCCAAGGAAATGGAATCAGGAGACTGATGAAATAAAATGCAAATCCATGAGCCAAAACTATTGCTTCGTTCTTATAAGGTAAGTTTTCTTGGTGCTTCAGTACAAGGACAGAAATCCTTACTCATACGGTCATTTGCGTGTTGCACTGAAAAGACATTAAGAGTTCAAGTCTGAAGGCAGTCTTCAGCTTTAGAAAATTTTCCCAAAACCTCAAGACATCACCATGACATATTACTATTCTATAATCATAGGTCAAAAAAACGTAAATGAGTATACTATGTTCTGTAAGGTTTACACACCTCATATGGAATGTGTGAAAAAGTCAGTGGGAAAGACAAAGTAAAATGTTCTTTAAAGGGGGAGCTGGGTTAATACACAACAAACCAAAACCTGGGGAAAGACAACACATGTTAAAATATTGGGGAACTGATAATGTTAACCCAAATAAATGCAGATACATGCATAATGAGACTATATCAGTGTCCTTATCCATTCTCAAAGTAGTGTTTCCAAATTCAGGGATCCATTTCTAGGGATCTACTGAGTCAGGAGCATGAGTCAGAGAGTAATGCAGAGAAAGTATAAAAATGAGCTCTCTGAGAACATCCACAGACAGGTATGTTTGTCTGTAAGGTCCAGACTCCTTTCATTCTCAAAGCATGATGTATTTGCACTTCTCATGCTTATTCTTTCATACTTAAATGTATGGGGGAGACAGCTCACTTTCCAAAGAGTCAATATTACCTGTACTTAATGGTAACACATAGCCAAAGTCACCTGGTACTACATGTGACTAATGATGGCTCTGAAAACAGAACAGTTTCCAATAGGTAAAAATAAAAATTAAATTAGATACAATGAAATGAAGAGATTAAATTAAATTAAAAATAGCTTAGAGATGTATGGAAAAATATTTGACAGTAATTTGAGAAAGACTAAGAATTTATTTCTTTAAAGAGCTGTAAGATCTAATCATCTCTCAGTAGCAGTCTAGACACAGCTCTGCCCTGAGTTTGACAGCAGCCATGGATCAAGCTACTCATAGGTTCATGAAGAAATTATTAGTAAAAGAAACTAAATAAACACAGCCTATGAACAAACAAAAGAAGTAAAATAAATGATAAGTTTTCATTGAACAACATGCTATCGCTATCCATCTTCCCTTTTCTCCACGTCTTTTTCCATAGAGGTCCCATTTCGATGTTTTGATGCCACTTTGCTACTAATATGAATAAATATTAAGAAGTTAAAGCTGTTAAAAAATAAGTCCATGTTACTTCATTTGCTTTGCTGCTTGTATTGGGCAGCAGCAATGACAGAACAGCTCTGAAGTCCACATGAATTTCCATGCTATTGTCCCCACAATGAACTGATCTTAGTTTTTTCTCACACACAGCATAAGATATGAGAATTAACAGTAAAACTAATCCCAGTGAGCCTGTCAAATTGGCCTTAGAATCCTAATCTGTCAAAGGACGTTTACTCTATCTGAATCTAGAATCTAACCCATTTGCTATCATTGTCTAATAAAAACACTCTGTTGTCCTTGCAAATGTGTCCCCGGAAAACAAAGGTCCAAATCGGTTTGGCATTGACTAATTGCCAATGTTTGTCTTCTCATGAAGTGAAATCGTCTGTCTGAACTTTGTCATAAGCGTGATGCTACTCCCTCCTGTGCAGCAGTAAATTACCGCACATGGTGTTCTGCATCTAATGAGTGTGCAGCAAGTCTCCATCCTTGAATGGCACCAGCACTCTTGTTTGGCATTTATGTCATATCCTTACACAGTGTTCCACGATAGATATCACATCTTGTTCGTAGTTAGGATGATGAACAACAACACATTTTAATTCATACCCCTGATTTTCACTGTTTCCTTCCCACATTGATTTGCATTTGGCTACATTGATAAGCACAGTCTGCATCAACACCAACCCCATCTCTGAAGATTGCACAAGTTTAAAGAGCTGTGCTCTCTTTCAGTTTCCACCGACGTGGAAAGTTGACTCAGAATGTATTGCCACCAAGGGCCAGTGAAATGGCTCAGTGGGTAAATCAATTGCTATGCAAGCCCAAAGATCTGAGTACTGCAGTTGAGAGAGCAACAAGCTGTCTGAGTTGTCCGGGGTGTTTCATGTCAAAAATGACTCGAGTTTAATCTTTAGGTTGCACATGGTAAAGGAAAAGAACAGACTCCTGAAAGTTGTCATCTGACCAAGACACGTGCACAGTGGCACACAATATCACACACGCAGACACACACATAAAAAATTAGTCAATAGGTCTTTTAAAGTATAAAGACATATTGTAGTTGGGTATTTAATTCGATAGCTATCATAATCAAAAGTACTTTTAGACAAGCTAGTGCTTACATAGGACCTTTCCCTCCATGTCCTAGTATCTTTGACATGTAACTCGGCAAGCTACCAGAACAAAAACATGAATGACAACACAACCACAAAACCTTGATTTACAATCTGTCCTGCCTGCAAAATACGCTAAGGCAAAGGTGGCACAAACCTTGTGAGAGTAACCAACTGATGTCTGGTTTGATTTAAGACCTACTCCATGAGGCTGAATCCATACTTGACACTGACTGGGTGGCCAAGGAACCAGAGACCTTATGGCCCAGAGACTTAGGGTAAAACCAAGTACTACTGATCTATAAAAAACAAACAAATAATACAAAAGATAAAAGTAGCAATAAAAATGACTTCTGACATTCTGCAATAGTTATAAATGGTTGCCTTGCTCAGCTAGCATCAGAAAAGCATCCTTCAACAGTGCATAAAGACAAATATAGAGATGCACACACAGATATTATGGAGATGGAGAGAGAGAGACAGAGACAGAACAGAGAGGCAGAGAGAGACACTCAGAGAGAGAGAGAGTGAGTGGGAGAGAGACTCTGAAACACACATTTCTAAATGAGATGACGCCATCAAATCCCTCCCCTCAGCATCCAAGGAACCCCAAGAAAGAGTAGGCAGAAGTCCTGAGGGAGACAGGTACTGGAGGGCACCAAGACTGCAAGGCCCTGTAAAACAACTGAGTAAATGTCATATGAACTCACAGAGAATAAAGCAGCAATCACAAGTCTACGTAGGTCTGCAGCAGGTCCTCTGGGTTTATACTGTATTTCTCAGTGTAGAGTTTTTATGGGACTCCTGACTGTGTGAATGTGTCATCTCTGATTTTTGTGCCTTCTCCTGGGGCTGTTTTATTTTTCTGTTGGCTTGGCTTGTCCAGTTTTGATGCAATGGTTCTTGTTTTATCTTATTTTACTTTTTTATACTTTGTTCTTATCTCTTTGAAATCTGTCCTTTTCTAAGGAGAGACAGAAAAGCAATGGATTCAGACAGGAGAAGAGATGGGGAGGAAATGGAGTTGTACAGTGAGGGAAACTGTAATAAGATTATATTGTATGAGAAAAGAATATATTTAGTAAAAAAAGATAAAAATTATATTTTTCAATACAATTTCTTGTTGCTTATATTTAATAATTAACTGTGGTATCAAGGAGCTTTTCTAACTTCTTTTGCTCATAGCAGCCAGAGACAAAACTATAACAGCATCAAAGCTAACCAGACAAGTGCATGCCCAGGAATCTCCCCTCACATGCTGCATGGGAAATGGGAATTTCCCATCTAAAGATGCTACAGATTGCATCAAACAAACTCTAGAAGAACAATTATAAACAATGGACAAACTAATAGTAAATGTTATTTTTGTTTGAGATATTAATATTGATAAGTGAAGAATAAGTGAAATGGTGGAAGATAACAAATGTGAGTGCCGACAAATCTATTCCATTGCCAATGAAGAAAAATTCGTCAGAACTGAATCTGGCATTTAGGAAGTTTGAGCAAATAATCTGGACTGCCGCAGAGTGTGCTCAGCCATCTCTGTTTGCTCAGGACTTTCTCGGGTATCTCACTGAAGTTCCTACATCCCACAAAGCTTCTTAGTCGTCGGCTGCTCTAGTTAGTCATCCTCCTCCACGCTGCGATACATAAACACTATTTTTTTCAAGCCTGAAATTTTTCTGCTATGACCTATTAAAAGAAAACAGTAAGACATAATTTTGTTCAGAAACAGCTTGTGAAGAGCTGCCTTCATTTAAACAGGGACCTGAGTCTCTGAGTTTTATGTTGACTCAGTAAATTAAGGGATAAAAGGAAAAGTGTACATACATTCACAACTAAGAAGCAGTAAGTATGTAGTGGGTAACGATTCATGGGAGTCACTACATAGAAAAAGATGCTACTTAGAGATCTTCCATCTATACAGAGTCCATGGCACTGATACAGGAAGGGCATAACTGTGAGTTACAGATTACAGGTTTGACTCACTCAAAAGCTAGTAAGGAAGGAATCGGGAAAGATGAATAAAATGTCCAGTACCCTCATTTAAGTGACCACAAGGCAGTCTGCTGACTGCTGTTTCCCAGTAGATCAGAAAGGGCTGTTGACTGATTACAGATAATAAAGCAAAATACTGTAAAGTCATCAAGAGAAAAAAACTATGATGCATTTCAATTACAAGGAAGGTGAGCTGTTGCTCTTTGAATTACTATTTTAGGGCCTTTTGTGTGTGTGTGTGTGTGGGTAAGGAAGAGTCAACAGCTTGTTGCTACTGCTGTTGGATTTATTACACCCTCCCCACTAGGCTGTTCAGTTACTATTTCTCAGTAACTAAAAGTTCAGTGGGAAGGATCCTGGGGCCTTTTTTTCTCCACCATCCCTGTTTAATCATAAGTAACAGCTTTCAAACCGGAGGCCTTTTTCATTACTTCCAACAGCCACAAAATTTTGAACAGAACTCAATTACCTCTGCTCCGGCCTGTTTTAGCAGCCTAATGACTGGTCTCTAGTCTGTCTCTGATGCACCGAATCAATCTTCCACCTGCTGCCAGAGGGATCTTTCCACCATGAAGTGCGCTCACAGCACACTCCTACTTAACACTTTTCACGGTTTTGTTGTCTGTACTCTACATTTGGAAAGTTACTGGGGATCAGCACGGGCTTGGTTTCGGTCAGTCATTCCACATGTCTCTTAGCATTCCAAATGGTCTGTGATGCCCTTAGAAACATAAACTAAGATACCAGTACCATTCTGATGACCTTCTGCCTTATCTGTAATAAAGTACTTATAAAATAAATACAATATACATCCTCCTCTGAGCAACTGTGATTTGGAAGTGCCATCATGACTCATGCTTAAATAGAGGAGAGAAGGTAAGAACACAATAACAACACAGACATTACTAAGGACAGATGCATCTGCCTGCGATCAAGCTAACCAGCTGGCTCTTCTACACGGAGCCCCCTTATCTGACTTACGTCTTTCGCTTCATGTTCAGCTGTCCACTTTTCACTATGGCCTTTTGGTGTCTCTTTCCCCTTACCTTTCATTACTGTTTTTTAAACAGCATTCTCCACTTGACGATGGCCATTACCCTCTGTTTATTCTGTTCCTTGTATAAGAATGTGACTAAGTAACAGAGCAGGATTTTTGTTTTTATAATTTACATGTTTTGTAGGGTCTGCAATAATAAGTTCTTATGATGTGTTTGTGCAATGAATAAATTAGCTGGATACGGCCTGTGATAAAAATATCTGTTAGTAAAACAGATAAATGTTCCAAAATGAAATACATTGTAACTTGAAGATAAGACGATGGTATAGTGCTTTTTGCAAAAGGAGCTCTAAATTTAAAAAAATGGCAAGATCTAAGTGAACAGTGATGTGTACTTTATATAATAGCGTATACAAGATCATGATGAAGCAATGGTTCATAACTGGGGATGGGTTGATAATGGCAAAGTAGTGAGAGCTGACTGCAAAAACAAAACAAGCAAACAAAGAAGCAAACAAAAAACCTCAAGTGTCTAAACTGGAAAGTAAAATAAGCAGAGTCAGGGGGCTTGGAAGAATCTTAAAAAAAAAAAAATAATGATGTAAGGCAAGGATGCAGAAATAAAGGACATAAGGAATGGCTAGAAAATGCTGCAAAGAAGAAAGGTGGGGGGGGGGCGGGGGAAAGGGTGCGATGTCGTGCTTCTGGAGCCCAAAAAACTTCCAAAGTATAAATGGAAAAGTAACAGCACATCTCTGAGGAAAGAACTGAGAAAATTTTAGAGCACAGAAAAGAAGGATCAATGAGAAGATGGTAAGTACTGAGTAGGATACAGTGATGGAAGGCAGCAATGCTTAAGACCTATAACTCACCCAGATGTGTTACCTCACACAGGTTAGAACAGCACTCAGAAACACGGGGCAAGACTGTGATGTGGTCCAGGCCAGCCTGGTTAGAGATTATGAAGTCGTCTCAAAAGAGAATAGAAAAAGAGAAGCTACAGCCTTCATTTTAAAAAAATTTTCCAGAAGAGAAAATGAACATAACTATGAGAAGAGGGTGAGAGTAAAGAAATGTACAAAGACTGGAGTGTCACATAGTTTTTAATAGAAGAGTTGGAAAGATGACACGCCAGGAAAGGGTTGGGACAGCTGGGACTGGGGGCATGGAGAGAGAGAAAAGGTCTAAAATAGATCCCATGGGGACTGAGCCTGAGAGTACAGAAAAGACAATTAAAAAGACTGCCAAATAGCAGCAGAAACCAGATTGAAGCCTGAAAGCATCCAGTTCTAATGAGCCAAATCTGCAGTGCTTTGTTTGCGTCCAGCAGTGCTCTCTCTCCTGGGAAAGGCAGTGAAGAGAACAAGATTTAGAGGTGCAGTCTACCTCAGGAACGTGCTGCATGAGCAAGGATGAAAAGGCTATTGCTGGATACCAGACAGGTCTTGGCATGTATGGGAGCCTGGCTCATTTGAATTAAAGAGGGCAACAATCTGAGTCTGATTACTGGATATTACCAAGGAAAGGGGGAAATTATTAACTTAGAAGTCCTAGGCTGGTCCCTAACTCTTTGTAGAAATCAAAAAGACTCTAATTTCTTACATCCAGCTCCTTTCTATTCCTGCTAAAACCACAGGAGCAAGAAGAAGCAAAGGTAATGTGAAATTGAAAAATTCTTAATATCAAGAAGTCTGACTTATTAGTTGTTGATCTTAGAGCCTGAGCTGTTATCTCCTGTGCCAGTGAATTCAAGGCTGATTCCTACTTTTTCTTCTAGTAGATTTAGGGTATCTGGTTTTGTGTTGAGGTGTTTGGTCCACTTGGACTTGAGTTTTGTGCAGGGTGATAAATATGGATATATTTGCAGTTTTCTAGATGTAGCCATCCATTGAGACCAGCACCCTTTCTTGTAGATGCTTTATTTTTCCATTGTATGATTTTTGGCTCCTTTGTCAAAAATCAAGTGTCTGTGCATTTGTGGGTTTGTTTCTGGGTTTTCAATTTTATTCCATTGATCAATCGGTCTATTTCTATCACGGTACCATGAAACTTTTATTAATATTGCTCTGTAGTTATAGCTTGAAATCCGGGATGGAGATACATCCCAAAGTTCTGTTATTGTATGGGATGGTTTTAGCTGTTCTGGGTGTTTTGTTTTTCCATGTGAAGTGTTAAATTGCTCTTTAAAGATCTGCAAAGAATTGTGTTGGCTCTCAAAGCTGAAAAGGTTCTGTAAGACAAAGCACAGTGTTAAGAGAACAAAGCCAGACTCTAGAGACTGGGAAAGGATCTTATCCAACCCTACATTTGACAAAGGGCTAATATCCAAAATATACAAACAACACAAGAAATTAAACACCAACAAACCAAATAATCCAATTAAAAAATTAATAGGGTACAGAGATAAACAGAGAATATTCAACACAGGAATATCAAATGGTTGGGAAACACTTTAAGAAATTCCCAGCATCCTTAGTCATCAAGGAAATGCAAATCAAAACAGCTCTGATATTTCATCTTACACTTGTCTGAATGGCTCAGATCAAAAGCTCAAGTGATAGCACACTATGGAGAGGATGTGGAGAAAGAGGAACATGCCTCCATTGCTGGGGGGAGAACAAACTTGTACAACCACTTTAGAAATCAATATTGGAACTTCTTCAGAAAATTAGGAATAGCTCTACATCAAGAACCCAACTATACCACTACTGGGTATATACCCCAAAGATGCTCCACCACACAACAAGAACATTTGCTCAACTATGTTCATAGCAGTTCTGTTTGTAATAGCCAGAACCTGGATATAACCTAAATGTACATCAAAAGAAGAATGGACAAAGAAACTCTGGCCTATTTACACAATTGAATACTACTCAAGTATTAAAAACAAGGAATTATCATGCAATTTGAAGTCATATGGATGGAACTTGAAAAGATCATACTGAGTGAGGTAACTCAAACACAGAAAGACACATATCACATATACTCTCTTAAAAGCAGATTTTTAGACACATAGTACAGGATAACCATGCTACAATCCACAGACCCAAAGAAGACAAGTAACAAGGAGGACCCAAGGGAGGATGCTTAAATCTTATACAGAAAGGAGAATAGAATAGACAGCAGTAATGGTTGAAAAGAAGAATCAAGGGAGCAGAGGGAATGAAGAAAGATTTGAGGGTGGAGAGCAGACTTGTGGAGAGCAGAAGGACAGAGGGCTTGCAGAGAGAAGGGAAATGGAGGGCAGGGGCATCTCTGTGACAAGCTGGAGACCTGAGACAGGGTAGGCTCCTGGCAGGATATGAAAGTGACACTAGCTGAGACACCTAGTAGCAAGGGTCATGGAGACTGAAGAGGTCACCCTCTAACGAGGCAGGACTCCTAGTGGAGGGAGGGGAGCACCAACCAATCCACAAAAACATCAACCCAAAATTTACCTTGCTTACAAGATGTGCAGGGATAAAGAAGAAGAAATTGAGGGAATTTCCAACCAATTCCTGGTCCAACCTGAGACCCACCTATGGGAAAAGCCAAACCCCTGACACTATTAAAGATACTCTGCTATGCTTGCAGAAGGGAGCTTAGCATCTTGTCCTCTGAGAGGCTCTACTCAGCAGTGTATTGAAACACATGCTGAGACTCCCAGACAAACATTGGGCAAAGTGGAGGGAGTCTTGTGAAAATGAGAGGAGAAAGATAGATGGACCTAGGAGTGACAGGAGCTCCACAAAGAGACCAACAAAGCCCACTAGCCAGGGCCCAGAGAGGCTTGCAGAGACTGCAGCACTACTGCATGGACTGGACACAGGCTCCCTACACAGATGTTAGTGAAAGCTAGCTCAGGCTTCATGTGCATTTCCTAGAAAGGGGAGCAGGCGCTGTCTCTGACATGAACTCGGGTGCCTGCTTTTTGATCTCTCCCCTCCTGGTAGTGCTGCCTTACCAGGACACAGGAGAAGAGGATGCACTCAGTCCCGGTGCAATGTCATGTGCTGAGGTAGGTTGGGGGGAGGGTACTCCCCTTTTCTAAGGAGTAGGTGAGTATGGGAAAGAGTGAGGGAGGGTGAGACCATGATGAGAGGAAGGAGGGGGCTATGGTTGGGATATAAAGTGAATAAATAAATTAATTAATGACCTTTTTTTAAAAAAAAAGAAAAACTCATAGTAAAATATTGTCCGGAAGTGACCAGCTGTGGAGTGCAGGTTCACAGAGGCCAGAGAAGGTGAAGATGGTTGAAAGGAAAGAAGCAACTGTCTAGAACTTTTCCAATACAATGATTATTAACTTCTAGATAAACTACATGTCAGAAAGGAAGCACAGCTTTCTGTTAGGTACAAGTTGAGTTCCCTACATGATTATTCCTCTTTCTAAAGAACCCATCTTGCTTGCTTTTAGTGAGGCAATAGTTCTGTAGTGTGGGCTGGCCCCTTGTCTTTAACTCCTCACCTTACACTCCACATTATTAGCCCTGCTCCCCAACCACAAGCTTTCTCTTCCTTACTACAATAAATCAAATGTATTAAATATTCAGACCTTTGCACCAACTGTTCCTGAAGACTTGTCTTTCTGCCCTTAGACCAACCAGCTGAGATTCCGCTTAAGTGTCACCCCTTTTAAAACATTTTCTAAGCATCAACCTAAAGTAGTCTGCAGGCATTGATGTCTCTGACGATTGGCTGGTTTGTTTTTTGGTCGGGGGCTGTTCTTGGTTTGGTTTTATTTAATTCTTGATAATGATAACATTTTGCTTATTTACAATATAAACCACAGGACAGAAAGGTTTCCTGCCTAAGACCTCATTATACCCCTAGTCCCTCATGTTTTTGCAAGCACAAAACATATATTCAATAAATACTTACCTCATAAGGGAAAGCTTAACACAAGTTTCGTTGGAAAGTTACACACAGAACATGGTCATCCCCAACGCATTGTACCCAAAAACTGAAGGAGAAAATTGTGTCCTTGCCTCTTACAATTTCATTGATATCTGCTTTATTTCCCAAAATAAATATTGTGAGACAGAAAACTTTTATGGTGGATAAAGGCTTAAGGGAAGAAAACTGTTCAAGGTGAGTCTGAGTACATTTAACATAAATTTAAGTGATCAAATAAACTCAAAGTGTGTTGTTTTGATCAACGGGGGACATGGGGGTTAGAATTAGCTTTTCAAAAGTTTTAATAGTCTCATATTCTATTAGCTATAGCAGGTATATAAACAAAATATCAGATGAATTTTCCATACACAAAGTAAGTATTTACTATAAATAGTGATTTTGTTTCATATTATTCTTAACTAAGAGATCTCTTTTTAAGGAGGAAGAATTTATACTCTTCACAGTACAAGGAAATCTTTAAGTAACTACTTCAATCTCCATCCAAGTTTCACATTGCCCATGGAAAGTATTCTCTACCAGTTGGCTCAACAAAATTAACAAAATAGAATGCAAGAGTGAGGAATGTCATCAAAATAAAAATCAATAATAGTAATGAGTAGCTGATGGTATAGCAGTCCATCTGACCTTATACACCATCATTTGCTAATCATGATTTTCTGAACTACAACTGAAATCACACAGCAAATTGTTTTAGCATTTGCCCTTAAGATACTGATGTAGAAATAATAATGAAAGGCGTTACTACACACACACACACACACACACACACACACACACACACACACACACACCAAAATAATCATCAGGAATAAATAGCACTAACCTATAGATTACCTAGTCTAGTTTAGTCAAACACATAGAAAAATGATTTCATGATTAAAAATTGCAGTGGTTTTGGTAGGAAATCAAATGGAGGAATAAGTTCTCAGTTATATAAGTAATGACCTAATGAAAGAATTTTTTAATTTGCCAAAGAAAGAAAGAAAGAAAGACTTATTAATCTCGATAATTGTGATATTAATTAACAAATTATAAACAGGTATGTTGAAGTACATACTATAAGTAGTAGTAAAAATAGGAATCTCTATTACTAAGCTCTAGTATTATATTTTATTGTGATAAATAATATAATATTGACATCTAAAGTAAATTTAAATTGGCTCTTTATTTATTAACATGCTTCACAAAGGCACTGACACAATTTGATTCTAGAATGAAAACTGAGTGAGGAGTGTAAACCATAAGACAAAGCACACAAGTCAAATTTCAGACCTGTTTGATTAAGTAAATCATTTGTCACTGTTTTTACAAACTCTTAATTTAAAGCTAAACATTAAGAACAAATGTAATGTTAAACAGCAGTTCTGAGTTGGTCACTACGTTGCCCTCACTTAAAATAAAAAGAGAATTCATCCAGAAATAATAGGTCTCTTGCCTAATTAAAAACAGTTACTATGTCTCCGGCATGAAAGCAACTACCTGTCTACTCCTTGGACAAGTGGTGCTATAAAATGAAAGACCTTACACCCTAATACAAACCTTGACTTTAAATATCTGATGATGTTAATTCTAGTATTGACATACCTTAAGGATTAGCATTTCAAGATTAAGATGATATTGGTCTAAAAAAAGAAAAACTAAAATATTTTTGCTTCTTTATTACCTTAAGGAAGTGCAAAACTCAAGACCTGTGCACATATATTTGTTTATGTACATAAATAATTATGTATGGGGTCTTGTATCATTATTCTCAAGCGCACAGCAAGCTCCAACCTTAACTGACAGTGTTAATGACCAAATAATAAATTTACACTTATTGCTTCTATGCTTTGCCTGGGTAATGCTCCTCAGAGAATAGTAGTTTATTTCTGAGCATCTCAGTGGCATTGGATGCTTAAGAACTAATCAAACTGAAGCAGGAAAAACAAAAGGAAAAAAGTCCTTTTTTTTTTTTTTAAAGAAAGCCATAGTCAATATTTAGCTAGGAAAACTGCTGCTCTGCTCTGAACAATAAATAACCTTGCTTCTGTGTGCACACACAAACACACAGGACCCTTGCCTCTGAGGCTCCAAGCATAGATGCCACAGCTTTATCAATGAATTACCTCCCCCCATTTCATCACCACAAGTCAGGAACACGGATATTGAATTCAGGCTGATCATTAAATACACCTAAAGATTTCTTTGCCTTAAATTTTGAAAGAAAAATTATAGTTATAGGAAATCTTAGTTTGTTGTTAAATAGAAAGAACAGCATGCTCATTTTGTCATTATCTCAGTTTAATTTAAATAATTATTCCCGGGTTAATATCATGTATATGACCACCAAAACAGCAATCTTCGTTCATGTAGTAGTATCTGTTTTATACAATGAGGATATCAAGTAGCACGCCTTTACTTTCATGCTTGTGAAATGAGCCATTAGGCCAGTTAAAGAAGGGACCGGTTCACTGTACAGAATTCTAAACAGAAAAAAAAACTGGACGGCACATCTATGTTCTTACTCACCAGTGGTTTCCACGATGCCTTCTAGGATGACGACAACCTCGAACTGTTCAGTTTGCATGCTTCGCTGCGATAGGTCATAAAAGGGGCTTTTGGCATCGATCACGTGGCAAATTGTGAGAGGGGACACAAGAAAAAGTTGATCTGCCCCTGTACTAAAACCTACATCCAGTTCAAGTTGGTCAAGGGGAAGGAACTCACCCTCAGGTGTCTGTCGAGACTAGACAAGCACACAGAAAAAAGAGAAGAAATCACCACTTGTACTGACAATTTTCAAGGAAGCCCAAAAGTAATATACATCATTGCCAACATTCGGCACTATCAATCATAAGCTGTGCAATCCAAACAAATCATTATGTAGCTATATTCTACCAAGTGGGCTGAAATCCCACGTAGTGCATGCAGAACATACATGAATTATTTATAATAAACAAAACTGCTATAACAACCAGTCCCTAACACCGCAGCTTTGGAGACATGCCTGCCCCCAACAATGGCTGTGAGCACAACTCTGAAAGTAACTCAGTGTGTATCTGCACACTGCTTGAAAGAAATCTCTGCATTATTATCATCTGCATGCCAGAGTTATTTTTCTTTAGAAAGAAAATAATTTTGGAATAAGACTAGAAGTTTTTAAGCTAAAAATACTGGCCATAAATTAAAAAGAGATTTGTTGCTTTCTTGAAAAGTAAAATGAATAATTGCTTTTTTTTTTCAGGAAAGGCACTTTCATACTTACTTGTGATAAGGACCATAACCATAAAGGCTATTACTTCATGCTTTTCAAGCAACTAATAATAATAAAGTGTAATATAATTTTCTATTCCTATGTTTATGATTTTGAACTTTTTAAAACAAAATATAATTTTAATATAGCTGTCTTCTATAAGCAGTGCATTTAGACTCTCATAGGACAGAGGCATTTAGTTTTACCATAATCTCTAGAAAGCTTAATTCAACATATGAGTTACATTAGTTGACTGCAGATAAAAAACAAATATCAGAAAACCATAAGAGTAGGCTTATTCATTCTTTTTTTCCATTTGTTTTCATTTTTTTTAGTATATCTATTATATATAATAGTTGTACAAGCAGATATTTAGATTTAACATACATAAATGAGACAAATAAAAGCTGGGTAGTTAGATCCATACAGAAAAATATTAGTGGAAGGGCTCTATCCCAGGGATCTAGTGGGACTTGGAAATGTCCAGTATTTTTAAGATCCTCCATCAGCAACTTTAATAAATGAAAATAAATCAGGAGTATGAGTTTGTCCAAAAACTACATATGTCAAAACAGAAATCATATTTTCATTTGCAACAAATTTGGTAACTAAGGTAAATCATGTTTGGTAAATAAGGATGAAAATCTGAATAATTGTTGAATGATCTGCTTTTCCTTGGAAAAGCATGAGTAGTTTTGAACCAGTGGTGATAATATCACAGCTGCAGTTGCCACATAGGTCTTTAAAAGTTGAACTGATTCCATGTGAGGCTGACCACACTGCAACTGGTAACACTGGAAATTTTACTTGTGTTGGAAGAGTATTGATGGTAAACATTGAGACCAAATGTTTTTTTCTTTCTAAGAATGTGAAAGTAGAAGAAAAGGGGGAAAGGTGACTTCTGCAGAAAAGAGGAGGGGAAGAGATGTCTTCTGATCACATTTTGTTGTTGTTGTTTTTAATCTGCGGGAAAACCTGATTATCAAAAAAACTAAAACCTCAGTTCTTGTAAACTATACTGGACAGCATTTGATATTTCCAAATCCGCACGAAAAGTACCTGCTTGAAGCTTTTTCAGACATCTATATTCTCAGCATCCTCCCATATGAATAAAACAGGAAAGAGACTAACACCTTCCCAGCTGCCTGTTCTATGTTAGCTGGTTCATATGTGGAAATAATAACTGAGAAACACAAAACAGGGACAGAGACAAACATTGTTCTCTTAGGTAAGAAGCAATGAGTGCTGCACAAGCATAAGGTGATATTCTGAAATCCGGGATTGATGACCATAATTTGCATCCATTTACTACCTACTCTAAGTTCTTTTTTTTTTTTTTTTTTTTTTTTTCTGTACCAAGCATGGACAGAATTTTTTTTGTAATATTTCTCCAAAGAAGATACTTTTTGATTATCATATCTGTATACAAAAAACTAAATTCTGCATTATTTTGCAACTATTTGTTATTTGTACCTGTGGCTTTAGAGTTATTACTCTTATTATTATCTACTCTTTCATCAACCGATGAAATGAAGTGGACTAAACACAGTCAGACTACCAGGAGATCGTCAAGCTTGAGTTGGGAATACTTCATTATTTAGTAAATGGGTTTATTGTAATATAGGTAATTTAGGTTTAAGTGTGCATGGATCCTCTCTATTCTCATTCTGCATGTGTTCATTTTTAAAATACTTATTATATTCAAATTCATGCTGTCTACTCTACCTCTCACCAATCAACTCCTTTTAACTCTGTGTCCTATCCAGATCTCCTTAACATGTGACACAATGGAGAAAGTGCTAATAATTTTATTTATTTAAAAGATCATTTTCATGCTTCTCATAACATCAGTGATGCGACCAACACGTAGGTATTAAATTTATCTCCAGCAGTTACTATAAAATGTATTGTTCAACTTCCTGAGCTACTTTACACACACTTAACAAATTTATCATCCAAATCTTCATAATTTGTGTTAGGGCATTGGATATTTCAACTATAAGTGTATTTGTTTCTGGTTTTTGTTTGTCTCTTTGACTTGCTAGTAGACTAAGAAGTCTATTAATAGCTAGAACCAGATAGAAAGCTTTGGTGGAGGTCAAAAGTGAAAAACATGTTGTCAGAGATGAGGGGGCTTGCAATGCTGGAACTCTCTGAGGTCTGAACTGCTGACTGGAGTTGGCTGGAGTCAAGTGTGTCTACTACCATTGCTCAGACAAACACTGTTGAGGCTGCAGAAAGCTGCACGTGCCTATTACATTCATTCTCAAAACAGACACATTCGACAATGCATTTCTAACCATTATACTTTCGGAGCTCCTGATTCTAGTCTAAGGCCCAAGATTTGCCTGAGCAAAGTTAACAAAGTAAAAACTACAATTATGTTACTTAAGTGCAAGAAGAGAAGTCGGGAATTTTTGTTTCAAGAACTGTGACAAATAAGAATAATAAAAATAAAAATAAAAGAACTGTGACATAGACACGCACATGAAAACTAAAGATAAAGAGGTAAAGATAATTATATAAATAGTCTTACAAAGATTATACATCATGAGCACGTGATGACACAGTCCCACTTTTATGCCATCAGCTTCTTCTCTTGGGTAGCTAACAACTACTATGTTTAATGTAGAGTTTTTTGCTGATAGTCAAAATCTTTTTAGATAAAAATAATTTAAGAGTCCTTAGTTATGTCAGGATGAGAGTTCTGAATCAAGAAGTAGGTTTCCTTTAATAGTGTGTTTGTGGCTATTGTACAATTTTCCTATTCCAACATTAGTAGAGGCCATGACAATTACCCAGACTAAAATGTGAAATATTGGTCTGATTAGACAATAATTCACTTTGCCTTCAAATACAAGACAGTTGCTAAAATTTACATAGAGGCATCAAAATATTTAAATTAAAGAATCTGGTTACAAAGATTTATAAAAACTGTAGAAGTATGGAGAAAATAAGTAAAGGTAGGAGGAAAGAAAGCAGAGGAAAATTGGTAATTCTTAACAATTTAAGATAAGTTGATAAAACTCTGATGTAAAATGGCTTGCAAACAACTGTGAATTTCAGTTTTTTAGAAGCACAGAAAGATGCTAAAAAGAGCTCCACCACCCCAAAGCCAAGCTAGTTGTTATATGTATTGGAGCAAAAGTTTTGTGTTAGAGGAAATATTGAAGATTTCTAAAGGTTACCAATTGTTTATATTTTTATAGCAAACTTATAATTTGAACATGGATTTTTGAAATAATTTTGTACAATTTTAATTGTGGTAATAACTTCTAACTTATTGTTCATATTAAAACATGTATGTAAACATATTCAATCACACAGAATTCACATTTAATGCAATCTCTGAATGTATTTTAATGGTTTTATCTAAATATAGAGTGGTTTGTTTGACTTTGAAAAAAAAATCAATATTGTCCAATGACTTTGGGCTTCTTTCAGATTCCAAAAAAAGTCTATAAGATAATCAGGCATGAAATCACACATGCTCAGAGGGGAGCTGAGGAACTTTTTGACAACTATTTTACTTTCAGTGTAGAAAATAAAGATAACTGAAGGTTTATGCACATACACATTTACCACTGTCCAGGCATATGTAATGTAGCGTTTGCACATTTTGTGGTCCATATTCTCCTCCAGAGCTACACTTTACTAATTCTGCCTAGACACTTGCTAACCTCCCATCTCCCATCCAAACTGAATCCTGCCCCAGTTTGAAGCTGACACAAGATTGTGAATATAATGCTGACTCTTCCTCATCACCTGACTATGCCATAGTCTGTGACCTGGTCATCATACCTTCAATTCCCCCACAGTTCTCAGCTGACAAGGTCCTGTACAGTATGTGTAGATTGATGTTTTAAAAAGAAAGTTGGGGTATAAAGGAAAGTTTGGCCAAGATCTATCTGTAAAAGAGGGCCAGGGAAGGCAAGATAATGTTATATACAACAAAAAGCAAAATACAGATAAGGAGAAGAGAGTAAGATGAAAAGGGAGAAACAGTCTTTCCTACAACCTTCTATCTTTGTATGTGGAGTTTCACTTCTCTTTAAATGTGTCCTATCATATCTACAACCTCATATATGCCAAGTATATGGTGAAGTCAAAAAAGAAATAGAGTGTAGTGGGAAGACTACCCTAGAGTCAAGAGTAGGAAATATGGCTAAGACATGTGCTAAGCCTAGGAAATAAACTTCCTCTGTGACTCAAAAGCAATTATGACAAAGCCTATGACATGCAGCTCCGAATTTAAGGTAGAGAAGCATGTAGACTTAAATTTCATCTCTCTTCGATAGACCTTTGCATGTTCACTTGGGTAATTAAAGCTTGACTTTTTAGCCCAGGTAGAACTAAAGTTACTCTCATATCTTAAAAAAAAAAAATGGTTTGTGTTAAATACTAAGTTAATTAACCCAAAAAAATGACCATTTTTATGAAAGGACTGTACTTTATTTAGATGCAATGTGATTTACCCTATAATAGATTATGTGGACCTTTTGTACTGCTCAAATGAAAGCTCTGCTTTGTGTCACTATGGGGGCCTTTTGTTGGCTTTAGAATAACTATGTGCAGGATTTGCATCCCTGTTTGCACATTCCTTTCCTACTCAACAACACCCTTCAACCCATGAAATGCCTTTTCCTGCTTCCTTTTATGATTTGTTCTTACCTACTGTGGTTACTTGTGGGCTTTTACATGCCTTACTTGTGTTCATACTTTATTTTATAAGCACAAGGCACCCTGCATATTGTATTTAAAATAAAACCCAAAATAAATTTAAAAAAAATAATACTACTAGTGTGAAAAGGATTTTAGAAAAAAAACTCAAATTTGTACCTATTAGAGAATTGTCCTGCTTGTGTCCTTGAAAACAAAGCTAAATAGCTTCTGGACTATTTTTTTTTAGGTTATTATTAACCCATCAAAACCAGTCAATATCAGGGTTAGTTCCTGCCAGGTCTGAGGGACACCATGTCAGACTTCTACAATACTTTGGCAGAAAACTTTAATCTTACTCAGATATATGCATTTTTGTAGACTGATGTTTTAAAAAGAAAATGTGGGTATAACGGAAAGTTTGGCCAAGATCTATTTGTAAAAGAGGGTCAGGCAAGGCAAGATAATGTTACATACAGTGAAAAGCAAAATGATACTTAAGTGCAAGATATGAAATAAAGACAAACCAAAGCATTTCTTAGAAAATCTAAGTTTGGACATTGTTGTGTCTCCATGGCAGAGGCTTGCTGGCATTCCTGAGACTTTAGGATCCCAGCACTATGAAGGGAGTAAAGAGTTTAATGATTTTGCAGACTGTAATATTGTTTTCTGCTGCATCTGAACATGATCATATTCCTTATTACAGAAATCACACCACATCAAATTTTGACTGGCCATAAAAATGGAGAATGAAGAGCTGAATGCAGACAATGCACATGATGATAAAAGAAGAAAGAAATGCACTCTAATACCTTTCAATAGACGAAAGTTAAAAGCTGCATATGGTCTTCTGTGGAAAACAGTGACTCTTGGTAATGATAGAAATGTGAAGAAATAAGAATATGTTCCCCTGAGAAAAAAATTTCTGCAAACCTCTTTCAAAGTATGGCTATAAAAATAGTTGCCTTTTCGTTTATATTGTAAAAATACTTGTCTGAATTTATAGGACAGTACTTGAGGAATCAACTATAAATTATTGAGCAGTCCCTCGAAGGTCATTTTATTCTTCCTCTAGTAAAGGCAATCAATGACTGCCTAGTGACAGGAAACAAAATGAGCTTTTTAATTCCTTCAGATGGACAGAAGATCATAAGCTCCATCATCTCCACCACAGGGATTTCAAGTCCCCTGTCCAGGCACTTTCATTAAAACTTCTCAAGGATGATATAATAAATTAATGTGGCCATGGTACTAATTAGTATTAATTTGTCTCTATTCTTTAGGATGATAGAAAGACAATTAAAATCCATTTAAAAACTAAGTAAATATTAAATATCAAGAATATTTACCTTAGAATAGTTTTATAGAAGTATATTTGTAGTTATTGAGATTATAGATATTTAAAATATCTTCTAGTTATACCTTTTACTAACTATTTAATTCATAAGGAAATATAAACCTCCCTAGCCAGAAAGTTATCAGGCCTAACCATGATTATTCAGAAACATTTTAGTGTTTTCAAGTGGGAAGGCGAGGGGTTTACTTTGAAGACAAAGTGCCTTCTTGTATGCGAAAAGCAAAGTTGCAATTAGACAGAAAAGTTACAGTCATTTCTATCAGATAACTTTGGATTCCAAAAAAGTGTGATGAAAACCTCAGAGTATTTAGCATTAAAAAGGCATGTCCTTGTTCTGTTTCTTCCCAAGAATTGAAAGTCATTTATAATGATTCAATAAATCTAAATTTATGCCAGCAAAGAAATTTTAGATTCAGCAAATAAAATACAAGTAGGAAAATGATTAAATAATAAACTGGCTTTAAGTGACATGAAAATTCAGTATATTGTATACTGAAGAAACATAAATATGCCATTTAAGGTGTTTGTTAAAATATTTTACAGTAGTAACTTGAATACATGAACTGATATTTTGTAAGGATATGTATAGTTGACAATAACTTTTAAAACTTTTAGCAATTGATATAGTTTTTCTCTCATATTGTAGTTGACTGTTTTAGGTCACTTCAGAAAATAGGGGTCATTCATTAAAGCAAATGTCCCTTCTAATTTGTTGAACGTTGTTAAACACTGAGCAGAACATGAAATATTTTCAGTGTAGTGTAAGAAAATGATAAAAAAAATATAAAGAACTCATTATAATTACTCTACCTAGCAGAAAAGCAAACAAAGTCAATATACACTTAATATCACATGCTAATAACTTTTTTCAGCACTGTTGTCTTCCTAATAAATCATAAGAACTGCACATTACTAATAATGTATTATTTGAATGTGATACTGATTTTATCCACCTTATGTTAATATAGCGCCATGCTCCAACATTATTGTACTTTATGTCTTAATTCAAGATACTGTTCTGAAAACAGTGGTGCATGGCATATACAGAAAAAAATATTTATGAATATATATACTACTGTAGAGACTAAGAACATATAATTCACTATAAACATCAGAGTCAGTGATATGTAGATTAATTTTAATTATATACTTAATTTGTTAAAATAACATTTGACAATGCTTAGAAGAACTAAAATAAATTGCATGTGAAAACATACCAATTTTATTAAATAATTTTTTTTTAATTAGGGAATGGCAGTAACTTGAACTCTTGAGCTTACGATAAACTACTCGTAATGAGAGTTTCAAATTGATATCTATACACATCCTTGAGATCGCTGGGACTCTCCAAGTACTCCTCTCTGCCCACAAGGCCTCTTTAATAAAGCAAACAAAGTGTTCACCCTACACACAGAATTGAATACACACAAGTACCACTACCACAGCATGTCTTTAACTCATCTTCTTAGCTGAATCTACCAACCCACTTAATTCAAACAGATGTTAACAAAACAAAATGCTACCTTAAATATAGTAATTGTGTGTAATTGTTCAGAGAACAACGTCAACTGAAACTATATAATCATAGCTACCCTTATGAAAATGTACACCAGAGCTGGGCTGAAATTTTACACTCTGATATAAAAAAAATGCCATTTATTTACTAATACAGTACAGGAAATTCTCATGTGATAAAGAGTGACAGGGCAAGTGAACTGCTTTAATGCAAGCACTGCACTGGTCAACTTGGTCAAAGATAATTAGGATGAGATCTTATAAGTACTAATGAAAATGACATAAGAGCAGAACTTTTTTTTAATCTTGGGAGAAGACTTTTTACTGCATAATAAGTTGGGATTGTATAAAGTAACACATAGTTGAGTTGTGTACATTGAAATTTCAAAGGCAATATTTTATCTCTATTCAGATATCAGTTGCTTTATTACCTCTAAGTTCTGAACCTGGTTATGTTTACTTAATCTCAGATTAATCTTTTTCAATAATGAACTATTCATTTGAGGTTATCATTTTCAATTTATGAACTTTTAACAGTCACTCTGGAAAATGCCAGGGAAGGAAGAGGAGGAGGAGGAGGAAGAGGAGCAGAAGAAGAAAGAAGATGAGGAAGAAGAAGATGAAGAAGAAGAAGAAGAAGAAGAAGAAGAAGAAGAAGAAGAAGAAGAAGAAGAATTGTGACACCTGTAGTCCTTTAAAGAGAATTAGACCTTAATCCCTTTCCCCCTGACTCTAACTGATAAACAGCTAGGGGACTCTTCTTGCGTGTTGTGATGCCTTCTAAGGGCTAAGAGGACCTTACCTTAGTATCTACGCTATGAGCAACTCGTTTTAACGTTTACAGCACTGATGTTAGGAAGCAATCTTCTTTAATGGATGCTGAAAAGCTTCAAGTGAAATCTATAATTGACAAAGTCTTCATAGAAACAGGCAATTAAGAATTAAATTAACAAGAGCCTCTACAGGAAAAGCACTCAAGCTTTCACAGAATACATCTCTAGGAAAATATTTAGTAAAAATTACAATTTTAAAGAAACATCTATGGCGTCCTCTACTTCACTAACAGGTGCCTGGTTCTACTATGTTTGTTTAAAAGATGACCACAGTTATACTTACTTTGTCCTGAAGAGCGATCGATCCACCTGGTGGTATTGGTGGGAGGGGGATACACTAAAGCTAAACCCCAAACTAAACTTGAGGCAGCTTCAGCATTTAATTCTTCAATTTGGAAGCTGTAGTGCCTTCTGTTCAGAAAGTAATGAGTTGACAACAAATCAAAAGTGCTCTCAGGGCAAAGCAGCAACATGAGAGCCCACAACACTCCCTAACACCATCATGGTGTGCTACCGCACATCTGGGTGAGGAAGATAAACAAGAGGGAAAGAATAGGAACAAAACAGAACTAGCAACTATATGCCCAATCCTCAGCTCTTTTTTTTTTTTTTTTTTTTACCACCAACCACCACCATCCCGCCCCAAAGAAGTTTACCTGTGATGGAAGGAAAACCCCCGGGAGTGGGTAGAGTGATTCCCAGGGGATTGAATCTTATAGTGTTTCTGGGTGGCAGATGCTAGGTGGGGAAAGGGGAGGGCTTCACTTACTTTGAGTAGCTTGCAGCGGATCTGCGCTGAGACCATGTGGCTGTTGCGCAGGTTGCCCACCCGGAACATGAGAGTGAGTTTTCCGTCCCTCATGGAGATCACCGCATGCTCGCTAAACATGAGGGTCTCGGCGCGCTTCTTGGGCTGGGACATCTTGATGAACATGCAACCAATGAGGAAAGCGTCCACGATGGAGCCTAAGATGGACTGGAAGAGGAAGAGGATGATGCCCTCGGGGCACTTGTCGGTGATGTAGCGGTAGCCATAGCCGATGGTGGCCTCGGTCTCAATGAAGAAGAGGAAGGCAGAGGGGAAGTTATAGACATTGGCCACACAGG
Source organism: Acomys minous (assembly GCF_964271855.1). Taxonomy (NCBI): domain Eukaryota; kingdom Metazoa; phylum Chordata; class Mammalia; order Rodentia; family Muridae; genus Acomys; species Acomys minous. The sequence goes on along the minus strand of NC_140491.1, from coordinate 91,332,001 downwards.
GAGTGTAGTTGCCGACGTGGGCTTTGTTCAGGTCGCCCCGGGTATAAGCGATCACCCACCACATGGACGCCATGAAGAGCCAGGCCACGGTGTAGGTAAGGATGAAGATAAAGAGGTTCCAACGCCACTTGAGGTCCACCAGGGTGGTGAAGAGGTCCGAGAGGTAGCGACTGGTCTCGCTGCCCAGGTTGCCGTGCTGCACATTGCACCGGCCGTTCTTGTCCACGAACCGCTGCCGCTTCTTCTTTGGTACAAGCTGCTGCTGCGGGCCCTGTCCTGGCCCCTGAGGCTGCAAGCCTGAGCCGCTCGACGAAGTGGTCACTACCTGGTAATCGTCCCCAAATTTCCTTCGGAGTGCAGACATAATACGAAGGGGCGAGCCAGATTCAAACACGAAGCGGAGGCGCAGGAGCCAAGCGCTGCAAACCAGCACCAATAAGGAGGTGGGGGCAGGGGACGAGAGCAGGCGCCTGGGTTTGGGGGTAGGGAGCACCCTGCAGGTAGCAGCAGTCTCTGCCCGAGCAGACGCCTCTCCTCCCCTGGGACAGAGGCTTTCTTTCCAAGAGCAGTGATAAAACAGACGTGTTCCCTCACATTCAAGGCAGGAGGGATGGAAGGTGTAAGAACCTAAGTGAAATTTTGCCCCCAAGCTCTTTGAGGCTTCTCTTTTCTAACCCCACCACCGGCATCCCGGTCACCTCTTACCTTTCCACAGCACCCGCTCCCGACTATCTTGCAGCACCACTGGACTGGCTGCTGAAAATTAATGAGTTTGACAAACAAGTCCCACTTCACCTGCCAAGTCCCCAAGCTGCTAAGCTGCGCTACCTGCTTGGTCTGGGCCCTCCCCCCTCCCAGCTGCACCCTGATCACCCGCCCCCCCGGGAGTGCTCCTGGCTCCCTTGTCACTCCCGCCTCCTATCTTTTAGCCAAAATCCCGCCCAGAGGCATGTCTGCCGGGCAATGGTGCAACGCCCCCTACCCACGCTCTGTTGGCTCAGAATCCCCCGCCCGGGACTCCAGAGACCTGTACTCCTGCCGTGCGCGGGCGGCCGAGTTTCCACGCGCGCCACCCGGGGCCTTCGAGTGGACTCTCCGGGGCCGCCAAGCCACCCCCGCGCTCCGGGGAGCGCTTGAAGCCCGGCACTCACCCAGCGGCGGAGGGCTGGCGGAGTCGCGCTGCAAGCAGCACAGGCAGCTAGCTTGGCCAAGCACCCTAAGCTCAAGGCTGCCTGACCCTTCCTACTTTACTTGGTGTTCCACGATGAAATCCAGTGCAGGTGCGTCAAGCTCCGCACCTCTCGAGGGTCACTACACGGTCTCCTCCAGAAGATCCTTGTGCTCCAAACGGAGACTGACTCGGAAGCCTGTCTCTGGTCTTCCCTTGCGCGCGGTGCCCTCTTTCCAGGCGACCGCGCGGCTGCTGAAGCGAGGTCAGACTTTCAGGTTGAACACTGGCGTTGCTCCAGCTTTTCCTGTGCCTCGCAACAGAAACATCTGAATCTTCCTTCCCTTGGTTTTCTATTCTACGTCCACGCTTTTGCTTGCCCAGGGTGGATGGAGGATGCGAGGCTCCAGCAGAAGCAACCGGAATGAGGTGTGTGTGCTGGTGCGTGTGATCAGCTGCAGAGCCGCGCTAGCCCCGCCTGTCCTTGCCTTCCCCCGCTGCTCTACCAGCCTGAATTGCACCTCCGCGCCTTGGTTGAGACCGCAGTGTCTGGCAGCTTAGAGAGAATGTGAGCCCCTCCAATGAGAAGCAGCTTTAAATCTGCTTCCTAACCACAGCCAACTCTCCCCTCCACCCCGCATCAATCAGAAAGCCCCCAGCAAGCAACAAATGCTGCTTTCTGCTTTCTGCGAGTACAATATGTCTCTATTTCTAGGGCTCTCTCTTAAGCGAATACTAGGACTTGCGGATGCATCATCAACAGAGCTCCAGCTTTCAGACAGGCATATTCAGAGCGAAAATTCCAAAAGCAGAGGGACCCGACAATGGCTACACCAAGAAGGGCCACACTAACAACAAACTCCCAATCTTTTCTGAAAAGGATTCTCTGAGAATGGTTTAGAATGTCTAGAGTTAGTGTGTAGCTAGAATAGACGGAAAAGTGCTCTATTTTAATGGCCCAAGCCTGTCAGCTTAATGGAGGGGCAAAGGGCAGAAACAGCTGATACAGAGCCCTTGAGCAAATGCCAGTTTACTTACCACATTTCATGTTCTTTTTAAAATGTCATGGAGTCTTATGCCATATTCCATCCAGTCCTGATAGACAAAGTTGGTAGAAAGTCATCAACTCTACTATAACAGCAAAGGGTTGCTGTAAGGATTGCTCAGTCTAAGAAAGACAAGGTTAGGGTTAGGGTTTCTCCCCAGCAGGCACTGGCTCCTGTGCTCTACCACAAACCTTCATGCAGGTAAAAGTGGAGGACTTGGGAGCCAGGAGTGAAGGTCTGTTAAAAAAACACTTAGCTCCAATTACAGTTTCTCCTGCAATGTCTCTGATGAGCGGTCAGCAACTTATTCTCTGGAGATTAAATAAGAAGGGACAGGGACAAGCTGGTCCTGGAATCCTAAGGCTTCATTTACAACCTGTGTGACCTTGAGCAAGAGAAAAATATTTGAGGCGAAATGTCCTCCTTCAGAAAACTGATAGTTTTATATTTTCCCAGTGACGACATAAAAAAAAAAACTAAAGGAAGAAAGGTGATGTTGTTATTTGTATTATTTATTTAATTATGTCTCCTTTGAAGGATGTACTGGGCTACAGAGTTTTAACGAAGTCAAGAGATTATGAGTGAGTTTCTGGAGCTGCTGCCATGCTGTGAATTAACACATATTCTCGTCATCTCTGACTGTGTCACCTCCACAGTCCACTCTGCCCTTGGTAAGGCTGTTGCTTTCAATTACTAAAACACATCTAGACCCAAGCTGATCCCTGCGCTGTCGCACTGTCTTCTTCCTCTCCCTGAAGTGTTCTTGTCCTCCCCAGGGCTGTTGCTGGCTCTTGAGATCATTAGGCTTTCTGTTTAAGTGTGTTTTCTGTAGGGAAGCCTTCCTCAGGGTCTCCGGCCCTCCCTGTCTCGTCAGCCAGATTCTTGTTTGCCCACTGCTGTTTTCCCTCTGTTGTCAATACTCTGTTTCCTTCTCCCTCTATTGTCAATCAGAGAAAACAAGGCTCTACAAAGGCAAAGGCCTTGTCTGTACCCTCGTGTCCTTTCCTCCTTCCTTGCCTAGAATAGTACTTGCCTCATCCTTGGCAAACGATATTTCTTGGAATATTATATATGCCCGTCTAAATCATTAGCAACTCCATATGAATCCACTGAAACTCAGTACATCAGAATGTAACCATCACTAAACGAGGTCACTTAATGATGATGTAAAAGAGCATTTAAACTTAAAAAAATATTTCTTCTGCTTGATACTTTAAGAATTTAAATTCAATCAGTCATTTGGATTTTTATTCATTTGTTTGAAAGGATTCCGCCACTTTATTTACAATGACATCACTAAACTTCCTTCAGGACCCCACTTCAACCAAGTATGGTGGAGCATGCCTTTAATCCCAGCAATTAGTAGACAGAGGCAGTCAGCAGATGTCTGTGAGTTTGAGGGAAGTTCCATGCCACCTGTGAATATATGGTGAGGCTCTTACAGAAATGAAATAGTTTAATAACTAAACAAATCTTTTAATATGTTCCTACCACCATTCTTCAGTGAGTAAGTCACATATCTTTTAATTGTATTATGTTAGAAAGATTGATTTTAATTTTTTTGTTTTAGTTACTGTCTTGAATTTAATTTTGAAAATCCTTAAATTTTAGCTTGGGAGTTAGGAAGAATTTCCAACTATTTCGGAAATAACATTAAACATTTTTCCTTCAGCCATTTTGAACTAGATGTGCAGGCAAAGTGTCATTCTCAGCACTGAAAATTATATGGTGAAAATATCGATCAACTCTGAAAAATCCACATGCTGTGATGTCAAATAATATCCAAGATGTAATTCTTTTCATAAAAATAGGCATAGAATCTTATCGGTTTGTAATCTCATGAGTTTGTATTTAATAATTAGTAAAAATTTAAATAAACCAAAGATTTTAAAATAAATTTGTCTTTTATTACTAATAATGCTTGATTTGTACATATATTTTTATACTCTTAGTGTCCAAATTGAAAGTTTCAGAAACCTTGGTCAGGTTTAATCCTCTTTTTACAAATGAGCACACTGAAGATAGAAAGGGCAAATGACTCATTGAGTGGCACATACAGAAAAGCAGAGACTAGAATTTGAATTCAGTGTGCCCTCAGAACACTTATGGTGGATGCACAACTGCCAACATGATTTGAAAGTGCTTTACTAAGCCTAACGCAGCCTTCAACACTTTTCTCCATAAGCCATCCATGTTTCTCATTGATGTTAAGATCCCATGCCTTCCAAAATGGTCCAGCCTGGCCTGTCAAATTATTTTCTACGTGGTGTATAGACTGCGCTCTTCTCTAGTCAACACTAACTGCTGGCAACTACCAAAAATGGGTTCTATATTAACTTCATGAACTCACCTTCATGTTAACTTTCCTTATTTCTCATTAATTATCTTTTTCCTGTCACTATGAAATCCATATCGAAGACACAAGCATACAAGGGAGTAAAAGAATTTCTCCACATTTTATTTCAGTGGCCACTTCTTGCATGACACTTCCCTGTGTGCTCACACTGAGAATAATCCATCCTTTCCCTAGGTGACCATTTCCTTCGATTTTCATTATGACAAGTTTAACATTCTAGCCTGTATTGAGACTGGAATTCACCAAAATTGCCCAGCGGAAGACAGATCCCCTGAGCATGTATCTGCTAATATTTTGAAACTCTGCAATTCGGGGGTCCATCCTAGCCTCATATATGTGAAGTGCATCAGACAGTGCTAAAGAATCAAGCTTTAGCCAGGCATGGTGGTGCACGCCTTTAATCCCAGCACTTTGGAGGCAGAGACAGGTGGATTGTCATGAGTTCAAGGCCAGCCTGGTCTACAAAGCAAGTCCAGGACAGCCAAGGCTACACAGAGAAACCCAGTCTTGAAACAAAACAAAACAAAAAGAATGAAGCTTTACACAGAGCACATTCAAGTGCTCCAGGCAACATACTTGTTTCCTAAGGTTGTGCTTGTGGTGCCTGGCTAGAAAGACAGCAGGACAGGGATTCTAATACACACTGGCTCACTTTCAGGTTTCTATCACTCTAGAGACAAGCTACCACGCGGTAAGTTAAACATTTTTCAGAATGCCATCATGCCACACTTTACATGTGGCAGAGGCTTTGACCTCTTGGTGACATTGAGTCCCACTCCTTGGAAATATTTACAGACAAACCAAGCTTCTCTCTCCTTGTGAGGACAGCTGCTTCCAGGATGAGGTTCTGGAGGGCAGCCAGCCCCACAGTGCTGAGGCCAGGCGAATGTGTGGGGAACAGATGACAGAAGGCCACTGAATCCGATGCTGTTGTGTGAACTGAGGGCAAACACTGTGGATAGACTAGGTCAAAATGTGGGAAAGGTACAGAATTTAAGGCCAAGCCACAGTGTCCACAAAGGTCTGAAGAAAAATAATTGCAGAATGCATATTATTTGGAGCATAGTATTTCAAGATAAGGTGGTAGATTCTAAGTGAACTAACATGGGGTTCAGAGAGGTAGGAGAACAAAGCTATATTTAACAACAGACTCAGATAAGGTCCAGCTACATATTTCCTCTGCCTAGAGAGTACTTTCGGTAATGTCTTATTTGCTGTGTCCAAAATAAGTAATATCATGAATAACTGTTACTTCAAAAATGAAGGATGTGATTTTGTATTTTATACTAAAAAAGCATGACTTTGAACATGCAGTTATCCTATTATGTAACTGAACACTGTGAGGAAAAGAACATAGCTAATATAAAAGATAAAACCTCTGCCCCTGAGAAGACCAAATTCTAAAAATGACTTAATCGGCCAACTGTGACAAAAGCAAGGCTTTGAGCATCCCAGTGCACCTGGAGTGTGTCTCCTCATTCATGGACAGTGGCTGTGGCACAGCGTGTGACAGCTGGCTTGCCAGTTTGCCAGAATTATTAATTACTCGAATAGGAATATTGGTTTATATTATTCGTAGGTGATCTTTTTTTCCTCATCTTTTACAAAGGGACAGTGTAGGAGGGACAAGGCTGGAGTTCTAAGGCTTTCATCCTTCAAAAGGTTGCACACTCCCATTGCCAACCTAGGTTTTGCTACATCTGGGAAGAGGTCACTTTTTGAAATTCTATATGCAATTTTGAGAAATAGAATGATATTCCTTTTTTTTCACTCTCCCAAAAAAGAATACAGAAGTTATTTTCTCTCTTGCCAAAAAAAGAAGAAGAAGAAAACCAAAAAGAGAAATCAGTTTGAGATTTGATTGCACAGACTGGAGAACAGAGGCCTTGCCAGACCATGGCAGATGACTCAGGGAGCCTTTAATCTTGGCTCCAACCTGGCCTCTGCCTAAAGGTTCAGAAAAAGGCAATAATCCATGGTCACTAGGAGGCCATTTATTAGCAAGGCTTTCCATACTAAACCTTCTCTTTACCACAGAGCTGTGTCATGGAGTACTCTGGTATATAAAAGAATAAAGTCTTTTAATAGTCTTCTGGAAGAATCTGTTAGCTTAATAAGGTAAACATTTGTTTTACAAGGTGTAAAGTTATTGAGAATTCATGAAGAAAAAATCCTTTCCCATGTCAGTATTTCCAAGGATTGCCCCAAAAGCACCAACGGAGTTTCAGATATCAAAATGTGTATAATGATTATGCTTACGTTGATACACCAAAAAATGAAAGTATGCATACCATTAGGCCAAAGCTGTGCAGGTGCAGAGTGATGAAGACATCATGCCAACAAGATATAATATCAATAGTATCTATAATAATAGCAGTGCTTTGTGTATGTAGTGACTTTTAAATAAAGAGGATTACATTATTAACAATAAGAATGAGTCCCCTCAGGAACATTTCCAGCTAATGGAACTCTGCCAACATCCATCTTTCTGGAATCACATTGTGTTCATTGTTAGGTAATAACATTTCAAATTATTTTAGAACTCAGAAAACAAAATCCATGACACAGTAGAGATGTGATATATATATACATATAATTAGAAAACATAAGAAATAAAGTTTGCTCATGGGTGATAGTTAATACTGGCTATCAGTTACCTAGTAGATGAACCTCTAGACAGGTCAGTGATGGATTAATGTTAGTCTCTGATCATCTCTAAATGCATTACCTAAATTAATGCAATTGAGGCTGTAAAGTCAACATTACTTATGGGCTGTGCCAGTCCACAGTCTGAGATGTCAGAGTGAATAAGAAGAGAAGGGAAAGAGTATTCAATGTTCTGGGACTTCTGAATACAGATGTAAAGTGACCAGCTACTTCATGCTCCTACCGTGATATTCTACCATGGTGGGATGCCCTATGGATCTGTGAGACAAACTCAAGCCACCCTTCCTAAAATTGCTTTTGTCAGGGAATTTAGTGCAGCAACAAGACAAGTAACAGACACACCACATCATAGAAGCTTGTCAACTTAATAATACAGAAAATACCAAGTATTTTGAAGATGATGGATGCCCTGTGTTAATACAGAGAGAAAAGATGGAAATTAGAAATCATTACCCAATGATTAAAAATGTTCATTTTGTAAGATAAGATGTTTGGGAGAAAGTTTGTATCAGTACATACACTGAAAGACAGCTCAAGGGTTTTCTCGTGAGGTAAGACCTTGGGAGAGGAAAGAGAAGGAACAGGCGGAGGCAGAAACTTCACTGCTAAGGGATCCCATGCCTTATGCTCTGGCTTGATCACGCTGTATGTTTCCAGGTTGATGGTATTCAAACTTCATTTTCTTTTTCTTCTGTATAATCAATATTTATTTTCTTTTAATTTTTAATCTTTTCTCACAAATTAGTTTTTTCTCCCTCCCCTCCCCCAAACTTCCATGTCCCCCTTATCTATACTCATCCCCTCACTCCCCCACCCCCTTACCCAAGCCTTCCCTCAGATAGGAACAAACCTCCCAGTGACATCAACCCAGCACTGAATGAGAAACTACAATAAGACCAGACACACGCCATCACATTGAGGCTGGGTAAGACAACCCAATGGAAAGAAAGGGATCCTGAGCTAATTCTGGCGAAAAGTTTTCATTTTCTGCCTCCTTATTCTCTCGCTTATTCTGTCTTTAGCTTGTTTAGCATCTTTTGGCCTTGTTATCTCTATAACCTGTCTCTGGAAAATTGTCCCAGTTTAAAAAAAAAAACAACTCCTCCTTAAAACAAAGAAACATATAAACAAACTTTTAAAAAACCCTTTTTTTTTTTCCTCCCTCAGCTGATCTTAAGTAGTGTCTCTTTCCTGTCCTGTTCTTGTAAGAGTTGGGCATATTCTGTCTCTGACTCACTTTGTCACATGTTTCTCTGATTGTCACTTTGTCTGCCCCTTAATTAGATACCACTTTCAAACATGCCTGCTTCCATCTATAAATTAACCTTACCGTGATTCTTTGGGAGTAAAGATATTTACTAAAGATGTGTCTGTATTCCAGCCAGATCATGCTGTAATCCAGAGTGTGTCTGCATTCACATAGACCTAGAACATCTTTGGATGTGATCCCTTGCCAGAGCAGTCATGTTCCTGTGTTAAAATTGCTCTACATGAACTGGCCATCTTCTGTAACCATCAAAGCCTCAAGGGGAGGAATTGGGACACCAACCCAGCCACAAAACCTTCGCTCTATAGTGAGTCCTGCCTGCAGAGTATTCCGGGACCTGAAAGGACCAGAGCCTAGCATAATCATCATCAGAGAGACCAAAGACTTCATCCAGCAACTGTTGGGAGCAGATGCAGAACCTCACAGTCAAACTTCAGACAGAACTCTTTCTAAGGGGTGGAGAAAGGGTTTGAGGAACCAGATAGAGCCACCACAACAAAAATTTCATTTTTGATGTGAAATCTTGAAAAGGTAGAAATTTTATATGACTATGGCATTTTTAGAGGTAGAGTCAATAGGAAGCGATAGAATTAGCTAAACTCCTCAGGTGGAATGCTTATTAAACATATTATCTATAGAAGGAGTGACTGGAATATCTAGAGTTGTCAGTGTGCATCCTTATCTCTTGCCATATGACACACTTCACAACCTGGGGAAATCGCCAGCCAGAGGGTCATCACAAACTATGAAGCAGCAAGACTCCAGAGCTATAAGTTAAATAAACTTATTTTCTCTATAAGGTTATGCAGCCTGGAACAATTAGTAATAGTGATGAAAATGTTCTACCATACCCAGATAAGGCAAGATGAATAAGCAGAACTGAGTAGAAACCAAAAGATGGTATAAATCAGATACATTTTTACCTATACTAAAATAAAATAAAATAAAATAAAATAAAATAAAATAAAATAAAATAAAGCAAAGCTCTGGAGCAAATGTAACCTGCCCAGAGATAACCTGTTGCTCAAAGCCCACTAAGCTGCTAGTGACTGCATTCCACCAGTGGAAGAACATTACAGCTGTTCTTCAAGCTAAAGGGCAAGGCCCCTTGATCCCCCAGCTGGAAAAGCAAGAAAGATACATCCTTGGCTACTAAGGAGGAGAAACAGAAGTCAAAGTTGTCATTACTCAGGGATACCTAGAAGCACTTCCATAATTTAACAAAATAGTATCGAATATACTCAGTCAACTTTGGCCTCATTTTGATGCAAGCTCATGAGACCCGGGGACAGTGGGAGTGAGTAGCCCAGGGCTATTTGGATCTTAGCTTTTATCTATGTAACTAGACGCTTTAACACCTTCCAATACTGAGGGCTGCGTGAAAACTGTGTGAAGGAGGAGGAGACGGAGAACACTGGAGTAGTGGGACAATAATACAGGGCTCAGGACAGAGGAGAATGCAGACGATTGGAAAAGATGTCGAGAGACAAAGTATGAAGAATGGCAGCCAAAGGTTTTATGGCAGATAATCTAGAGGAGAAAGGGACCGTGTGCCATGAATACAGTTCTCTGAAATAGAATAATCAAATAATCATGTTTACCGCTTCGAGCTATGCATTAGCATTACCCTTGGACTTCACTGCAGATCGTTTATATCAAGCTCTGTAAGAGTGAAACCTGGGCAGCCTTCATGTTTTCCAAAAGCCTCTGTTGGTTCTGACAGCGCAGCTGGGACTGTGAAGCACTGCTGCTTGGGAAGTGCACTCCCATTAGCGAGAAGCTTCCCAGGAAGTGTCACCAAAGGAATCGAATCCCCATCTATCTCTGCCGCTCTCCTGACAGCCCCTCAGCTTCCCAGCCAACATACACTGAGCATTAGCAGCACTGGCTCCTCTCCCCCACTCACTCACCCGGAGTCCACAATCCCTGGACACAAACTTCTGATTGGAGCAGGTTCTTTCACTCAGTGGAAAGCACCAAAGCAAATCAGGATACATTTTGCACTGTGAAGGCAAGCTAAACCAATCCTGCCACCCACACAGTCATAAATAAAACACGACGAGGGGAATCCAGTGCTACTGGTTGTAAAAAAAACCCCATCAATGTTTTAAGTTATCCATTAATAATGCTCCTGCTTTCTGCGGAGGAGTATGTAAAAGTTCTGCCATCACAGTCATTCGCCCCACTACGTATCACATTTTCCTGAATCAAAGAGCAGAGGAAAGGAGGGAAGAAGCATGGAAATTTAAACGAGTGCAGGACAGTTTACAAGCTAGTGAAGAAGCTCATCCTCTGCACGCAGAAGGACACAGGTAAGCCTAGGTTCTGCATGCCGGCCGGTTTTGTTTTCTACGTCATTGCTCTGTATATTGTGCTGTAATTGTTCAGACACAGTGGAATGAGCAATAACTGTAGAAATAAAAAACAGTTACTAGAAAATAGAATATCATTTTTCTTTACACACTCGTGGGTATAATTTCGCTCTAATTTTTCTCTGGGAAGTTCAATAATAGTCATCAGTTTTGTTTTGTTTTTTTTTACCTAGAGAAAGAAAACAGTTTCAAATTCAGCACACTCAATGGCAACACAGACCTGCTTATCCTTCATAATTGATTACCCAGCAGTGCACCCATATTATGGTCTGGATTCTCCAGGAAAACGTTGACGAGGCCACTGGTCTTCTTATACAGATTGGGTAGAAATAAAGTTAGACATTCCACTTTCTTCTCATGTCATCATTAAGCAACACAAATTTGAAACTGAATTGGCACCAATATCTGATGAAAATTGCTTTGAAAATAAAAGTTGTATTCATTTTACTCGCAGAAGTCACTTACCTATATGCTGTGACCCCATAGTAGAAGTCATTGCTCTAGAAACATCTGCAGGAAGTAGTTATAACTAATTTAATAATTTCTAAAGCTAATATTGTTTCTTCTCTCTGTTTCTGCTGTCTGTTCTCCAAACCAAGCAAAAGTGATTTAAATTAAAGAAATATCATCATTGAAAGTGTGAATTGTGTATTAGACCTCTACTATCCACATTAGCATTACTGAGATGTCTGCTGTACAATATTTACACATCTGATTTGTATCAAGCATAAAGTAAAAATAATGAATTACCTTTGCATATGTGTGAAAAACAAGTCTTTTCTGCATGACCATCTTAGTATAAACAAAGAAGTGTGTAGCCATCATAAGGGTAGATGACGAAGGTCAATGCTAAGTCCCAGCTATCAGTCAAGTGCATATTCCGTTTTGCATTCTGGGAGACTAGGGTTGCTGCTGCTGCAGTGTCCTCACAGATTCAGTCAATGTCAGGATACAAACATCGCTAAATAAACCCCTGTGTCAAAGTGTCACCTAGGGATTCCTTATGCTTCTTGACACAGAAATGAATGACAAGTCCGCTTCTGTGGCTGTGAGAGGTCTCACATCAATTGTGCAGGTAACATAGATGAAGGACGAGATAATCTCCTCAGAATACACTTTGACTCTGCCAATTAATTAGACGTGTTAGTACTGGCCAACACAGGAAGCACCACTGTGATTATCCTGGAGAAATAGTTTGCCTAAAAATTTTATGTGAAACACTTAAAAATTATCATGCACCACTGAATTCCCTCTGTCAAGAACACATTCTGTGTTTACACAAAAAGGGAAGTCACTTGTTTCTTTAATTGTCTTTTAAAGAATCATAGTGATTTCTTTAGAATTGTATTGTGTGTGTATGTGTTATATATATAGACACACACACACACACACACACACACACACATATATATATGAACATATTTGCATGTGTGTGTTTCTGCCAGTGTATAGGCATGAGTGTGCATGCTTTTTTCCTATTTATTTATTTATTTATTTACTTTCTTAATCACTTTATAGCCTCATCCCAGGCCCCTCCTTCCTCTTCTCCCAGTCCCACCATCACACCTCTCTACTTTGCCCCAGTTCTCCACTCTCTTACTGTTGGTGGTTCAGTCTCTTTGAGCCCCAATGGGCCCAGTTTAGTTTACTCTGTTGATCTTATGGTGTCCTTGAGCCCTCCAATCTCTCAATCCTTTATTCCACTCTTACAAAAAAAACCTCCCTGACCTCGGTCTATGCTTTTGAAAGCATTTGTACGTGCATTTACCCATAAGAACATGCATGTAAATATACTTGTGTGTGTGCTCATGTGCACATATATACACACAGGTTTTTGTTTTGTTTTGTTCTGTTTTGTTTGTTTGTTTGTTTGTTTGTTTTGAGACAGGGTTTCTCGGTATAGCTATGGTTGTCCTGGAACTCATGCTGTAGATTAGGCTGGCCTCAAACTCTGTCTGACTCTCCCTCCTGAGTGATTAAAAGTGTGCTCTCCATCACTGCCCACCACCACTGCCCACTGATGTTTAAGATCTTGAGACAGATCCATGCTGCTGCTGAAAGATTGTTAGAGCAGAAATCATTGCCTTATACTTCCTGGCTGTTTGTTATTAGACAAGTTAGTAATCTCTCAGTGGTGTTATATAATTTCCCTGCTAAAATAGAATAGAAATATCGTTATTTCTCAGAGGTATTAGGTGGAAAGATTGTAGAACGTCCGAATACAAAATATGCCCTAAGGTCTGACATGAAGTATTTTCAAGGTCAGTTAAAAATAATTCAAAATTATATATACATGCAATTATAATTTCTATGGAGATTCTCTAGTTTAGTAATGAGACTACAAAGGGTTTTGAAGCCAAATCATTAGACCATACAGTCATAACTAAATTTAGAGGATTTCTAATGATTTACTTTATCTGGCCTCAACTCAAAAGAAATCAGAATGTGCCTAGTTCTCTTCTGATGCTCTACCACTGCTACCCTCATACTTTTGGCTGCATCTGAAGTCACCTGACACTGCCTATCATTGGTCTTTCTTAACTGGAATATACGGTAACCCCTGTTCATGATTTCTTTGGCCATAGATGAGAGAAATCCACTCACATCTCTCTCCAAGCATCCTAGAAAACCAGGCTTTTGTATCTAGGAAGACTTTAATTCTTATCAACCAAACAAAAGAGACCTCCATCCATGCAAAAACACAACAAAGTTACAAGAAAAATCAAAACAGAATTATAATTCTCCCTAAAAACTTCCCTGCATTGAAATACTGAAAGATTTACCCAGCAAACTCTGTGCTCAGATTTGAATCTGCCAGATACTGGAACACATGAAGTCAGATAAAAGACTCTCAGGGGGAGACCTGAAAATTTCTTGCTATTTCTCTCTGGGAAGATGAGAGCAGGAAGAGTGGAGGCTGTGCCTGTAAAATCTAAAGAGAGACAGCCTTTCCCTGGGAGAAGGCTCCTCCTAGAACAGACGAGAGAAAAGGGTAGCATAGTGTTGGAAAGAAATTTCCTCAGAAGCAAAGCATTCCATCATTGTGGGAAGTTCCTTTATCCCAGGATGCTATAAAGGAAAGTGAAACATCCCATTCTACAGGGAAGATTTTTAAGAGTCAGGAAGTAAACAACTCTAAATCTTCTGGATTTCATTGAAATTGAGATGTACTTGGCAAATTTCTTCCCAAAGATATATAAGCAATAAGAACGGATAAGAGACACTCTAAGACCATATGAACAACCAAGAAGAAGCAGAGATCAGCTAGGCTGCCTAGATTAAACTCAGACCAACTGACCTTCCAGGGAGATTCTTCAAACTGTTATGCTGCCTGCAAGTTGTGTTTTGCCCTCCAATCTCAAAATTTCATAAATCATTATCTATACTTGGTGTGTTTTGGTGACAGAGCTGTGTTTGAACCATTTCTGCTCCAATAAACAACCTTTTACCCATACTTCTGTTAAGTAGCCCCACTAAAACCCAATACAAAATGGTCAGTTCTAAAACCACATACATACAAACAACCCAAATGGACCCAGCATGTTGTATTTATATGCTTGTTAATATATGTACATGGCTATGTGTCACAATAATTTATATCTATACAGATATATGTCCATGTGTGTGTGTAACAATAATAATAAAGAAGAAAAGCTATTGACTTTAGAGTAGAGGATATATGGGAGGGATTGGGGAGGAACCATGAGAAGGTGTGGAGGCAGGGTAAAGGTGAAAATAATGATTATATTTCAATTTAAAATGTATAAAATGTTTAAAAGTATTTTAGAGGAAATACTTTTTTAAATACAAATAAATTCATTGGTTCTCTGAATTGGACTTTGGTTGTCTCCTTACTTCAGTCTGTTTGTTACTGAGATAAGGTGGTTAAGTATTTCTTTATGTCTCTCCAGGAGTAGTGTCTGACAATACATGGTGAAGAAGAATGCTTGCGTCATCTCAAGATATGTCCATTTGTTTTGGATTGAAGCATGAGACAGACTTAACAGAATTGAATTGCTTGAGGGCTAAGGGATCATAAAGTACTTAAGTTACTTCTTCAAAGAGAAGAGGGAATAAATTAAAACAGTCGGTAGCAAAGCCTTAGTCATCAAGGGATGAGCAATTCTGCCATATGCTGTCTCCATGCAAAATGTCTCTTATCCAGGCACTAATAATCTACTATAACACACAAACAACACAACTGTTCAGGTATGGGAAAGGGTTGGAATGATTGTAATTTAAAAAGTAAAATGCCTGTTTCATTAATATTTCTATTTTCATGAATATGGCTATAGTCTGAATGCCTCAGTCCCACTGAAGGAACGTATGAATGTTCAGAGATGGTTTTTTTTTAAAGCTTCATTTTAGACTCATTGGAATGTTCAAAGGATGATTAGTTTCTCTTTCATGATGAGTAAGAGGTATCATGTGTAGAGCACACAGTGCCATGTTTGTCCAGCTCCACACTTAGTTCTTCAGTCAGGGTCAAGAGAACCTGGCAAGTTGGCAGAAGATACAGATTCTCCTTAAGGAGGCTGAACAGGAAAAGGAAGAGAAAAAGAAAAGAAAGAAAACCAAAACTTTATTATTTGACCAGATCTCAAACTACCATAATAAGTAACCACTAGGTTATTCCTACAAAACATGTGATAGGTAGTGAAATTCACATCATTAGGAAAAAACAAATAAAATGTTTGGGTAGAATGCCAAGGAAAAGGAAGTTGACTGTATAGAGTAGATTGTGTCATTACTCTTTCATATTCCAAAAACGTGTCACATTTCTCCTCTGCATATTTACATTCACTATCCTTTCCCTTCTGGCATATTTCAGACATTTTGCATTCAGTGCTCATAGGCAGTAGATCTTCTTCCAGTCTGGGTGCCTCGCAGGATATTTGGATGTCTAGGCAATCGGTACTTTGTTATAGCATAAATAAAGATAGAAAGTCACCATATGACATAAGTACTGGTCAGAAAGCGAGTCTTCTCTGAAGTCACTAAGATGATTTCTTTGGGTACAGCAAATGCCTCTGTTTGGTAATGATGGTTAATTTACATAGCTGACAGATGGGCAATGGAATCCAAAGGTTCTGGGCTCCTGAGATGATGAAGAGCTGTCCTCTGTCCTGACCAGGGCTTGAGATAATTACATTTGTTCTCTGGGGAAAGTATCCATTTTTATTATGATAGTCTTAGTCACTAGAAATGATATGTCAGACAGACTCTACGTACCCTTCAAAACTGACCTTCATATCTCAGTAAGTCTTTGTCTGAACAAACTTGTTCTCCCTGAGCAGCTCATAAGTGTCTCAACTCTTGACATCTTCCAGAGCCCACGTCTCCTGTCTTATATTTATAAAGTAAAAGAATTAAGAGGATTTGAAACTCAATGGAATTAACCGCATTCATAGATTTCCCATTTTGAAGATGCTTCAAGCCTTCTCTTGAGTAATGTTAAAATTTCCCCCTGCCTGTGACTTTTTAATCACAGCTGGATTCTGCTGTCAGCCTAAAGTTCTCCTTTTGTTACTTACTGGGCTTAAGGTGTCACAGATTGTACCCCAGTAAAACAGATTTGGCCACCCATCCTCAATAAGCCAATTAAAAGAGGCAAAATAATAGTACCAAGCAAAAAAGAAATATTTATTAGATTGTGAAGAGAAACAAAGAAATGCAGTCCAACTCCCCAAGTGAGTCTTTGGGAGGTGTTGACAAGAAGGTAAGGCCTAAGTATACAGCCATAACAAGATATAAACACAACTAAATGGTCTGTCAAGCTGTGCTTCCATGCTTGCTCTCTCACTCCTGGCTCCAGATTTGTCTGGCAAACCTGGTTTCTCTTATAAGGTTGTCTAACAAGTTGCAAATCTTTTTTTCAGGAGACAAAGTTCCTCCTCTGGATGCCCCATGGCTTCAAATATTTATTTTGTCAAGAGGAGATTTTTTGGGGAAAAAATCTTATTTCTTGGGATCCATTCTTTGACAAGTTGGATTGTCAAAAGAGGAACACAAGTGTCTCTTTAGAATCTATCCATTCTTGTGCAACCAGGGGCTTACATTTCAGCTTTCTGCTGTTGAGAGTCCCGTCTCCTGACTTTTTCTTTTTGCTTTCCAGCAGAATCATGATAGAGCCCCTTACAAAATGTTCTAGGAGCTTCTACTTGTTACACGTACCCTACCCCACCAGTATAACATATTCCCCATGAAAGTCCTCTTCTTTGATTTTCATGGTCACTCATTCAGGAATGGCCCCCTTTCTCCACAGTTTTCCATTGTGATTCAGATGCTCATTGCAGGATACCACAACCTGGAAGAGAATCAGACACTTGACTTGGCTTCAGCATTGGAATCCTCAAAGCCCACCCACAGTGACACACGTCCTCCAACAGTGCCACACTTTGTAAGACCTGTCAAGTAGTGCCACTTCTTAATGTCTAAGCACTTAAATTTGTGAGTGTATGGGGCTATTCCTATCCAAAACACCACAATCACATTATGTATGCATCATAAGATATTGCAGTAGATATTAGTGACATAATTAATCTTTATTGCAATCAATATGTGTTGAAAACAGTATTAAAAATTGAGGAGACCAAAACATTTTAACCCAAATAAGTGCAATTTAGCATCTGATTCTTTTTCACTTCTTAGATTTAGGGGGTTTTGTTGTTGTTGTTGTTGTTGTTGTTGTTGTTGTTGTTGTTGTTGTTGTTGCTCTTAGAAGACAAGGTCCTCATTCTTCAGCTCAAACTGCCTTTAAATTCAGAGTAATTCTCCTGCCTCGGCCTGCAGAGAAATGAGATTATAGGTCTGATCCAACATGACCATCATTCTGAGCATTTTAAGGTAAAATAAATTCATAAAAACAAAGAAGTATAAAAATCTTATGACCCTCTTATCTTTCTTGGCTTAGAAGCAGGTCATAGAACATTCCTCTGCCCAAGAAAAAAATCATGTTGGAAAAGCCCACTAGGGGAAAGGGATCCAGTGGCAGGCAATGGAGTCAGAGACAGCCCCTACTCCCATTGGTAGGGTTCCCACATATAGACCATATTGCACATCTGCTGCATATGTGTAGGGGATCAAGGTCCTGTCCATGCATGGTCTTTGGTAGGTGGTTCATTGTCTGTGAGCCTACATAGGACAGGGGAGGCTCCTGGGAATCTATGGGGGTAACCCTAGTTAAGTCTCCAAGCATTGGGTATTAAGGACCATGAAGTTGACATCTCCTGTAGCCAGGTGGGACCCATAGCAGATGGAGGGGGCCACCAGTCGACCCATGAAACTTTCAACCAAAAAATTGTCTTGCCTAAAAGAAGTGTAGGGGTAAAGATGGAACAGAGATTGAGGGAATGGCAAACCAATGACTTGCTCAGCTTGAGACCTACCCCATGGGAGACAGCCAACCTCTGTCACTTGTTAAGCATACTCTGCTATGTTTGCAGACAGGCGCCTAACATAACTGTCTTCTGAGACGCTGTCTTATGAAAGCTGACGGAAACAGATGCAGAGACCCACAGCTAAACAGTAGGCTGAGCTCGAGGAGTGCTGTGGAAGAGTGAGAGTAGTGATAGAGGGAGAAGGAGGGATCAAGGGCACCACGTGTATGTTTGATTTCTCATTACCTTTTCAGTTTTATTTTCAGTCCCAGACAGAGACCCTAAAGACCTTGGAAATGTTTCTTCTTCAGAAAATGAAGTCTAATGTATAGAAAATTTAGCTATTAGATATTAAGAAAAATATTAGGGGACCGAAATAAGTAAACTAAAGAAAAAAAAATCAATTGAATGGGATCTAACCCCAGAAACTTACTCAATAATCTATCAATGCATAGATTAATTACTAGCCAAGGAGAAATGAATGAGTTACTAATAAATGTATTTCTTTATTATTAGTCTTGAGTAATGCCTTATCCCTAAATCCATGGAAAATAGATGATCCAGCAAAGGTTTATGGAATAGATCTTATAAGAGGAGGCAAATCTGAACAACAATAGTGATGAAAAGGATAAAAGTTAATAGAGAGTAAAAAGTGCATTCCATGTTTTCTTTCACATAAAGAAAAGTTGTGCCCAGGCAATGCTACACAAGTTAAAAACATCATTTATTAAAGATGCTCTTGGTCCAGCTTTTGTATCAAAAACTAACTTAGCAATGTTCTACTTTGGAGGATCAGTTGTCTAATCTCATGATGAGAAGACTTCACCTCACTGTCAGCACTCAGAAGCAGACATTACGTAGCCCAGTACCCACAAAATATGAAATATAATGTATGGTTTCCACTCATATTGCCTTCTATACCATTGTAAAATGGAAAGCTTCAGTAGCCTAACAGAAGTTGCACTCCTTCTGGATTGTGTTTATGATAGGTCCATCTCAGAAGACCTTTTTCAAAGAAGATGTAAAGGGGGCTGGAAGATGTTGAAGCAATGAAGAACACTTAACACCTTCTGCTCCTTCAAAAGACCCATAGTTTCCCAGCACACACGTCAGGCAGCTTTGAGCCTCCATCAATTCCAGCTCTAGGTGATCCAACAGCCCATTCTGGCTGGCCTCTGTAGACCAACAGTGTATTAGGTGCACATGTGCACACACACACAGTTAACTTAGTAATTAAATGCTGAGAAAATATTCTAAGAGTCAGCAAACAGAACAACTCCTCACAGTATTCTACCCTCATATCTTCCTCTTGGATTAAAAGTCAGAAGACCTGCTGTTTGGGTCTACCTCAGTTGTCACTAGCTATCAGAATGCTTCCAGGTGGCTGATTGTGGAAATTTCCTAAGCACACATTGTTAAACAAACTGACATGGCAACCTCTATCTCCCTTTCATCAATCCTTAGGCAGGAGGCAGGAGGCAGGAGGGTCAATTTGGTCTTTTTAAAAAATATTTATTTTTTACATATACATTTATATTGTTAAACATATACAAAAAATAAACTACCTACAGCAAGAACCACAAAACCATCAGGAATTATATTAATGTTACATGTATAGTGTTTCGGCTATTTGTATTTGGCAACATTGAAGAAAACAAATTTCCTATCTTGTTGAGTCTAAAATTCTGAATGTAACTCAATGTCTATCATATCTGTTCAGTATCAACTTAAAATATCTACCTAGACCTAAAAACATCTTAACCCCAGCACAACTAAGCTTAATTGTAAATCTAAACTATCTAGTCTTCAACCCCATCAGAGACTTGAGAAGGAACAAAATTAATTACCTGAGTAAACAGGAAATGCAGGTTAGCAGCTTTCAATTTGAAAAAAAAAAAAATGACAGAGACAGTTTGCTGTGTGAATAGTCACCTAAAACTCTCAATAACGTTGGAGCATCATCTTCAGCCTTCTGGTCCTTAATGAGATTTCCTGAGCCGGCACAAATAAACACATGAGAAAGAAAAAAAAATGACTCTGTACTGGGCAACAGGAAATATTACTTTCAACCCATAGGAGCCATTTAATGCCCCAAAATGTGAATGAAATGAAGAATTAAATTAAAAAAACAAGCAACCATTAGATAGGTGGTTCATTAGCCAGTTGTATGTTTGCAACTGTTAAATAATTGCAATTCATCTGATTGTCATTGACATCTGTAAAGATGCTTTTCAGCACTGTAGCTTTGGAACAGACCACAACATGGCAACCTCTGCAGCATGAAAAACTGTTGTGCCCTCACCGGACTGCGAACTCCACTGTTCCCAGCACGTTTTAGTTTTAAACTGCTGTGTTTGGTTTTTATTGCCATTTGCACTGTACTCTTGAGCTAGGCTCCAGTCTTGTTTCTGTTTCTTCCTCAATCAGGATTATCTCTGAGTGTTCTTGCCCTCACTCCCAAATCCAATTATCTCCAGGCTGATATCCTCTAAACCTCTCTTGTCAGCTCTTATCTCTTTTGACTTTCATATCACAATTCTAATTCTAGTTTGATTTCTGACTTTTGTCCTATAAGCTTATCAAGGTGAGTGGGTTCAAATCTGAAATCAACACTGCCTTCCCCATGACACATGGCTTCTTTTTCTGTCTCATAGGTGTTATTACAATTACTACCCATTCTGGGTTCAAGGTCGGAACCTGAGTTGACACGTTCTTCTGTCCCTTTCTTCTCTATCTTTAGCTACTTGCATCTTTGTTAGCTGTTTCTCAGAGTGTGTTACACATGTGTTCCCTTTGTCCTGCCATTGCCTTAGCTCAGAAACCCTGGATCAAATTTATGAAAAATTGTTTGGGCTTACCAAAAGTTTTGTTTTGTTTTTACCTCACCAGACTCTTCTCTCTCCTATCTACTCAATATTTCTACCAATAGAGGTGACTTATCATTAGTTGATCATGTCTGAATCCTGCCTAGGATAGTATAGTATTTGAAAGGAATGTTTATATTTTTCTTTAGTGTCTCAAGTCTACTTGAAAGACAAATATAATACTCCTGAATTCCTTATGCCACATAAACCTCTACATAACAGTACTGCAATTTTTGATTGTTCTGTCTGGAAATTCCAACCTGGGGGTCATTTCACATTAACAATGTATCTTAATTTGTTTCCTGTTTCACAGTGTGGATGTGCTTTATCATCTACAGCAGTAGGAGCCTATGTGTGCTTTTATTGAATGAGTTAATAATGGTTCCAGGACCTTCAGAATTAGCAGCACCTTATAAATGTGTCTAAGAATTATGGTAAGTAATGTAAAACAAGAATATGGATCATACGGGGAGACTTTTGCGAGATTTTAAAAGGAAGAGTGAAACCACTTTCCCTACAGTACTCAAAATCATTAATTGTTTATTGCATGCCAAGACTCAGTAAAGCAGCACCGCATAGCATTTTGCCTGAACTTCTTGATGACTGAACTAATATTTCAAATGAGTAAGGTCTGAATGAAACAGTTTTAGAAATACTTCCATAAATGAACTCTGTAATTCACTGTGCAAAGCTATAAAGCAGGCTTCCTCCCGTTTGTAGCTTTATATAAGGGAGTATGCACTATCCCAAAGATACGGGTTTCTTTTAATTAAAATTTGAAGATTATGAAGTGAGAGCAATTTAGAGAAGATGATACAGTAGTATATAATAAGGATACATAAATAACAGATTTCATATCCTTTTTTGTTAGGACTGTATCCACCGCCACCCCCTTTTAAATTCATTTTACATCCTGGTCATAGCCCTCTCCTTCCTCTCCTCCCAATCCTACCCTCCCTCTCTCTTCCTCCATTTTCCCTCCCCTCCTCCTCAGAAAGGGGGAGCCTCCCACCCCCAACCCACCACAACACATCAAGTCACATCAGGTATGAGTGCATGCTCTTCTACTGGGGCCTGGCAAGGCAGCCGAGTCCATGTCAGAGACAGCCCCTACTCCCCTTACCAGGGTCCCACTTGAGGACTAAGCTGCCCATTGGCTACATACGTGTAGAGGGACTTGGTCAAGGCCATGTATAGTCCTTTGTTGGTTCTTTAGTTTCTATATGTTCCCCTGGGCGCAAGTTTGTTGACACCACTGGTCTTCTTGCAGAGTTCTTTTCCTCTCTGATGTCCCCACTTTTCCACAAGGCTGCTGCACTCTACCTAATATTTGACTGTGAGTCTCAGCATCTATTTCCATCTGCTTTTGAGTGGAGCCTCTCAGAGGATAACTACGCTAGGCTCCCTTCTGCAAGCATAGCAGAGTAGGCATTAATATTGTCAGGGGTTGCCTCTCTCCCATGAGGTGGATCTCAGGATAGGTCCAGGCATTGTTTGGACATTCCTTCAATCTCTGCTCTATCTTTATCCCTGCACATCTCCTAGGCAGGGTAAATTTTGAGCTGAAGCTTTTGTGTGTTGGTTGGTATTCCCTTCCATCCACTAGAAATTCTGTCTGCCTAGGGGATGCTCTCTTCAGTCTCCATGACTCCTGCTACTAGGAGTCTTTGTTGGAATCATGCCATCTCATTCCAGGAGCCTACTCTGTTGTTGGTCTCCAGCTTGTCTCAGAGATGCCTCACCCTTGGTTTCTCTTCTCTCTCCAGTCTCTCTGATATCCAGCCCACATCCTCCCCATATCTAATTCCCAACTTCATTTCCCTCTGCACTCCCTCTCCTACCTTGTTTCCTCTCTTCATCTTCTTTGGCTGTCTATTCTATTTCCCCTTCTGAGTGATATCCAAGCACCTTCCCTTGGGTCCTCCTTGTTACTTAGCTTCTTGGAGGTCTGTGAATTGTAGTATGGTTACACTGTACTAATGGATAATATCCAATTATAAGTGAGTACATACCATGTGTATCTTTCTGGGTCTAGGTTATCTCACTCAGGATGATCCTTTTTAGTTCCACCCATTCTCCTGCAAAAGTCATGATTTCTTTGTTTTTAATACCAGAGTAGCATTTTATTGTGTAAATGTATCACAGTTTCTTTTTTTTCCACTATAAATTTGTTTCTTTTATTCTGTTACAGATATTTTTAAAATTTTATTTTATTAATTAATTCATATTACATCTCAATGGTTGTCCCCTCCCTTGTATCGTCCCATTCCTCCCTCCATCCCATTTTCCCCTTACTCCCCTCCCCTATGACTGTGACTGAGGGGGACCTCCTCCCCATGTATATGCTCATAGGGTATCAAGTCTCTTCTTGGTAGCCTGCTATCCTTCCTCTGAGTGCCACCAGATCTCCCCATTCAGGGGACATGGTCAAATATGAGGCACCAGAGTTCGTGTGAAAGTCAGACCCCACTCTCCACTCAACTGTGGAGAATGTCCTGTCCATTGGCTAGATCTGGGTAGGGGTTTGAAGTTTATGGCCTGTATTGTACTTGGGATTCAGAAGATCCTAGAAACCTACAAGAAGAAAATTATGATAGGCAGATTTGGTATCACAGTTTCTTTATCAATTGTTCCTTTGTGGGATTTTTGAGTTGCTTCCACTTTTGGCCTATTATGAAGATAGTTGAGCAAATGTCCTGGTATGGTGAAACAAATTTTGATTATTTGCCCAGTAGTGGTGTAACTGAGTCTTGAGGTAGACCTTTTCCTAATTTTCTGAGAAAGCCCGAGATTGATTCCCAATTGTACAATTTTCCACTCCTACCAGCAATGGAGGGATGTTCTCTTTTCTCCACATGCTCACCAGCATGTGCTGTCACATGAGTTTTTAATCTTAGCCATTCTGGCAGGTGTAAGATGGAATCTCAGAGTCATTTTGATTTGCATTTCCCTGATGACTAAGGACATTGAACATTTATTTACATGCTTTTTAGCCATTAGGTATTTCCCTGTCAAAAATTCTCAGTTTAGATATGGACCCAATTTTTAATTGGATTATTTGGTTTGTTGTTTAATTTCTTGAGTTCTTTATATATTTTGGATATTAATTTTTTGTAAGGTGTAAGGTTGGTGAAGATCTTTCTCCTGTCTGTAAGCTTCCGTTTTGTTCTACTAACAGTGTTTATTGCAGTATAAAAGCTTTTCAGTTTCATGAAGTCCCATTTATTAGCTGTTGATATTAGTGCCTGAGCTGTTGGTGTTCTGTTCAGGAAGTTATCTTCTGTGCCAATGAGTTCAAGGCTCTTGCTAACTTTCTCTTATATTAGATTTAGTATATCTGTTTTATGTTGAGGTCTTTAATACACTTGGACTTGAGTTTTGTACAGGATGATAAATATGCATATCTATTTGCATTCTTCTACATGAAGACCTCCAGTTAGACCAGCACTATTTGTTGAAGATACTTCCTTTTTTTCCATTGTATGGTTTTGGCCTCTTTGTCAAAAATCAATTGTCCATAGATGTGTGCTTATTTCTGGGTCTTTGATTTGACTCCATGGATCAGCCTGTCTGCTTTTATGTCAATACTTATGCACTTTTTTTTATTACCATTGCTTTGTAGTACAACTTGAAACCTGGACCTCCAAGCCTGCCAACACCAGGGACACTTTTAATGAATACTTTAGTTTAAGAATTGAGAATCCAGTGAAAATTTGACAGCAGAAAGCAAGCATATTTATGTCCAGTTTGGGTGTTATAAGCGAACACTCCATGAAAATAATGAGAATATCTATATCATTATGTTGTTCCAAAGGTACACATATATTCTTAAACTACACATAAAAGAGGTTTTGTGATTATTAAAAGAGATGATAGCACAATGCACTGATTTGTACTTTTATTATGATTGGATTTCCAATTAAGATAGAAAGTAATTGGTTTCACTATGGCATTTTCATACATACTTTGTTTCGTTTAAAAATTTTTAATATGATATATGTTAATGATATTATTTTACTTCCTTCAACTCCTACAAAATCCTCTCTGAATCCCTACACACCCAACTTTATCTTTTTGTGTATATTTCTGAAAATGAAAAATAAAGTGAATAAAAAGAAAAACAAACAAAAATAGACAGCAAACAAAACAAAAACAACTATTCATGGGCATGGGTTCAACCCACTGTGGCTAACGTACCCAGTGACACTCCATTAGTTTTCAGTTGCATATAGCTTCTTGGTTAGGGGTGAGCCAATTAGACACTTTATACCATACAGTAAACATTTCAGGTCATGGAATGGGTTATATCCTGTGGAATGGTTGTCTATAAGAGTCCTATAGAGCTTTATACACATAATAGGTTATTTTTGAGGCTATTGCTTGTTCTCCACAACCTGATGGTAAGATCTTATTGCTGAAGACACTACTGAGCTATATCATCAAACATGTAGAAATTGTTCTAGTTTCTACATAGAAGCTTTATTCATAATGACTATAATTCATCATGCAACAATCTTATGACCTACAATAACAATCTGCCTGCATGATAAACTCTTGTAGCAATGGCATAACTATTAGAGAAGAAATCAACTACTTAAAAAACTGGAATTAAGGCCAACTCCATGAGACAAAACCCATATCTGACAAGGCCAAAACCTGAGGACAGGCAATGGCCTAGAGAAAACCTACTATTATTATGCTAAAGAAAAACATCAGTATATTACAATTAATGTAGATCCCCACAATTGGACAATATGGAGAGAGGGAGATTTTGGAGTAGTCAGACTTAAATAGAACCTTTTTTTTTCCTTTTCTTTTTCCTTTTAAAAACTTATTTACTTACATCCCAATCACCCATCCTTTTGCCTGCCCCCCATATAATGGCCCCTCCCTCCTCCCTTAGTGCTCAGAGAGGAGGAGCCCTTCTCCCCTATCAATTGACTCAGCCTATCAAGTCTCACCAGGACTGCCTGCATCCTCTTCCTCTGTGTCATGGTAAGGTACCCTGCCAGTGGCAAATGATCAAAGTTCAGGTAATATAATCCAACGCATAGACAGCCCCTGCTCCCCTTACTAGGGAACCCATATGGAGACTGAGCTACCTATCAGCTACATCTGAGTGCAGGGCGCCTATGTCCTCTCTATGCATGGTCTTTTTTAGGGACACCAGTCTCAGCCAGCCCTCCGGCCTAAGATTTGTTGGCTTTGTTGGTCTTCTTGTCAATCTCTGTACATTCTGGATTCTTCTATACCACCCTTCATCCATAGTATCCCGTGTACTATGCCTAAATTTTGGCAATGAGACTAAGCTTCTGTTTAATCCCCTGCTGGGTGGAGTTTTTCAGAGAGCCTTTATGGTAGGCTCCACTCCTGTTCCTTCTCTTCAACTGCTTCTAGTGTCTATTCTATTTGCCCTTCTGAATGAAAATTAAGCATCCTCCCTAGGGTCCTCCTTGTTACTTAGCTTCTTTCGGTCTGTGGATTATCATAATGTTTCCTGTATTATAATGGCTAAGATCTGTTTATAAGTGAGTATATACCATGCATGTCCTTTTGGGTTTGTGTTACTTCATTCAAGATAATCTTTTCGAGCTATATCCATTTGCCTGCAAATTTCATGATGCCCTTATTTTTGATAGAATCTTTTCCAAACCTCTTGCTTCAAGATCCAAAGATCTATGAGGAAGAGGTTGCAAAAAGATAATAAGAGCCAGATGGGGTGGATGACAAAAATGAAACAGTGTCTTCTAGATAAAACATCACTGATACATACATGAACTCACAGAGATTGATATTGAGCACAAGGCATGACAAGGTTTAACCCAAACAAAATCCCAGCATTAATATACCTTCTTTACATAAATTAAATGTCATAAATTCATGGAAAAGTTGCATATTAGTCTTCAGATATAATAGTCTAGTAAAAACTATGCCAAAAAAGAACAAAATTTAATGATTAATTTTATGTCTCTATTTATATGGTACATAAAGACCAGATATTTCGTCATATATGTGGAGGAAAGCAAGGTGTGTGACAGAGCCTGGAAATCTATATAGAATATAATATAGGCTTTGCACTTTATCAGCTGTACTGACTCCTCCTGGTATGCCAGAAGGCTGGCTAAATGCAAGTTGCTGGTCACATACTTTAGATTTTAACTCAACAAGTATCCACACTCATATGAGCCAATTTTCAAAAATAAAAGCTCTACCTTCCTCCCTCCCTCTCTCCCTTCCTTCTCATATAATTGAAGAGATAAACAGAAGAACAAAAATGTTTGTTTTACTTTGATCTCTCTAAACCAAATCAACTATTGGAACAAAGGATTTATTTCAGCTTACACTTCCAGGTAACAATCAATAATTGAGTAAAGTCAGGTCAGGTATTCAAAGTAGGAAGCTGTTGGCAGAAACCATGGAGGAAAGCTGCTTACCTACCTGCTCTCTACGTCATTTTTTTCTTATACAGCTCAGATCACCTGTTTAGAAATAGCATCACACATGGTAGGCTGATCCTTCCCACATTTATCAATACAATCTATCACAAATATTACCACATGTCAATCTGTTCAAGACCATTCAATTGAAGTCCCTATTCTAGGTTGTGTCTAGTTGACAATACAAACTAACCAGGGCAAAATGATGCACAATTTATCTAAATATAGACATAGACCTATTTTTTATGCTCCAGAGACCTTATAGTCTGGGAATACTGACAATTAGGATATATTCATGCTCAGTACAAATGAAATTTTCCCATGTATTTTTAACTTATGGCTGGTTTAATTTAGACATTTAAAACGCTTAATTAATGAACTGTATGTCTTCTTAAGAATTAATAGTATTTTTTAAAAATATAACACCCACTTGGTTCTACTTCTCTGAGGAATACTAAGTAATGCACATCAAAGCCATGGCCACAAGTATACTGTTGAATAGACAGTTCGTGGCCCAAGCAAGAATGTGACGTATCCATTGATTGATTGCTAGCACTCTGTAATTGTTGTTATCTCTACACCATCTATCATTTGTTCACTTTCCTCTTCATTGCCGATCAGGCAGAATGGACTGTTTCCTCAGAGAATCAAAAGTGAAACCAGCCGTCTACTCCTCTTGGGTGTTTCTGCTTCTTCTTTTTTTTTTTTCTAGAGCTTCCAGATGTGTTGTTAAGTTATTCATGTGAGATGTTTCCATTTTCTTTTTAAAGGCACCCAGTGCTATGAATTTTCCTCTTAGTATTGCTTTCAATGTGTCCCACAAATTTGAGTATGTTGTTCCGTCATTTTCATTGAATTTCGGGAAGTCTTTTATTTCTTCCCTTATTTCTTCCATGACCCATGTGTCATTAAGGAGAAAGCTGTTTAGTTTCCACGTGTTAGTATGCTTTTTGTTATACTCTAAGAGCATATATAGGGGGAGGAGGTCTCCCTCAATCACAGACATAGGGGAAGGGAGAAGGGGGGAAGTGGGAAGGAGGGAGGAATAGGAGGATACAAGGGAAGGGATAACAATTGATATGTAATATGAGTAAATTAATAAAAAATGAAAAAAAAAAGTGAAACCAGTCTCTATTGGGGCATTTGGAATATGCTAAAGAAAAAAGCTAGAGTTGATCTTGTGGGAAGAGCTGAAACAGGTGGTTTTTGGCTCAGCATGGTCAGCTGAAATCCATGAAGTAACAATCATGTCAAAACTCATGCCAGGGCACTTACAGGAAGGCTTCGGCTCTTTGGTCACCAACTGATTCAGCCAGATATTTGACATTGCCCCCACCCCCTCAAGACCAAGAGTGCGTCTCAGGCTGCAGCCCAGACCAATTCCAGTGCTGCAGGCAAACTCAGGCATAAGAGTCCCAGAAAGACCACAAGAACCTGCTGTCGCTCTCAGCGTTGGCTTGGATAACAAAAAGGAAAGAGCCTCTCTGTTGCTGGTGGAGCTTAAGAAAGAAGGAGTATATTTTCTTGAGTTCTTCATATATTTTGGATATTAGCCCTTTTTCAGATGTAGGGTTGGCGAAGATCCTTTGCCAATCTGTAGGCTGTCATTTTGTTCTATGGACAGTGTCCTTTGACTTAGAGAAGCTGTTAAGTTTCATGAGGTCTCATTTATTAATTGTTGATCTTAGAACCTGAGCTATTGGTGTTCTGTTCAGGAAGTTGTCTCATGTGCCAATAAGCTCAAAGTTCTTCCCCACTTTTTCTTCTAACAGATTTTGTGTGTTTAGTTTTATGTTAAGATCTTTAATCCACTTGGACTTTAGTTTTGTGCAGAGTGATAAATAAGGGTCTATTTGCATTTTTCTACATGTTGACACCCAGTTATACCAGCACCATTTGTTGATGATGCTATCTTTTTTACATTGTATGGTTTTAGCTTCTTTGTCAAAAATCAAGTGTCCATAGATGTGTGGGTTTGTTTTGGGGTCTTTGTTTCTATGCCAGTACCATGCTGTTTTTATTACTGTTGCTCTATAATGCAGCTTGAGATCAGGGATGGAGATTCCTCCAGAAGATCTTGTACTATACAGGATTGTTTTTGCTATTCTGGGTTTTTTTTATTTGTTTGTTTGTTTTTTATATATGAAGTTGAGAATTGATCTTTCAAGGTCTGTAAAAAATTATATGGTTATTTTAAAAGGGATTTCACTGAATCTGTAGATTGCTGTTGGTAAGATGGCTGTGTTTACTATGTTGATTCTCCTGATTCAGGAGCATGGGAGATCTTTCCATCTTCTGATATCATTTTCAATTCTTTCCTTTAGAGACTTGAAGTTTTTTTTATACAAGTCTTTTATTTGTTTGGTTAGAGGTACACCAAGATACTTAAACACCACCAAACCAAATAATCCAATTTAAAAAATGGGTAGAGAGATAACAGAGAATTCTCAACAGAGGAATATAGAATGGCAGAGAAACAAAGAAATGCTCAATGTCCTTAGTCATCAGGGAAATACAAATCAAAATGACTCTAAGATTCCATGTTACACCTCTCAGAAAGGCTAAGATCAAAAATTCAAGTGACAGCACATGTTGGCAAGGATCTGGAGAAAAGAGAACACTCCGACATTGCTGGTGGGAGTGAAAAATTATACAACCACTTTGGAAATCAATTTGGAGCTTTTTCAGAAAATTGGGCATAGTGCTACCTCAGGACCCAGCTATATCACTCCTGGGCACATACCCAAAAGATGCTCCACCATACAAACAAGGACATTTGCCCAATTATGTTCACAGCAACTTTATTCATAATAGCCAGAATCTGGAAACAATCTAGATGTCCCTCAACTGAAGAATGGATAAAGAAACTCTGGTACATTTATATAACAGAATACTATTAAAGGACATCTTGAAATTTGTAGGCAAATGGATGGAACTAGAAATGATCATCCTGAGTGAGGTAACCCAAACCCAGAAAGACACATGTGATATATACTCACTTATAAATGGATATTAGCCCAACATAGAAGTCCCCTAAGAAACTCTACAAAGTGGGAGATCAGGACAGATACTGGGACTTGCGGGTGGTTCCTGAGATGAGAGCTGAGAGTTGTATGCAAGGGTTAGGGTGGGAGTTGAAGACCCAGAAGGGTCAGGAGCTCCACAGGGAGACCACCAAGGCCAGTGGATCTGCACACAAGAGGCCCTGCACAAACCGATGCGCCAAGAAAGGACAATGCATGCAGAGTACCAAGAATACCTGTTCAGATGTAGCTGATTGACAGCTCATTCTCCATGTGTGTAAGGAAGTGGGAGAGAGGGGACTTCCTCTGGCATGAAGTCTGATGCCTATGATTTGATCACTATCCCTTGGTGGGGCAGCCTTTCAGGCACACAGAGGAAGGGGATGTATGTAGGCTGTCCTGATGAGACCTGATAGAGTGTGATCAGAGGATAGGGGAGGAGCCCCATTCCTGTCAGAGGTCTAGAGGAGGGAAATAGGGTGGAAGAGGGAGGGAGGGTGGGACCTGGAAAATAAGAGCTAGTGGATAACAATCGGGATGTAATATGAATAAGTTTAATACATAAATAAAAAAGAAAGAAAGAAAGGATGAAGGTGAGTTGGAAGAAGATCTGATCAATAACTTCAAGGTGATGGGAAAATAAGTGATAGGAGAACAGAAAGGTGACAACTCATGAAAAAATTGAAAAGCCCCTTGAAAAGATTGAAGGAGGTGGATTTTCAATTGATGGACCGATTACTGAACAGTCTATCCTCGGCTGAGGTGGTCTTGGAAGGGGTTGAGGAGGCGGAGGACATGGAATGGGTCAAGGTGATAGCTTTGATTCCAGTGGCAAACATGAATTGGATAGGCTTCGTGGAAGTGACTGACGTGGCCTGTAGCATGAGGGCAAACATGGAGGTAATGTGCCTCACAAGCGGGGAACTGTCAAAGATGAATTAATTGACTTGGATCAATCAAATGTGGCTGAGGTAACACCCGAAGGTGAAGGGCACTGAGTGGTAGACACTGAAAATAAAGAGAATGAAGCTGAAAATGATAAAGGAGAAGGTCAGAAAGAGCTTACTTGGGATGAGTGGAAAGCTATTAGAAATAAAGACCAAGCAAAAGTAGAATTTCATATATATTTTAAAAAATGAAGGTGCTGTTGGGCAATGTGAAAAGGGGATTTGTTCCGCATAAATCAAAAAGTGTAGGAGGCTCATGCTGAAGATTCATTTTTGGAGCCTCGTTTCCCGCCGCCAGAAAATGATCTATCGTTTCAACTGGAAATCAATTTTGGAGGCGTAGACTGTCCAGGAAGTGGTGGCATGGGAGGACATGGGTGTGATGGTCATCCAAACTGTGACAGCAGGATGGGTAAGTGCTTCTGCTCCTGACATAGATGATCCAGAGGCGTTCCCAGCTCTGGCCTAACTGGGTGCCATATGCAATACAAGTTCCTTTGTGGAACCTCTCATTCAATTTTTTTTCACATGCTTAAGGAGCTCAAGCAACTAAACATTAAAAGGAAAACAAAAACAAGCAAGCAAGCAAACAAACAAACAAACCCCACAGTCACTCATACCATTCACACCTGAAGACTGAGACTGAATTGTATCTGTTTTGAAAATGAACTTCTCTGGCTAAACAGAGGTAACAAGTATGTTGGTTTTGCTTTTATAAAAGTATTGATAGCAGGGATGTTTTCATAATTTGCAGAGATGATGCGTTCTTTGTGAATACTTTTGTATTGCTGCTTGCAAATATGCATCTCCAAACTTGAAATATAGGTGTGAGCAATGTATACTAGTCTTAAAAAAAAAAAAAAAAGCTAGAGTTGAAAACATGTGGTACATGGCTGAGGTGCTATGCCAAGATCAGTGGACTTTGTGTTTGCTTTTACTTTTGTAACCCTGAAGGGATATGAGAAGATACTAAAACTTCTTGAAGTGTCTTAATTAGGGATTATGTTTTATAATATGCTTCATTCAGCAGCTTGGAAAAAAATGAAGCAGTAAAGAAGATAAATACATTTGTAAAGTTGGGTTACTTTGAAAAGGAAAGTAGAAATGAAGCAAGGTTGATGGTTTAGAGATATATTATTAAGAGATTGAACTCTCAGGAAATTGCCAATTGATTGTCTAGTTATAGCCACTAAAGTTGAGGTGAGAGTTGACTCTCCTCTTTCTACTAGCATGTAATGATGACAAAAAGATGCTGCCCCTGACTGAACTAGATCAAGTTTTCAACCTGACTTTGGACAATTGAGTTTGAAATGCAAGGGGACTACGTATGTCTATAATAACAAAAGAGATTTGTTACTGATCACAA
Organism: Acomys minous; assembly: GCF_964271855.1. Taxonomy (NCBI): domain Eukaryota; kingdom Metazoa; phylum Chordata; class Mammalia; order Rodentia; family Muridae; genus Acomys; species Acomys minous. The sequence goes on along the minus strand of NC_140491.1, from coordinate 91,299,109 downwards.
AACTGATAAACTCCATACTTCCTCTCCTTTGACAGCACTTTTTAAGCTATGCCAGAGACCATACCTAAAAAAATGACACACAATTGGGAAGAAAATGTAAGGCTGCGATGGCTAGAAAATGTGTGTGCATCTTATACATTTACCTCTCAATCATTCTTAATTTTGTGGGAGAAACTGAGATCAACGAAGATTTTAAATAATCTTTTAAAACAGTATTTTTTCTCTACTTGATTTCAGCACCTTCTAGATGTCAAGTCAATTATAATTTTGATAAGATTTTTTAGAAATAGATGTTCATATACAACATATTTTAGTATGTTAGAGTGTATAATGTACCCACTTTTATCTACCAAAGAAACTGATTTCTTATTGTTTGTTTGTCTGTCTGGCATTTATTTCTGTGCTGAGTCTGAAAGCAGTGACTAACCAGGAAAGCTATAGACAACTGGAGAACAATCCCCAAGAGGTTTCCAGAAGTTCCCAGCGAGATCTTTCTGAATAAAATTAGATTTCTGAACAGCATTCATAGTGTATTTGTGAAAGCTCTCCAGCATAGTTCCACTATTTGAGTACAAGGATGGCTAAGCTGTGAATACACTTAAGAAACTGTATTGGTAACCTTTAACTCCTAGGATTTCCATGTTCATTTCTTTCAAACTCAATGTGAAATTTAATTGTGATTGTGCCAGTGTGAAGAGAAAAGGATTTTAAAAAGGCATAATCAAAATAGAACACTATGTCTTCAATAATGGATTCATTTAATTACTTCTACAGTGAGATTATCATCATCCTGGTAATAGTTCCCAATAAAAAGGAAAATTTGCCTCCCATCTTGCTTCTTATGTTTTCTTAGTTTTTCCATGGGAAGATATTGCATAAGGCTCTCACAGCTTGGCTTCTACTCAGAAAGATCAGGTCATTTAATGGCTATTTGCTACAAGAATTTCATAATACATTATTTTTTGCCTTAAGACCTCATATGGCCACTCAAAGGTTTCCCTTGGAAGGACATTTCTAGGACTATCACTCATGCAGGCCTTACAGGTAAATGATGTCAACTTGAAGCCTGTTCTCTTTTGTCTGGGTGCATTGTGACTGGCAGAAGTTCATGTCATGACAATTGTGAAGTATTTGAACACCTCTCCTGGATCTATGCAATAATACAATTGGCTAAATCATGGAGGAACAGGTAAATTTTACCAAAGAGATATAGTTAATCCAAATACCCATAGCATGGAGAGTATTCATATTTGTCTTTGACTTTTATTTTTGCTAACATTTGAATGTGTGTCTGATGTTCTGAGAAATTACTTCAAAGAGATTAATGAAAGCATACTGTGAAGACCTGACTCAGGAGATCTGGGAAATTGTCCAACCTTTTCCTCATTCTGCCTCCCTGCTGAACTTCGCTTTGACACCCACTCTCTAACAACACACAGAACAGCTAAAGTATCTTCATAATAATGTCAGGCTTTGCTTACAGAACAGGACAAGGGAGTCTGAAGACCACAGATGCTTTTGTTGCTACTTTGCAGTGGACTGTGTATGGAGCTGCAGATTACCTTTATGAACAATATCTTCATTATTTTCTCTTTTTTCTTCCTTTTTTTAAAAAAGAGTTTGGCTTTCACTAAAAATCCCAGTATTTCCAATTTTATAACCTGGGTGTTAGGTGTGGGGAATATGACACCAGGTCAACACATGCTGTCCCTTTGCCCTGTTAATTGGTTCAGCGACATAAACATTTGAAGCTGGACCAATAATATTCCATCTCGACTTTACTAAATTATTGTTAACCTCCATTTAAGTGCATGGCATCATACACAGATGTGAAGCTCAGGACAACAACAGTTGTGTTAATAAAATCATCGTTAGGATCAAACAGTACATAAAGCCGCACAGAACAAAAGGCCTAAAGCTGGGTTTCTTAGGAAAGAATAAGCCTCCAGATGAAACCATATTTGAACCCAGACCCTTCTTTGCACAACTACATGCACACAGCCAAATGAAATGCCTCTTTGTTATATGTAGTTTTACACATAGCTAACTATCCTAATTAGAATAAGTCAACAAACAGATAACTAAGATTAAGAATTGACAATCATATTAAAATACAAATGCTGCAGATTACCATGAGAGAAAAATGTTATGCAGTGAGGGAAGGTGCTGGGCAGGAGTGTAATCTAGCTGACAGATACATTTGGATCCACATCAGTGAAACCACTAATACGTACATATACTCAGATACCAGAAATAAGATTTACCCACTCCATGGGAATTCAGTAGTTGCCCTGTTGGTTTTCAAAGAACACATGCCATGAAGTTCTGCAAAGGATCTCTGTTAGCAACTTGGTCCTGAGAAACTGGTCTGCAAAAATGTCACCATACAGCTGATAGCAGGAGGCACCGCTTCAAAAGCTGAAGTAAACTAAGCTTCTGTGCTTTAATCATAGTCATCGTTTTATTTTTTTAAAGTGAACTTTGATCAGAATGATAACTAGCAATGTCATTAGGAATAAATGACAATAAAGACTGGGATTCTCAGACAGACTTTTATGCACTCATAACACTTACCTTGACATGCCATCATTATCATTATTTTGAAATTTTCATAAAAATCTATGTTTTTCACAAGGGTTTCTTTTTTTACAAAACACGGTTCTTACATATTAAAACCAAAATATCATATCAAAAGCCAACAAGCTAACAAAGTAGAAAAATATTGATTTTATTTTTCAAATACTATGAGGAGTATAAGCACATAATGAAATGTCTGTTTATACACTAAAGATGATACAATGGTCGACATGGAGGGAGACTTCAGCACAGAGACCTGAGGATGCCTAAGTGAGGAGAAAACAGTTCTGTCTATAGGCTGCCACAGGCTCACAAAGATGCACAACTAATCATGGTCTTCCCATGGCAAGGTGGATTTGAGTGAGAGGGGGACTAGGAGGTAAAGCCCTGTGCAGGTTATCCTTTTAGACACTCTGTAAGAAACCTCACTACACACTTGGCCAAAACCAACCTATTTTTAAACCATCCTTGGGGCATTTTTCATAATCTGTTAATGGCCTGTTTTCAGAGGATACTCAAATGCTCTAGCTCCGTCCTTGTAAACACACCTGGATAATAGATATTAAAATAAATATATAAATAAAAATAAAAAAAAAAGAAATGTCTGTTTTCAGTAAAGCTGGTTGTTTCTTCAGCCTATGACAAAGGGGTTACATGAAAATAAACTTCACTAGATCAAATCTTGTCAATGTGGGGGCCATTCTTATAGAAGTAATTGAAAAATTAATAAGGAGAGCATTATGATCAAACGCTGTAGTATTGTTGTTCAGGGCCTATAGCTAGTAATTGCTTCCTCTAAGAAGGATCCTCAGAGATGCATCATTAGCCTTGCCCTGTAGTCAGAACTAGGCTGTTACTGAAAGTGCTCACTGACACATGCAGCAGGGTAATGACTTGTATCTGCACTCTGCTTCCTACTGCAGAGAAGTGGGAGACACTTCCACAGGCTCATCACTAACAACAACTGGGAAACAGAAATTATGACACAATGGACAGATGAATCCTGTGCAGGCGCAGAGTCAGTGCGAACGACAGGAAAACCTAGTAATGGGAGAGCTGTTTGGGAGCTTGCTGCTGCAAATACATAGGACAGAGTGAGTCATGAACACTGGCTTCAACAGCGAGGGCACATTTGTTTTGGAACAAAAGAATTTTGAAGAGAGAAGTTGTGTTTAGTTCATCAGTAGGAGAAAGCACAAATGGTCTGACCAGTAGAGTCTTGATTTTCTGTTACTGAGAAGGATTCATTCTGATAACATTTTACAGCATAACATACATTTTATATTGATGAGGAGATATTTAATATTCAGAAAGTTATTTAGAATTCAGAAATGATTCAGAATTAAAGAATGTTTGTCTTTAAACATTTAGATGCAGTATGAGGTACCTACTAATTAATTCTATGCATTGACTTGGAAGTATAGAAAACAAGATTTTCACAGCTGGAGAGATGGCTCGGGGGTTAAGAACACTGGCTGCCCTTCTGTAGTCCCTGGATTTGATGCTCAGAACCCATATGGAAGCTCATAATTGTCTGTTTACTCTAGTCCCAAGGAATTCAATGCCCTCATTTGGCACCAGATGTGCATGTAACATATAGGTAGACATAGAGGCAACAACATCCACAATATAAAAATGAAATAACAAAAACTTTTAAAAAAAATCAACAAGTTTCTTGCATTGGATTAACCTAATATAAATTTCTGTGAAGGAAAACAAAACAATTCAAAGCATCCTCATGGGGTTATCATTTTGGACTTCAATTTTATGATCATCATTACTTTTGCTATTAGCACCAATATTGTCAAACAGATTAAGTGTATAGCTTTGAAAATTTCAGCAGAACTAAAATTATATTTATTTATTTATTTATTTATTTATTTACTTACTTACTTACTTACTTAGACAGGGTTTTTCCTTTGTAGCCTTGGCTGTCCTGGACTCTTTGTAGACCAGGCTAGCCTCAAACTCACAGAGATCTTCCTTTGGTCTACATTCATTTGTTACAATTGTCACACATTTGTGAGATTCCTGAAGATCACATTCAGTGATACTATGGAAAGCTAAAACCTTCCTATCTGCATTACAGCTTTTGTTATGGAGACTACTGAAGTGCTCTTTTTTTTTTTTTTTTTTTTAGTTCTGGGTATAAATAGATTATGTGCATCCAAGAAGCCTTGGGTTATTAAAATGCAAATGTCAGTGCCAGGCATGAAAGTTATTGACCAGAAGCTCCCAAATAATACAACTTATGACAATTGCAGATGGTTGTCCACCAGGACTGAGTGGTAAGCCCTTATTCCTTAAGTACAATGAACAAGGTGGCTACACAGTTATACTGGAACTGATATGAAAGCTTCTTCCCTGCCTGCAAGCCTTCAAAGGGCTAGACACTGCTAAGCAGATAGTTGGCCAAGAAAATGCAGCAATGGTCTTTCCCAGCTCTAGAATTTGCATTCTTTAATACCACGTTCCAGACAAGAGTTATTTACTGGTGAATTATTGGCACAGCTGTTATGAGGAAAACCAACTAATTTATGATTAAATCTAGGGTCTGGTTTTAAGAGGTAGTAAATAACCAGTTCTATTGACCTGATCAAAGGTAAGTGTTCCATGGCAAGGGATATCATAGACACTAGGAGCCAAACAACAAGTACATTTAGGGACTGTCCTGGATCCTGGAACTATGGTGCAGGTCATTAATGGATGTGGTCTCTGTTTCTGTTTTGGTAGGTGTTGGAGCCTGTGTGCTGGGTTTTGAGGTTAGAATGGTGCCTCTGACATGATGTCAGCAGTGCTAAGGTCTCTGGGCCTGTTACAATGGAAACAAGGATGAGGCTGGGGAGAGGTTCAAGAATAATTTTCCATAGTGATAGACACCACTACTCAAAATTCATTATAAGTGCTTGTAATGAATAGAACAGACAGGGTTCTCTTTACAAGTATTGAATTATTTATTAAGTTAATAATATTAGGATGATAATTTAAGATGAATTTAATCACCTAAAGATGAGAACAGTGAAGTAGGAAAAAGCCATTATATTACTTAGTGACAAAATAGGTTGCTTTATTTTTATTTTTTGGGGGGGATAACATTTTAACTTTTGTATCTATAATTCATGGAAAGCCATATATTCATTTTAAAAACTGAACTATTACCATATTAATTTTAAAATTAATTTTTGTGGTGTATTTCTCTTATATTAAAAATAGATTCTTTTCTTATACAATATATCCTGATTCCGGTTTCCCACACAATAACATGGAAACCTATCAAATCATGCTACAGAGTCTTCAGCCTTTACTACTTCTCCAGTAGAGCATGATACGGTTGTTGGAGAGTAAGTAAAACAGAAGAGCAACTAGAAATGTCAGCAGGTGAGTAAACCAGAAACACAGCCTTGGGAATTACAGTGCTACAGAGCTTAAGCCGGGAAGCGCCCACAAGGAACGGTGGCATTCCTCAAGTCTCCACCCTGGGCCATTACAAGCGTTTGGAGTTTATGAGGTGATGGCAAGACAAGTAAAGAAAGAATTGTACTTTTTAGTTTTTAAATATATGCTCGAGTAAAAATAGAATTCATCGTCCCCTCTCTTTGTTTGTCCATCAAGTTGGTAGCATCTTTTCACTTTATTTTACATATATAAATATGTACAAACGTATCAAGACAACCTGCTCAGTCTGTTTTTTTTTTAATTTTTTATTAATTTATTCGTGTTAACATCTCAATGATTATCCCATCCCTTGTGTCCTCCCATTCTTCCCTCTCTCCCATTTTCCCCTTATTCCCCTCCCCTATGACTGTTCCTGAGGGGGATTACCTCCCCCTGTATTTGTTCATAGGGTATCAAGTCTCTTCTTGGTAGCCTGCTGTCCTTCCTCTGAGTGCCACCAGGTCTCAGTCTGTTTTTAATATTTGCCTGTGTATATGATTTCAGGGAAAGAAGATTTTTCTTGGATAACCAATTAGGTGCCCTGCAGCTTTATGTAAAGGTTGGGCCACGTGAGGTTTTTCCTCTCACTCACTAGCAAGTCTTTTGCTATTGCAATTGTTCCAATAAATCTTTTTTTTTTTTAATGCAGCCACTTTTAGGAGACACACTCCCATAGAAGATTGCCTGGTTGTTTGACTGTTACAGTCTCTCTGCCCCCTCTTCCTTGATGTTCCCTGAGCCATAGATGCTAGAGTACTATTGCAGATGTATAAGTTGGGCCTGGGCACCCCACGATTCACTGATTCATTGGGTCTAGTTGTGGTATTTCTCTGGTGTTCTGCATTTGATGTAAAGAGAAGGTTCTCTGAGAAGGATGAGTGTGAATTGCACTTATCTGCGACTGGAGGGTAAATTTTCTAATTACATTGGTTTCCTAAAGTGGCAGTAGTATATTCTTTAGTAGTACCCATGACCACAGTAGCACTAGGTAGTTGGCTGGGTGTCTCATATCAGTCATGATTTTCCTCATATTGTGTCGGCCCTAAGTCCAATTAGGCAGCTGCTGGTTACTACCAAGATTGGAGGCCGATGCCTGGTCATGCTGATACTCGTTTTGTTTCACAGGCATCGACCTAGGTAGGACAACTCATTGCTTCCCTCCCTGGGCAGCGTGCATCATGCTTTCTAGTACTATGGAATCTAAACCACGGGAAGGAGGATTGTAGGCTACACCCAGTATTAGTTAACCAAGTCTGTGCTACCAAAGTATGCAGTGCCTTCAGCAACAAGAACTAGTTTCAGCCTCTGAGAAGTAATTAATGGTAACTGCAATAAGCTATAGTAATTTACACCAAGTATTATATATTATTAAAACAGCCACCTTTCAGAACAAGTAGGTTGAAAGTAAAATACAGTTAAGAATTTTTTTTCTTGGTAACCAGCTGTCCTTCCTCTGAGTGCCACCAGGTCTCCCCCTCCAGGGGACATGGTCAAAGGTGAGGCACCAGAGTATGTGAGAAAGTAATATCCCACTCTCCACTCTACTGTGGAGAGTGTTCTGTCCATTGGCTAGATCTGGGTAGGGGTTTAAGGTTTACCGCCTGTATTGTCCTTGGCTGGTGCCTTAGTTTGAGCGGGACCCCTGTGCCCAAATCTGCTTGATACCCTATGAACATATACAGGGGAAGGTAATCCCCCTCAGGAACAGTCATAGGGGAGGGGAATAAGGGGAAAATGGGAGGGAGAGAAGAATGGGAGGATACAAGGGATGGGATAACCATTGAGATGTAACAAGAATAAATTAATAAAGGAGAAAAAAAAGTAAAAAAAAAAGAATTTTTTTCTTGCTATTATGGATTTCATTCATTTTTACCCTTTGTATGTGTGTGTGCCACATATATACGACTGCCTGCAGTTGCCAGAAGATGGTGTTAGGTCCCCTTGGACTGGAGTTAGAGACATTTGTGACTTCCACCTCAGGTGCTTCCAAACTCAGGTGCTTTGCAAAATGAGCAAGTACTCATAACTGCTGATCTATCTCACTAGATCAAATGTGTAGTATTTTTGTGCAGCTACTAAGAATCTTGAACTCTATAGAGTTGTCTTAGTTTGTTGAACTCTGTATAGTTACCTTAGTATGCTAGGGCTGACATAACAAATTACAGATTGTATGGCTTAAGGACCATAGATTTATTTTCTTGTACGCAGCCTTGAATGATAGAAGATGAAAATTAAGATATTACCAGTTGGAATTCTCCTGATGTCTATATTCATTTTGCAGATGTATTTCCTCTTGTTCTGCTCTCATCTTATCTGGTCATGCACCTTCTCTGTGGTATCTTTTAATTAGGTACTTATTTTACTTATTTATTTTATTTTTTCTCCTTTATTATTTTATTCTTGTTACATCTCAATGGTTATCCCATCCCTTGTATCCTCCCATTCTTCCCTCCCTCCCATTTTCCCCTTATTCCCCTCCCCTATGACTGTTCCTGAGGGGGATTACCTCCCCTTGTATATGCTCATAGGGTATCAAGTCTCTTCTAGGTAACCTGCTGTCCTTCCTCTGAGTGCCACCAGGTCTCCCCCTCCAGGGGACATGGTCAAAGGTGAGGCACCAGAGTATGTGAGAAAGTACTATCCCACTCTCCACTCTACTGTGGAGAGTGTTCTGTCCATTGGCTAGATCTGGATACTAAACCAAATAACCCAATTGAGAAATGGGGCATGGAACTAAACAGAGAATTCTCAACAGAGGAATATCAAATGGCTGAGAAACACTTAAAGAAATGCTCAACCTCCTTAATCATCAGGGAAATGCAAATCAAAACAACGCTGAGATTCCATCTTACACCCATCAGAATGGCTAAGATCAAAAATTCAAGCGACACCACATGCTGGTGAGGATGTGGGGAGAGAGGAACACTCCTTCATTGCTGGTGGGAATGCAAATTAGTACAACCACTTTGGAAATCTATCTGGTGCTATCTCAGAAAAATGGGAATAGGGCTTCCTCAAGACCCAGCTATTCCACTCCTTGGAGTATACCTAGAAGATGCTCCAGCATACAGCAAGAAAATTTGCTCAACCATATTCATAGCAGCCTTATTCATAATAGCCAGAACAAGGAAACACCCTAAGTGTCCCTCAATAGAAGAATGGATAAAAAAACTGTGGTACATATACACTATGGAATGCTATTCAGCTATTAAAAACAAGGAATTCCCGAAATTTGTGGATAAATGGATTGAGCTAGAAATGATCATAATGAGTGAGTTAACCCAGAAGCAGAAAGACTCAAATGGTATATACTCACTTATATCTGCATACTAGCCCAAGGGGCATGTCCCATGAAAGCCTTCACTTACCAGGTACTTATTTTATTTAAGTATCTTATTTAGGTACTTGTCATGGAAGAGAGATAACCTACAAGTGCGCGGTTCCATGTTTTCCGAGAGGCATGGATGCCACCTGGCCCCCGAAAATACTTGCTTCTCCTGCAGAAAGGCCTGAGCTGTTGGCTTCCAGGTGGAAAAGGGAATTATGGGGGTCAAAGGTTCTGTCTCTTCCCCGAACACCGGTCTCTGGGCAAAGAAGGGTGGAACATGGAACCCAGATGCAGGCCAGGAGATCTCCAGTTCAGCCGGAGGTCCAGAGGTGTAGGAGAAAAGATTTTTCAGCAGTAAGTGTTCTGCTCTTCCAGCTGGGTTGCCAGAACCAGGCCAGATGGCTATGAGGAGCTCAGGGCTCCAAAACCTGAGCCAGGCTGCAAGAGGGTCTGGCCAGGGCAAGTTGGTGGCTGCTTAGAGAACAGCCAGTAACGGAGGCTCAGAGCTCTGAAACGCAGATGCAGTTGCGGGAGCCCAGTTTGATTTAGACAGACAGGATGGCTGCTTCAAGAACAGTTGGCAGCTCACCTTCACTGATGGGCACCACGTTGGGAAGAGAGGCATAAGAAAAACAGCAACAGTGATCCTCAGTGACACACTGGCGAGTGGAGGAAGCTTGCGAGTTCCAAAGCCAGTGGTGATAACCTCACTGTTACTGGCCGTCATTGAAGCTGTAATGGCAGAAGGTACAGGCCTGTTTCTGGCGCATTCATGGATGGAACACAGGTCTGGTGGTTGCTCCATGGCAGTGAGTGGCTCTTGGTGGCCAAGTGGGCTTCAGCAGCAACCAAGGCAGCTATGGCTGCTTGACCAGTAGTCAAGCCAGAAAGGGGCACGTTGGGGGGCGGGACGGTAGTCCCATAGTGAATCCTTCAGGGAGGAAAGGAACTCAGACTTCCCCAGGATAAGTGACAAGTCTCAGATGATCTTTGATGAAATAGATGGTGGTGGCCTCCTTTATTTTATGTAAAACAGGGACTTATAAACCTTCGGGGTGGGAGGGGCTTCAGGGGGGGTTGTTAATGTTTTTGATTCAAAGAGGTTAGGAGTATCTTTCCACTACAACTCAGAAGAGAAATAATTTATTTTGGCTTTAGAAAATTCAAGGCAAATACTTACAAGGGAGTACTGCTTGGGTCCTGGAAAATGATCTCTGAGGTAAAGACATTTGCAGCAAAGCCTGATGGTTTATCCCAAGGACCCACTAACTGGAAAAAGAGAACTGATTCCATCAAGTTATCCTCTGACTTCCACAAGTGAACTGTGACATTCCCTCTCCTTTACACACACACACACACACACACACACACACACACACACACACACACACACACTAAATGATAAGAAGAAGATAAGGAAGCATTGCTTAGTCAGAAGAATTGATATCCTCATAAAAATAATTCATAATATTTAAAAATTTGAATCCAACATATCAGATATAAGGTACATCAGCTGTTTATTTTTTATTTGATAAAATAAATAAAATGGTGATTTAAAATAATATCAAATTAGATTTATTAGGATAGTGATACAGCTCATTTTTTAAGGCAGCTGCCAGCTCCTGACAATTGGGCTTCTATCCCAGAACCCACATGACAAAAGAGATAGTCATCACTCATAAAGGTTCTTGTATTTGCACACGTGCAAAACATGCATGCCACACTCCACCAAATACGTAACTTTAATAAATTTACTTAATTTATTTCTCTGTCATAAAGCGATGATCACATGTTGTGAGAAAGGTCAAAACCTTTGCTTCTAAAAGAAAGAGCATGAAGCCTTTTGATCTCCTAGCAACTGTAATTGGTAGATTAGAAAACAGATGAAAATAATTTGCAGATTCAAATTCATAACTGGAAGTAATCTGAAGCATGGAAAAGGAGATGCTATTATTTTTTGAGGAGAGAGACGTTTTTTGCATTTTATGTCATTTTTTTTACATAAAAATAAATGAGGTATAGATGCTCCTTTAGGAAAAACCATTGGCATACATTAGTTAAAAAGAAAAAATTTCAGTGTATTATTATATCCAAGATAACTGGAAATGTAGACAGCATTTATTTTTCTTTTCCATATTCCTGAGGAAAGTATAAACATGGGACATAGTAAGGCTCATCAGCTCACATAATGTTTAATCTTCCTTACATGGTTATGTTCTATATTTTTTATTTTCTCATACTATACATCCTGATCACAGATTCCAGTCCCTCTGCTGTTCCCAGTTCCCCTGCCCCCAACACCTCCCCTCTCTCCCAGATTCATTCTTCCACCTAGGGGTATCAACCTAACGTAACATAACAAAGATAGAATAAGAATAGGTACAAACCCTCACAACAAGGCTGGGCAAGACAGCACAGTAGGAGGAAAATGGTCCCAAGAGCCGATAAAAGAGTTAGATGTAAAAATAAGACAAGAAAAAGATGGAGCCATGTTGAATTCAGTCTGAGGTCTAATTTATTTGGCTAAGTTCTTTATTGCACAGGGTTAAACAAGTTGCTTTGTAAACTAAATAACTGAATGCTTATAAACAGGTGAAAGTAGGATTTAGCTTCTTCCGTTCCCTACATTATCAGTTTTATCTAAAAACTAGAGGGAAAAGAGACTCCTAGCTTAGGAAACCAGTAATATGGAAGTCATATCCAAGTTAAAAGACATGATCGTCACTTTTATTGTGTGCTTACTTCTCATTATAATGTTTAAACTTACATTGCATGAGATATTTCACTCTATATGTCCACAAGGAAGTGATTGTTGAAAGCATACAATTTACATGTCAACACCTTCAACAGTTAACTCTGTATATGGGAGTATAACATGAAAGTAAAATCTGTTGTACACTATATTAATCTTATGAACTATTTGTCTTGACATACACTAGAAATGTGCATGTAAATATCCTGAAGATTTGTGTTTCCTGGCCTAATCTTCACATTTGTACTCTTGCCTACCACTATACACTCTATTTCTATTTGCATTTTAAAAAAGAAAAATACTTAAATCATTTCATGAAGTATATTTTTTGGCATGTGATATGTTTCAGTTGAGGTAACAGTTTGCTTTAACTGTAATTGACACAACCTGGAATCACTGGGACAAGAGTCACAATAATGCATTTTCTAAATTACAGGGTCCCATGGGCATCTCTGTGGGACATGTTCTTATGTGCCTTAGTGGATGTGAGAAGATCTAGCCTGAATGTGGGTACCACCACACGGTGGGCTTGGGTCCCTAACCGTATGAGAATGGAGAGAACAATCTGAGAATGTTCAGTATGGATGTGATATGATTTGCTTTTTTAAGTTCCTCCCTTGATGTTCCCAAAATAGTGATTTTGCAATTATAAGCCAAATAACCCTTTTCATCTAACTTACTTTTTGTCAGGGTATTTTATGACAGCAACAGAAATAAAACTGGAACATTTAGAATAATGTCCTTCTAATTTAACCATATTGTTTCAAATCCCATGATACTCTGAAAGGCCAAATAATATTCTATTGTCTCTATAGTAAATGTATGTGTTAATTTACAGATAGACATGGGATTTTCCATATCTTGAAGCTATTTTCTAGAAATAGGAAGGTGGCCATCTCTTCAAGATGCTAATTTCATTTGGCTATATATCCAGAAGAAGATATGGTAGATAATATACTATTTAACAATTAATTATTTCAGATTCTACATTGTAGCATTTTCTTGATGTAAGAGACAGTTTATATTTGCTGTAGGTTAAAAACCTTGCATTCAGATCAATGAGCATAAATCAATAGTGGCTAACCGGTGTGAGGCTATAGCTTCCATCCCCAGTATCAAGGATGTGGTTGGGGTGTTTCCATGCAAAACCCACAAAGAAAGTTGCCTTCATCTTTATAAGTAGAACAGTAAAATATATTTTTCCTGTTGTACCACAGTGTCCTATTAAAACAAAGCACCAACGACATTTGAAAATCTAAACCAAATGAAAACAGAGTAACTAACTGTCAAAGAGCCAGAAGCCCATAGTCCCAGATGAAATATCAAACTTAGAAAAGTCTACTTCTAAGAGTATCGTGCATCCTAGTTAGTGAATTGTAAAATTAAAAAAAAAAAATCTGTACTTTCTTTTAAACAAAGGGCACACGAATGTTGAGTGTAACTCAGTGATAACATTCGAGAATGTTGAGTGTAACTCAACGATAAAGGCAACTGGATGCGAGGTTTCTGGAAGTGGTTTACCCTAACTTTGTTTTTACGTGAGGGCTGGCTCTGCTGTGAGAGGTATATAAACAGAACCTATCTTCCCACTCGCTAGTCAGCTTACACTAGACTTCTCTTATCCAAATCCCATGCTTGGCTTTCTCTACAAAGTATACTTCCACATGGTCTGTTTAGCCTTGTGAATATTTTACTTTGTACAAATACATGTTTTGAATATGCTTGGTGATTTTTAAATGCCTACGTGAGACAGGAGTGTGTACATGGAGAAATTAACAGCCACTGTTTCACTGGCTGATCTGGAAATTATCTACCCAATTATAAGCTGTGTTGGCATTTCCAGATGTTCATTAGTTACTGCTTACTCAGAGGACTGACTATGTTGGTCTTTATATATTTTTAGGTTTATTAGAGTGTGAGCGTACACTGTAATTATGAGATGCAGATGAGCAACCATCTGCAGAAAGTTCTCCTCCACTCAAGGACTCTCAGATCAAACTGAGTCATATTCTACTGATGAGTTTCCCCTGGATTAAAGCTTTACAGTGCTGAAAATGACAATAATTATGGTGCTGAAAATATAATGTATATTTGAGCAAGAAATTACTTCTCTCTCCTCTTATACTTTTTAAAATCACTTCTAAAGTATACAATGTGTGTGAAGCCCTTTAAGTCAATATATTTGTTTTAATTGAACTGTTATCAATTAATGAGCAATTAATTTCAAGCTATAATTTAGAGACTTAAGGAAGCAACTTAAACATTTTTTAAAATTTGTTAATGACATTACTTTATCCGTTTGATCACCTCAAATGGTCTCGCACGTCTCAAAGATTCGTGTTATCTAAGATGTGCTGTTTACTTGAACATATGCAATGAAAATGTCTACAGTCACAAAGACAGTGGAAGGCAGTCGCCAATTGTTGTGTTTTAGTCTATTAACAGAAGCGGAACACATTCAAATTCTATCAGTAAAGTCTACTGAAAACAAATAAAATTTCAGATTATTTGAGCAAGTATTCCGTCTAATGTTCTATCCTCTGTACTACGGATCACATACTTAGAAATGCATTGTCTGAACAGTATGAATAAAAGGAGTATCCATGTATATCATTTTGGAAATCAGCAACTGTTTTGAATTATAAAAGAAAAAGTAGTTTGGGGGAAGTAAATTCAGAGAGGCATAAGATTAATTTCTAGGTTGAAAGATTTTCTTCCAGTTTCAATGTTCAATTATTCAACACACATTTACTAGTTGCCTAAGACAAGCAAATTTCTATTGTATATTTGTCAGCCCTTGAGAGAAACAGTACAGCAAATTTTGAGGTTCTACACATGGAGAATAAAGACATAAATATTAACTAACTACAAGTATGAGAACAAATGAATTTATGTCATCACTAAATAATGCCCAGTGTTATGGCTTGGATATAAAGTGGTACCAAATGTTCATGTATTGAAGACTTATGTCCCAGGGTAATTGCATTGTTCACTGATGCTTTGATCATGAGGCTATTACTATAGCATGAAACATTGGTGCATTTGTAGCTAAACAAGTTACTAGAAGGAAAGTCACATTAGAAGGAGTAGGTCACTAGAATTGTGCTTATTAATTGTATGTCTATATATCTTGTCCCCCATCCATTCCTCTCCGTTTCACCCTTTCCAGTAAATCATGAGATGAAAAACATCCCATGCCCCAGTCTCAGGTCATGGCAGTGGGGCCGCATGGCCAAGACTGAAATCTGTAAAGCCTGGAGTCAAAACAAATCTTTGCTACCTTTACACCATTTCTTTCATGTGTATTATCACCATAATAATGAAAAGGGGTTAGCATACTCAAATGTAAAGTACTAACAACTTTTGCTCTGGTAAGTCAATGCTTTCCTATTTCTATATTAGTGCTCTATACACAAGAGATCTATGCTGTCATTTTCTTTTACAGATTTAGTTCAAGGATTGGAAGAGTCCGATATACATTCAGCTATGAAATGAAAAAGTCAACAAATGAAAAGTTATTCAATGTGTCATGGAAGTCCAAGTCAAATAAGGATGATATACTCCCCACATAATACATATTTTTCAAAAAAGGAAATGTTTGCTGAATTATGGAAACATGGGAAAGAACATTGTTCTCTCATATGTACCACTAGTGTGAGTATAAGTTAGCAGTGGTCAATTGGTAATTGATATGATCATTAAGACATTTATAGCAGTCCAGTCTTTGATATTATATGAGAATATGCAGGCTTCCATGGTCACAAATGAATAGAAG
Source organism: Acomys minous (assembly GCF_964271855.1). NCBI lineage: Eukaryota > Metazoa > Chordata > Mammalia > Rodentia > Muridae > Acomys > Acomys minous. The sequence goes on along the minus strand of NC_140491.1, from coordinate 91,283,242 downwards.
TATTTAGAACACTCTTTTAAAAAGCAATATATATACATACATATATGTGTATATATGTATATACATGCATCACATTGGCTCACTGAATGTAGAACTGTACTAGAAAATGTTTTGTTTCTTCTTTCTTTATTGCTCCCCATACCTGCCCCAATTCTTCCTCTCCCTCTGTGTTTGTCTCTCTTGAAGTTGAGATTTACATTTAGGGCCCTACACATGCAGAAGGCAACTCTGAAATCTGAGGAAATTCTGTTTGCTGCCTTCTGAAACAGACTCCAAATGTTACATTCTACTGCGTGCCACACCATCTCTTTTTCAGACCACTTGATTCTAGAGAGGTGAGTTTTACAGTTGTTTCAGATGGTGTCCATGGAATGCAGAGAAAAGCTGGTGGGCCTCTGCACCTGAGAAAGGCAGCAGGTTCTTGAGAAAAAAAGCAAATACAGTGTTGAAAAATAATGTTTTCATTTCCCAAGGAAATGAACTCTACTTCTAGAGTGTCCCAGAGTAAATGCAATGGAACCAAAACCAGAATCTTCAATGTTAGGAGGAGTAGATTAAAAGTATAAAATGTGACTGTGGATCATGAATGGCATGCTGTGCATGGTCAGTATGAAGTTGTACATAGGGACAGGGAAAGAGTGCTACCTGGAATTACAGAACCAGGGACTTCAGCATTAAACTCCTCCACTCTTGAGGCCTGTTATTTCCTTTGGCTGTTACAAGAGCATTTATTTTATTTTTACTGTTTAAAATGACATATAAACACATTATTTCCTCTCCTACCTTTCTTCTTTCCATTCTTTCTAATGTACATCTCTTATATTTTTAATTCAGGACCTATAGTTTTACATTTTTGTCACACACACATACAAATATATGGTATATATATGGCATGGGGGATGTACACACACATATGTATATATGTACACATATATTCCTAAATATGTAAATACAACCCATTCAGTCTGTATAATGTTACTTTTATGTATATGATTCACCTAAACTTGTCTTGAGTGGGAGTGATACCATGTTGATTTAGTGATGATAATCACATAGCTCTATCCTCATTTCAGTAGTCTTTATATATAAAAAAAAGGATAAATGTAAAGAGTTTATTATTAACATGACCAAGCCTATAATCAAGCAGCCACAAATCCTAATGCCTACAGAAAGACCATCATTATCTCTATTTTTCTCCTACTTAATCTGTTAGACCTTGGAGACTCAGTGTTTACAGAACCATCTCTGATAGACTGAGCACTATAAAAATAACTTAAGTACCATTTTTTTGTCTTTTCTTCCACTGGTTGGTAGTCTTTTTTGATAACTAACAACAGAAAACAAACAGTCTAACATTTGTTCCTTATTTTCTTCGTTCCACTAGTAATTCTAAGATTTAGTCTGGTCAATACCACTTCCCCTTTTCCCACTCTACTCATTTTGTGTAATTTTTAGCAATATTCATATTAACTTTAATGAGAAGGTGTCTAAAATATGAAATTCAGATAGAATATGTGTTGCATTATAGCATGTATAAAGAAAATTTATGAGAAAAGGAGGCTATGTACATAGTTAACAGGGATACTAGATTAAATTACTTATCATAAGCTTCATCTGATTTTAACAATAGATTCACAAAAGATATTAAAAGAATTAAAAATTTGCAAAATTATGACATTACCATCTGCTAAGATGCCCTTTACTCTATTGGTACATATATTTACATTTATATAAAAATGGATGTGATGGACTAAATACAATGTAATCCATTAAATATTTGCTAAGATAATGAGAAAACAAACTGTATATTTAATATGTCTGCCAAAATTAACAATAACATTACCAATATTGTATTTAGATGGTTAATTCATTTCAAAATATTCTTTCTACAATAAAATAATCATGTTTGGTGTAGGTCTACCTCCTATTCTCTTTGAAGAACTTCATAGTATATATACATATATTATTAACTATCTACTTATTTTGTTCACTTAAAATATACACACAAAGCCCATATCTTCAGTGGAAGACTTCTACTTAATTTAAGGCCATACCATATTGAACCTCAGAGACATAGTACCAGAATCCCACAGGCCACAAAGGTACTTGGAACTGCAGAGGAAATATTGGCACCCAAAACACAATAGGTTACGAAGGCAACAAAAACTCTAGGAGACACACCATACTGGATCTGAAGAATTGGTAGTCATAAGAACTTCAGGCCATTCCATCCAGAAAATCCGAGAAGAAAGAGAAAACACTGGAAAAAACAGCCAAAAAAAAATCCATCTAAAAAAGGTAAACTAAGAAATCAGCACCTAAATTGATACTAACCCCGAACTCAGATGACTATAGGCCAGCCTAAGGATACAAGCTACAAACCCAGGGCAATATGGTATCCTAGAGCCCAGCCATCCTATTACAATAAGCTCTGGATATCCAGTCATAGATGAAGCACAAGGAAATTACCTAAATCCAGTCTTAAGAAGAGGATAGAGACTTCTAAAGAAGAAATGAATAAATCTCTTAATGAAATCAAGGAAGACACAAACAAACATGTAAAGGAAATGAATAAAACTGTTCAAGACCTGAAAATGGAAATAGATGCAATAAACAAAACACAACCTGGGTAAATCCTATAGATGGAAAATCTAGGTAAACAACCAGCAACTACAGACACAAGCACCTACAAAATCTAGAGATGAGAGAGAGAATATCAATCACAGATGATGTGATAGAAGAAAGTGACATATGGGTCAATGAAAATGTTAAACCTGAAAAAAATTCATGACACACAACATCCAGGAAATCTGGGACATTATGAAAGGACCAAACTTAATAATAATTAGAGAAGAAAGAGAAGATTTCCAGCTCAAAGACCTAGAAAATATGTTCAACAAAATTTAGAAGAAAATTCCTCTAACCTAAAGAAAGAGATACCTACAAATGTACACAAAGCTTACAGAACACCCAATAGATTGAAACAGAAAAGTCCTCATGCCACATAATAACTAAAACAATAAATGTACAAAACCAAGAAAAGATATTAAAAGCTGCAAGAAAAGGGTCATGTTGCATATAGACAGACCTACTAGAATTATACAAACTTTGCAACAGAGACTCTAAAAGCTAGCCGTGTTTGGACAGATGTCTTGCAGACTCTCAAATACTATGCCAGCCCAACTATTATACCCACCAAAACTTTCAATCACCATTAAAGGAGAAAATGAGATATTCTATTACAAAACCAAAACAAAACAATATCTGTCCACAAATATAGCCCTATAGGAAATACTAGACAGACAGTCCCAAGCCAAGGGGATCAACTGTACTGAAGAAAACAAAGGAGATAAATAATTTCACAATAGCAAAGACAAAAGAAGAAAAATCTATACATATTACCATTAATACCACCAACATCAAAATAACAAAAATTAACAATTAATCTTTGGTCATTTTTTTCTCAAAATCAGTGGACTCCATTCTCCAGTAAAAAGACACAGGCTACCACAATGGATATGAAAATGGCATCAATAATTATGGTTCATACAAGAAAAACACCTCAATATCAAATACCCATAGTACCTCAGAGAAAACACCAAAACAACAACAACAAAATTTTCCAAGAAAATGAAAACATGCAGACGTAGCCATTCTAATATGTAACAAAATAGACTTCCTACCAAAATTAATCAAAAGAAATAGGAAAGGATACTTAATACTCATCAAAGGAAAAATTCACTGAGATGGCATCTCATTTCTTAACATATATGTCTCAAATGAAAGGGCATCCTCATTTGTAAAAGAAACAGTACAAAAACTTGAATCACACATTGAACCCCATAATTAATAGTGACGACTTCAACAGCCCACTCTATAAAATGAACAGGTCAACCAGACAGAAACTAAACAGAGAAAAATGGAACTAACAGATGTTATAATTCAACTAGACCTAACAGGTAACTAAAGAAACTCTCATCTGAACCCAAAAGAATATACCTTCTTCTCAGTACCTCATGGAAACATCTCCAAAATAGACCATATACTCAGTCACAGAGCAATTCTGAACAGAAACCAAAATGTTGAAATAACTTTTTCTATTTTATCAGGCCATTATGGATTAAAGCTGGTCGTCAACAACAACATAAACAGCAGAAAGTCTATAAACTCATAGAAACTGAACTACTTTCTACTCAGTGACCACTAGGTAGCCTAGCATAACTGTTCTTTGAAAGGCATCATCCAGCAACTGATGAATACAGATGCAGAGACCCATAACCCAACATTAGATGGAGTTCAGAGAGTCTTCTAAAAGAGTTGGAGAAAGAATTAGGGGATCTGGAGGCATTAAATACACCTTGAGAAGACCTACAGAGTAAACTAACCTAGACCCATGGGTCAAGGATACCACAAAAGCAAGCAAGCAAGCAAGCAAACAAACAAACAAACATACAAAAAAAACACAGAGTCAACTAACATGGGCCCATAGGGCCCTATGGGGAAGACATAAACTGAGCCACCAACCAATGATCATGCATGGTCTGGAAACAGACTCCCTACATAGATGTATGTTGCAGATGTGCATCTTGGTTTCCATATGGGTCCCTAAAAATTGGAGCAGGGCTTGCTTCCCTTTGGATCCTTTTCCCCTAGCTGCAATGCTTTGTCTAGGCTCAATGGAAGAGTATGCACCCAATCCTGCAGGGACTTGATGTATCAGGGTTGGTACCCATGGGGGAGGGGCTTTCCTTCTCGGCCGAGAAGAGGAGAAATAGATATGAGAGTCAGACTGAGAAGAGAGGAGATGAGAATGTGATTATAATGTCAAGTGGAGAAGGAAGGAAGGAAGGAAGGAAGGAAGGAAGGAAGGAAGGAAGGAAGGAAGGAAAGAAGGAAGGAGGGAAGTTCAATACTTTCTAGAATTAAATGAAAATGAATGCATGATATTCCCAAACTGATGAAACACAATGAAAGCACTGCTAAAATAAAAGGTCATAACACTAAGTGCCTTCATAAGGAAATTAGAAAGATCTCATTCTAGTGACTGAACAGCACACCTGAAAGCTCTAGAACAAACATAAACAATAATATTCAAGATGAGTAGACATCAGAAAATAAAACCAATAAGATAGAAACAAAGAGAACAATACAAAGAATCAATTAACAATTGTTTTCTGAAAACATCAACAAGATAAACAAACCCATATCCAAACTAACTAAAGTTAGTAACTAACTAACTAACTAACTAACTAACTAACTAAATATCAAAATTAACAAAATCAGAAAGGAAACAGGGGACATAACAACAGACAACAAGGAAATAAAAAATTCCTTAGATAATACTTCAAAAAAACTGTACTCCACAAAATTGGAAAATCTAAAAGAAATGGGCAATTTACTCTATAGATACCACTTATCAAAGTTAAATCAAGAACAAAAAGGACAGAATAGCAGGCCACAGAATGGGAAAAGATTTTTACCAACGCCATATCCGACAGAGGACAAATATCCAAAATATATAAATAACTCAAAAAAATGTAATATCAACAAACAAAATAATCCAATTTGAAAATAGGGTCTATATCTAACCAGAGAGTTCTCATCATAGAAATATGAAATGGCCAGGAAGCTTTTAAGGAAATATTCAACATACTTAGTCATCAGGGAAATGGAAATGAAAATGAATATGAGATTCCATCTTATACCCATCGAAAAGGGTGACATCAAATCTCAAGTGACAGCTCATGCTGGAGAGGATGTGTAACAAGGAAAACACTTCTCCGTTGACTGTGGGAGTGCAGTCTTATACAACTACTTTAGAAATAAGTTTGGTGGTTTCTCAAAAAAAAAAATGTCAATAGTTCTACTTAAGATCTAGCTATAGCAATCCTTCTCCTATACTCAAAAGATGCTCCATCATTACCACTAGGGCATTTGCTCAACTGTGTTTATAGCAGCTTTATTCTCAATAGCCAGAAACTGAAAACAACCTAGATGTTCCTCAACTGAAGAATGGATAAAAATAATGCTACTTTTGTACAATGGATGTTGGAGGGAAAAAATTGGAGGAAAGAAGAGATAGAGTATTAAATATAAAATAAATTATATATATATGTACTTATGAAAATGAATAGTTTGCTACAATATGCTTAAATAATTAATGCTTAATTAATAAGTATTGGCTGTATCCATTTGCCTGTAATGTAGTGGGTGCTTTGTAAAAGCACATAAAATTTTCATCTCTATTCTGGTTCCATCCATTTTCCTGAAAATTTCAAGATTTCCTTGTTTTTAATAACTGAGTAGTTATTCTGAGTTCTCTTGTGTAAATGTACCACAGTTTCCTTATGAATTCCTTGGTTGAGGGACATATGGACAGACTTTGAATATTATGAATAAAGCTGCTATGAACATAGTTGAACAAATGTCCTGGTTGTATGGTGGAGCATCTTTCAGGCATGTGCCCAGGAGTTGTATAGCTGGATCTTGTGCTAGCACTATTCCCAATTTTCTGAGAAAGTGTCAGATTGATTTCCAAAGTGATTGTACAGGTTTGCACTCCCACCAGCAATGGAGCTGTCCTATGGTGGGGAGGCCCTGCAGTTACTCAAAGGAGGGGTACAGGCTATCCAGATGAGACCTGATAGGCTGTGGTCAGACAGTGGGGGAGGAGGGTGCTCTTGTCAGAAGTCTAGGACAGGGGATTAAGACATAAGAGAGAGGAAGGGTAGGAATGGGAAGATATAATTGAGGAGATAACAATTGGGATGTAAGATGAATAAGATGAATAGATTCTAATAAATAATTTTTAAAATCTCTATTAATTTGTTCATTATTTTTCCAAAGTGTGGACAGGTGTCTGTTTGGAATTTTTAGAGCATAGAGAAAACTAATCTATAACACCTAAAGATGCTAACATAAGACTGACAGTAATGGTTTTTCATTCTGTCATCTCTAGCATGAAAACCTCTTTGTCTGTAAAATGTTAACTGATGCAGTATATAATTTTAGTATTATATTTAGTCTTTTTGTATATATTTCTGAGTCTCTGTATTACATTGTGTATATGTGTACATACATATGTACACATACATATATGGAGGACTTCTTAAATAATATAAGTATGAGTCAATAACAGAAACCCTTGGAAAGAGGTAAATTGACTGTGGTGAATGACGGCTATTCAGACTTTCCAGGTACATAAATTTAAACACTGTAACAGTGAGTGGCTAAACAAATATATGCATCCTTAAATAACAAATTCAAATTTTGCCAAACATGGTATTTATAGAATAGATATTTTAAGTTCACATTTTCTTACATTTTTAATAAACACAAAAATAAAAATCAAATAAAAGTAACTTTCTAAAGTGAAGGAAAATGCGTTAGATGTAATTTATGACATGATTTTTATTTATTTATAATTTAGTAATTTTGGTGCTGTATCTAGTAGCATTTTCAAAGGGAAATGTACTTGTGAGGAAATTGTAATTATTAACCTGTGCTGTCATTACTTTGTGCTCTCTCAAGTTTCTCCTGTTGGCTTATTTTCAAGGTTAATGTGCCAAAAAACATTTCTCCTTTCAAGAACTCATATAAGTAACAGTGAATTGGATATACTTTTGCATGTCCAAACATTTAGATAACCAAGGATGTTACTGACTATAAATTAGAATTTTGTAATACATAACCAAATACAATAATGATAATTGATAACAGGAATGCTTTAAAAAATATTTCTGATATATATATGGATATGTAATTTTGAATTTAAATTTAAAAATAGAAAAATAATTTATGACTAGGATCCACCAAATTAATTAATTTTTGTAATTATGAATATGAATTACAGTAAAATTGGAATATAAATATGAATGAAAATATTCATAACTCTTTATGTAAATGCGTTAGTACCTCCTCATAATGAAATTCAGGCTAAAACAGCCATGCATGCCTCTTGGTGTGCTAGTTCGATTAGGCTCACTTTTAAATCTTGTCCTCCAAGTGTTAAGGCATATTTTCCCTGAAGTAGGTTAGAATTAGCAGTACAGCTTCAGAAGACAGAAGTAGAACAGATCAATGCTCATAACTGGGAGACACATTTCAGTTCAACTTAAGGAGATTATTTTTTTTTAACAATTATTGCTCTCTGCCCTAGGACACAGGAACTTGGAAGCATTTATGGGGGGTCAGGGGGGACTGAAATGGCTTTACGGATGGTCAATAGAGAACTAGCACAGGATAGAATCCAAAAGTTTTCAGAGGAAGTGTTCACAGACATTTTCACTGACCATTTGAAAAGAAAGGTGGACAAAGGCAAGAATGATCAGCTTAAAATAAAAAAAAAGAAACTCTAAGAGATTGTGCTAAATGATAACAAAACAGCCTGGGTGCAGCTCAGTTGGCAAACATCTGCTTAGCACACTCAAAGCCCTGGATTCAATCCCCAGCATTGCATAAACTGGGCGCACAAACTTTTAATCCTAAACTGTCCTCCAGTATGCAGCAAATATCATGGCACTCTGGACTATATGGACATCAATATACCCTCCCCTAAATGAAAAATGAGGCAAAACCCTTAAAATATTTAAAAAAAAACCAATCTTAGTGAAATTTCTATTTTAATTATTGCAGATACCTAGAAAGTGTTTTTCCACACACTCACATAGGTACTATATCTATTATATGCATAAAGTATGTGTAATATATGTATTTTCTTAACAAAGTATAAACTTTTGTAAGTTTTGCCTTCAGTATATAGAACGTTATAATAATGCAATGATTATAAATTCTATAACAAAACGAGGGACATGATCAGTTACATAATGGGAGAGCTTAAACATGAATGAGATGCTGTGGAAAATGTTTCATAGTCCTAGATTCCAATTTCTTTTTCTTAGCTATTTCCAATTAGACTTATTTAGATAGAATTTAAATATTACTAAAGCCTGAGGGTAGCATGTGATATGTGAGACATTTATACCAGACATACTCTGTGTTGTTATATCATAATTTCATAAATAATGAAAGCTTGCTATTGGTAATCTATAGAGGCTAACATCTCAACATGTAACAATAAGAGAAATCCTCATTTTGCCAAGAAAGATTTAATATTTATCAACCTTCTTGGAAAGTACCACACATACACTTTTGTATAGCACTGCCATGCAATAAATGGAATTAGATACACAGTAACCTGCACTGAACTTTAAGAATTTTTAACTTGCTATGTAGGAGTTAAGTACTTTAATATTCTTATAGCCAAGTGTTGGGGTAGCCAGATGGAAGGAATAACACTGCATATCATAAAGCTTCAAAATTCCACAAGGAGAAAGCACGAATTCCCACAGAGAACTGTAAGGATGCATACCCACAAAGACGCAACATGGGTGAAATGAGGGCTTAATTCTTATCTGCTTCCAGATGGCAAGTTGTACGTTGGCTTTGTTCTATTGTCGTGGTGCAGGAAAATGATTACTAAGCTAAGAAAAGATCTTCTAAATACTACAGTGAAGAAATGTTTTAGAGCCACTAGAATACTCAGCACCTGGACCATTGTAGCTAACTACTTTCATGGAGATAGAGTCTCTCCAGTGCTTATGATATACTGAAATTTTCAGCCTTAATGTTCCTGAAGACTTCTGCTTACTAGTTGGTTTGTTAAAGAGTAGTAACAAGGAAAGCAAAAGGTTTTGTACACACATAGAAAAGCTTTCATTTTATTTTTCTATTTATTTTCAGACTAATATATCCAAATGGCTTATAGATAGTTCAATATATGTAATTTATTTTCAGAGAAACATAAACATCTAGAAAGCTAACTGTCTAATATTGGAATTTGTCGATTTTCAAGGCTTTTCTTTTCTTTACCATCTATTTAGCCTTGCACCTTGTCTAGAATAAAACTAAGCATCTATTATTCATTTCTGACCTCTGGGTTGTCCACAATTCAATTGACTTGCTCCCACCCAACTTCCTGTAGACTGACGGAACTGTGAGATGAACTGTTCACAAAGGGAATGAGTGTAGACCGAGAGCAAGACAGTGAACTCAGAAATTACCACACTTAGAGGTCTGGGAAACAAGGACAAAACAGCCAGCCAGATATTAAAGGTTAAGAAGAAGCTACACAGGCAATAAACTAGAAAGAGAGGAGATGATGGCCTGAGATTGAAACACAGATATGAAAAAAGACAAGGCTTAGCTAAGACGTGAGAAGGAGAGTGAGCAGTAGGGTCAGAGCAAGGGACACAGGAACCAGCAGAGACAAAGCCACTTGTCTGACTGAGCAGCTGACATATTGGAGAAGTCATATGAATAAACTTTTTAAAAAATGAGCAAATGGTAGTGAGCTGTACGGTCTACAATGAACGGACTACTATAATTAGTACTATGGCCACTACAATAAACACAAGGAAGTTACAGTTCCAGTAGTTCTGCTTAAAAAACAATACTGAGAGAGACATCTACAGCATCATAGTAAATCAAATGTCAAACAAAAACTCCTTTATAAAATATTATTTCAAAGGAGAGGAAATGTCCTTCTGGTAACATTTACAGTCTGATGGCTGAATTTCAGCCAGTCATATGAAAGCTAGAAAATATGGGTTATCTTCAAATCAATGAAGGGATCTTAGAATTTTATGTTCTCAAAATTTGTATTCAATAATGAACATAAGTGAAATTGTACACGATGGGAGAGTCAGAATTTACAGCAGTGACCTCAGCAACAACACAATAAAATCTTGGAAAGATACATAAACAGCCTTTTGAAAGCACTGGGCAGCACTAAGAGCCTGCAGAAAGAAGAGAGAGGGAGAAGGGAATCTTTATGTGACTCTGTTTTCTTACTGGAAGCAATTTTTGGTATTCAGGGTAGTCAAGGGAAATCAAAATAAACAGAGCTGGGCAATCTTGATTTCTTACCAGGACATAAATTGGAGGCTAGGGTACCTGAAGTTAACTAGAATTTCTGGGACAATGTAGCCTAAAGGAAGTAACTAGACAGATAAAGAACTATACAAATATAATTAGGATCAGTACTTACTTTCCAGGCTGCATAATAAATGACCTTGAGCCCACTGGCTTAAAACTATATACATTTGTTATCTCACAGCTTACTTTAGGTGGGTGTGCATCTGTAGTGTGACAAAGTTACTTGCTCGGTGTCGGTGAGCTGCAATTTAATATCTACTGGGTGTTTTATTCTCCTCAGAGGTCAACTGGGGGAAATCTCTGCTTCAGAATGTCCTGAGCTTGTAGGCAGACATCATTTTCTTGTGGTGCCATAAAGTGGAGGGCCCTGGTTTCTTGTGAATATAGGTCAAAGTTTGCCTCAGGCCTGAGATGCCACCCACAAGCCTTGATTCATGCATTGCTTCCTTCCTTAGCACTGGATAGAGAGTGAGTATGTTATTTAATTTTCTAACAAGGCGTTTTATGTTATACAAGTAATTATTGGATTGAACACTCATCAGTTTTCTCATATTTTATGTTCAATAGACTATTCTATAAGCAAGTCACAAGGCCTATTCCGAAATGAGGAATGTCTATGCAGAGAGCACTTCTAATAGCCAACAATCACCAGCGCCAAAGAGTGTTTAACAGATCTTGGATGAAAATAAACTTGTAGAGACTGAGAATCTCCAAGCCTGAATGTTCTACACTTTCAAGAGGGTATATAAAATGGTCAACATGATCTGGTTACTTACAATACTTTCAGCCTCTTACTAGAATGCACTGGGGAAAGTTTTCAAGCTTTCTCTCAAATCTTAAACAAGAAAAGAATAAACATTTTCACCACATTTGTTCTACATAGTTCAAGAATTCTTACTCAGAGCCATTAGAGATATTAGAAAAGAGAAAGATAAAAACAATATTATTTGAAGATAACTGGGAGAGAGGTCAATATAGAAAGAGAAGGGAGAAGAAATAATATTAAGATTGTTTGATACAATCTTAAGAAATTATATTATTTAATTTACCTAAAAGAATATGCAATTCATACAAGTGTATATATATATACATATATATATATATGCCATATATATGGATATGAAAAGACTCTACAGGGGGAGGTAATCCCCTTCAGGAACAGTCATAGGGGAGGGGAATAAGGGGAAAATGGGAGGGAGGGAAGAATGGGAGGATACAAGGGATGGGATAACCATTGAGATGTAACAAGAATAAATTAATAAAGGAGAAAAAATGGAAAAAAAAGAAAATGAGACATTATGGAGATGAGAAAGTGAGATGCCTATAAAAAATGAAAAGACTCATTGTGTATATTATATGCAATAAACCTAGGTGTATATACATATTTTCCTAAACTTACACATTTTAATTACATAAATATATATACACATATTTCTATCTCTATCTCTATCCTATATCTATATCTGGACATTAAATCTTGTGAAGTGACAGTGCTTCCCACAAGTGCTGTTGAGTGCCAAAATTCTGGTACTAAAACCAAGAAACTTCCTTTCAAAAATTTGATCAGAGTTAGTTCAAATAACTCCAAAGCAATATAGATTATGGGTGTAGCACTTGGTGGCTACTCAAGGGTCAAAAGCATGCCTCTATTACTAAAGACACCACACACTTAAGGTACATTATTCAGATGACTCAAGGTGTATTTGATCTGAGAGTTTCTCCTATAGTCTGGTTTTCATGGTTTTAGAAAAATACTGTTTAAACTGCCAAGGAAGGAGAGTGATACACCAGCTTTAATACCTATAAACTGACAATGACATTCCAAGATATGCATAAATGTGTAAGAAGTATTCATAGCAACCAACAGGTGTCAGATTGGACTTACGGGCTGCTCAAAAAAAGGAAAGCCATATATGGCACTTTGCATTTTGCCAGTTTCCTAGGGCTAGTGAGGTCATGGACCTTAAAGAAGAATCTGCTATTGTCATTTTGCCAGACCGTTCAACTCACTATATCTTATCCTTATGCTCACAGATAAGTGCAGCTACCAGCTCCTCTCAATGAAGCCTCTTCTTCTAGTTAATCCACCACTACACACTATCACTATCAACACACAACACAGAGATCAAGAAATCACGGGAAGCCCAGCCACAACAAATAAATCACAGTGCCCGTACCTGTGCCTAGGGGAGAATCAAGGAAGAGAGGACAGAAAAATATTATGATGTCTCCTGTGAAACTGTCTCTCACATAAATTTCTGCACAAACAAGACAAGAAGAAAAGCAATAGCAATGAGCATGTTAACATGGAAAATGGAAATTTTTATATGGTCCCAATCCTAGACCAAGAACTACAGGCAACTATTGACTGCTAGAAGTAAACTATTGTGGACCAAGAGTAAAACAATTAGCGTCTCCCAGGGATGTACCCCTTACTGGTTGTTCAATGAAAAGTAGTCAGACGTGAAACCACATACACAAACAGCAAACACAAACTCAGCAGGTTTAATTTATTTGTATTTGTGCACCCATATGCATACACACATATACAAATATAATAGAAAAAGAGCTTGTCAACCTGAGAGTGGGGAGGTTTAAGGGAGAGTAGTTGGAAGAAGCTAGAGGGAGAAAAGGAGGAAAGAATCAGATGTGGTTTTATTTCAGTTAAAACATAAAAAACCATAGAATTATTTTCAAATAATTGAATTCAACAAAGTCACAGGGTATGCAACTTGGGAGAATAATGAATTATCTGCTATAAAAATCAAGAAAATAAGCCTACCGAAAATGGTGACAGAAGATACAATGTATTTAACTTAAAAACTGAAAGATCTCTACAAAAGGACAATAGATTTGTGATGAGGTCCTTTGAGAGGATGAAAGATCTTCCCAGCATGCAATGTGTGCTATAATTACAGAACTCACATAGAAGAGGTTCAGGTCTTAATTTAGGATGTGCTTTGGATTTCAAATGCTGTGGTTACTTGACATTATGAAGACCTTACCTAACACATGATCATGCTCTGATCCCCAACTCGGTGGCACAAGTTAAGAAAGCACGGGTACAACATGCTCTCTCCAGTAAGAGAGGGATTGTTTGAAGGATACACCAGAGGCAAGTGCAACAGCCACTCTGAAAGCACTAGGTGGCTGACATCAAATACAGTAGCCTGACCAGCTTCCCAGGGCTTCTTACCATGGTCAGATAGTTATTTAGAAATAGCTTAGTTTTTAGGCCATTTATTATTGTTATTCTCAGACTGGGTAATGTGTGTGTGTGTGTGTGTGTGTGTGTGTGTGTGTGTGTGTGTGTGTGTGTGTGTGGTGTGTGTGTGTGTGTCTCCAAGATACTAAAACCACTATTCCCAACTTTTTCATCTTATTTTGGAATCCTTATTTTTCTCTTAATGGTTCTTTCCTGCTTTCATTCAAAGAAAGGACAGGACAAAAGTTTCTGTGTGTGATTTTACAATCATTTTAAGCTAATACATCACTTATAATCATTTTGAACTGATACATCATGTTAGCCTTAAATTTATGGTAGCCTGTCTTAGAAAATGTTTTAAATATAAATAGAGTAGTAACTGTTATCAAGTATGTGATTATCTTTTGATCTTTTGATTTTCATTTATTTTAATTGTTTAAAGTATGATTGGGAGTCTTTTCCTACAGCTCATCATCTATATATTTGTAGAGAGGGCCTCTTTTATCTCAGGCTAGCCTCAAACTGGTTGTGTAGCTGAGGCTAGCTTTGAACTTATAATTCACCTGCCTCTGCCTTCTAAGTATACTGTTTTCTTTGGAATGATTTTCTATGACCTTATTTAGCATAGCAAACTAACCAGGACCCACAAGGACTTGCGAAGACTTAAGTACCAACCAAGGACCATACATGGACTGGACCTATGCCCTCTACACATATGTAGCAGATGGGCGGCTCAGGCTTCATGTGAGCCCCATAGTAAGGGGAGCAGGGGCAATCTCTGATATGGACTCTGTTGCCTGCTTTTTGATCACTGCGCCATGGCAGGCCTGCCTTGTCTGCCACAAGGGAAGAAGACGGGTTCAGTCCTGCCTCAACTTGATTTGCTGGAGTGGATTGGTGTGGGGAGGCTCCCCTTTTCTATGGAGAAGGGGAGGAGGTTTAAGGAAGAGAGAGCAAGAGTGAGACCAGGAGGAGAGGAGAGAGGTAACTATGATTGGAATGTAAACTTAATAAATAAATAAATTAATTAATTGAACATTTTTCATTGTTAGTAAACAGAAAGGAGACTGACTTTAATGTCTTAATTCATAGGTGATCTTGCTGAATTTGTTTATTAATTTTAAGAGTATTTTCTATATTCTTATAGTATACATATAATAATGTCATATTCAAATAAGAAAAGTTTTGTTTCTTCCTTCCTAAAAAAATTAAATAAGTAAATAAATTGTGATGAAGGGAATCAAATAGTCTATCTCTGGTAATGGATTAAATGAATTGCTAAAATGTTCACGTAGCCAAGCAATTTACAGATTCAGTGTATTTCCTGTCAAAATAATAATGACGTGATTCAGAATGTTAGAAAGCATGTTTGTCATTCACAGATCACACACATACACACACACAGACACACACTAGACAAAGCAATTGATCAAAGTAGAGGCATTTTCTCCATAGAAGATCCCACTTCCCAGATATGTCTAAGTTGTATAGAGTTGACAAAAACCAAGGAGAAGACAAATTAAAGCAGCCTTATGGTGAATGCTGCCTCTGACTCCCCTAAGAAGCTGAGGAAAACACTGAACTCTTGACAAGCATGTAACAGGATTGAGTTTCTTCCAGGTCTTTGCTTGGTCAGCATTTCAAGCTCTACTTTGACATGGATAAAAGGTACATATATTTATAATGATTTATTTTCATTATATTTCAATTATATGTGTACGTGCATACATGTGTGCGTGCATGCATGCATGCATGTGTGTGAACCTGAGTAGTGACAATGAGGCCCAGAAGAGGGCATCAGATCCCCTGGAGGTGGAATGACAGGCAATCCACTGTGTATACCAGATCTGAACTCTGATCCTCTGCAAGAGCAATGTGAATTCTTAATAGCGGCAGAATCTCTCCTTCCTTTAATGTACAGATTTAAAGATCCACCCCCCTCAAGGTATTTACTTCATTTTAACTAATAAGCACTAATATGGTTTCCTGAAAATTGGTAATTGGTATGAGATCTATGTGAATTGAAACATCATTGTAGGAGTTACATGAACAAGGCTCAAGAACCTGCTCAATGAATGCAAATGGCCTGGAAAGCATGAGGAAAATGATTTGTGCCTGGGATCCATCTCAAAAATGTGAATTTAAAATTCACTTTCTGTTATAATTAAATCGACTTTTCTCTACCACAACCAATTTGTCATGTTCTATGTAATCTTTCTCTTCCATATCTTTTTCCTCATGCAAAACTCAAAATTCTATCAAATACTGCTCTAAAATGAAAGCTTAAAATGAAAGTTTAATAAGTAAAAATATTCAGGGAATATAGCAATGGGACATCATCCACTAGCAATATTAAAGACATGGAGAAAATCTCTTTATGAGAGACATCATTATAATAGGAATCTTTTAGCACTGAATGTACATGGCAGGATTCTTTGAATATATTACTTGTGACAGAATTAAATCCATATCCTCATACATTCCAAAGTAATGAACACATTTTAGAGAACTCAAAAACATTTAATGCACAAGCTCTTTAATCCAGCAGTACCTTAAGTAGGAATATATGTATTCATATACATATGTTTATATGAACATACATATTCATATACATGAAACAACCTAGGCCCAGTGGCATTGGCATACTGTTTATAATAATGAAACATGAGAAATGATGTAAATGGGTTAAATAAATTGTTAATATGTATTAATGAAATGTTATATAGAAACAAAACAAAATAATATCAGAAGTAATTTGGGAAGAACTGTATACAATCACCCTAGATATCCTCACTGTTCCTGCTACATGCAGGAGTAAGTTGTGACATATAGAACAAAAGTACTATGTCCTGGGTCTCTAGCCACTGGTAGGAACTGTAATGGGGCTCAGTGTTATGAGACTGTCATCCTCTTATTTATTTTTTCTCTTATTTATTCTTTTCTTTTTTTCTCCTCCACTCCCCCCCCCCAAAGGAATTCATGAGTTTGCAGGGTGCCAGTCAACCAGATGCACCTACACCTATGCTTCCCTTTAAACATCAGCATCCTTAGTCCCATGCCAGGATCTGAACCAGCAGCCACACACCCCAGAGGTAGGGATGTTTGGCTGGATGACCTGCTCACCCATGCAAGTTAGGATACCCTGACTACCCTCCTTCCCTCCAGCCCATCTGCCCCGGGAAGGCCTCAGAATAAAGGAGAGGCAGCAAGAGAGAGCCCCGTTGTAACTTCCTCCCTGGATGCTGCCAGCCTGTTCCCTGTCTAAGCGCTCAGCTCTTGACCACACTTGGGCACTAACCCAGCTTGTAGCTGACACATTATCACCTTGAGCCTACAGTCTATAAAACTTCCCTGCCCTAGCCTGAGCACCATTCTTTGGGACCAGTGAACCCACCTGGAAGCAGCACCTAATAATCCTGCATTAATCTGCTTTAATCCAGTTTAATCTGACCTACTCTATGTCACTGAGATAGAAAAAGCCTATGACTCAGCTTTAAATAGTCTTCAATAATATTTGTTTCCAGGATGTACAAATGTTCCTGTTGGCTTACAGTAATTGTTACTATTATTTCTCCTATTATGCTGATGTTTTCTTGTTGTATAATGATTATAGGTAATACTTAATACAACGTGTAGCTTTAGTCTCTCCTTGGAGAGGAGAAATGACAGAAAAATACATATTCTGGGAGGACACAGTGGTGCTTTTATTTGAGTAACCCATTCCTCATTACTATCTTCTTAATATTTTCATAGTCTACCATTATATTTTAATAACCACTCCTTTACTGCAATCTTCTGTAGAACGCTAGATTTCAAAGGTTTCTGAGCCTGTTTCTAAATACACGTTTTTTCTTGTTTTATAAATCACAGTGAATCACATATTTTAGGGAAAAAGCTTTAAAAATGTGATACTTACATGTGAGAGAACAGAAAGTTCATACCATCTATTTGCCTTTATGACATTCACAGATGGGATCTCTTAATGTATTACATATACATTTTTATAATTATGTTATTAGTGATTTTGTATTATATTAAGAATCAATCATATTCTATTAGTATATGAAAGTTATTCCATGAATGTAAACATAAAAATAATATTAAGACTTATAATCCTGATATGCTAGATCACTTAAAAAACTGGATCAAAAGTCTGGTGTGGTGGCACATGTCCCAGAAGGTAGAGGCAGGTGGATCTCTGAGTTGGTGGCCAGCAAGGCCTACAGAATGAGTTCCAGGACAGCCAGTTCTACACAGGGAAATCGTGTCTTTAAAACTCAAAATAAAATAAAATAAACTGAATTAATATATTAGTTTGTTTTAATGAAATAATCATATAAATAATAAAATATATGTAAACATCATACATTTTACTGTGAATATGAAGTTAATTCAAAGACAACTTCACAAGTTTGCAACAGTGAACTACATCCCAAAGCTCTGGTTTCAAATAAAACATGCTATTTTTGTGTTATGAAATTATCAATTTCAGTGGGTTGAAATTAATTAAGGATTTTTGTAAATTATTGTATATTTATGTGCTCTGATTTTGCAGTTTTAATTTTTAAAATTTTTGTTTTATTTTGTATTTTAATCTCCAAAATTTCACCCTAGTTATGTTTGTGCTGTGAAGATATCACTTTATTTTTACATTATTCCTGTGGGTAACAAACTATAGGTCTGTATGATAAAATATAGTAATTGTCATTTTAGAAATTCATTTTAACATCCACCTTTTCGGATCTGTACTCCTTGAGAGGAGTCATATTCAAGACTGTGGATCTAAAATCTCATGTGACAAAAAGACTTTATTTCTCAGAGCATCTTTACAATTGCTACTTGTAATAATTTCCCGAGTTTACTTAGTTTTGCAATATATAGCATATTAAAATTAGAATAAGCTTATTTTATTATCCCTTGTGAATACTAAAAGTACTCTCTTCTCATAAGACAAACAAAATTCAGAAAGATATTTTCCCTTCACATATTTTACAGGAGATAATATTTTTTTACTTTAATATTATATAATACTTCAAACTATAGTATATTTGGGAAGTATATAAAGGTATTTATAACATATATGTAGCAAATACTAAAGAGTAGCCACACCAATCCAAGATGTTCTAGTGTGTGTAAACTATTAGTCTTTGTTCTCAGAAGCACATCTTTCTGGTAGTGTTTTTTTAATTTAAGTATTTTATTCAGATTATATCTCACTTGTATCTTCCTTTTCCCCCTCCCTCCCTCTTTCACCCTATATTCCTCCCCTATGTCTGTGACAGAAAGGGACCTCCTCCACCACTATATGATCACAGCCTGTCAAGTCTCATCCTGGTAGCCTGCTTACCCTTCCTCTGAGTGCCACCAGGCCTCCCCAAGAAGAGGATGTAGTCAAATAGGGGATACCAGAGTTCATGTCAGAGTCAGTCCCCGCTCTCCGCACAACTGGGGAGAACGTGTTGTCCATTGGCTAGATCTGAATAGAGGGTCTAGGTTTACCACATGTGTTGTCCTTGGTTGGTACAGTAGTTTGAGCACACCCTCCTTGGGTCCAGATCTGCCAACCTTGATGGTTTCCTTTTAGGTTTCTAGGACCCTCTGGATCCTTCTATTTCCCCATTTTCCCATACCTCTCTCACTTGGAGTCCCACTAGGAAGTCCCAGGAGCTATGCCAATCTCCTGCTAAGTGAAGCCTTTCAGGAGACATACCTGTTCAGTTAGTGTCCAATTATAAGTAAGTATATACCATGTGTATCTTTCTAGGTTCTAATAGTTTTAAAGGAAGATAGGAACAAGCGTTTAATTTACTTCAGTCATGGAACAATCATGAAAAAGTTATATTGGGAGAACATGATCACAAATATGTTATGTGACTTGTGTAAACAAGACACCAAGTAAACACGTGCAACCATATCCATGTTAGTGATTTTCAAATTGGTTGACTCTATATGCTAGTGGTGCTCAACCTTCCTAAGGCTGCAGCTCTTTAATACAGTTCCTCAAGTTGTGTTAGCCCAAACCATAAAATTATTACCATTGCTATTTCACAACCTTAATTTTGTTAATGTTATGAATTGTCTCTCTTTTTATGCATGCAACTCTCATTGTTGTTAGCAACTACTTAATGTTAATAAGGGAGCTGCAGACGAACTTAAAGTTGAAAAATTGTTAAATTATTCTCACTACAATTGGGAAGGCCAGACATGGACTCTGTCCCAATTTTAGGAAGGTGTCCTTATAATTGCACTATGATAAATCTGTGTTCTTATTTTCAACTGAATCTAAGAACATCTCATTTAGCAAAACCATTCTTTGAATATATCTTTCCCCTATTTGTTAATTAGCTTACTGTATTAGACTATTCAATCTATTTGTTGATATTTTCTTAGTCTACATGTCTCCTTGATTGACCATGTTTCTATGACCCGAATTACTCCCCAAGTTACTACATTCATGTCAGAATTTCATTTTTATTTTCTAGATGGCTTTTTTTCCTACATAAATAGTAGGCTTCACTAAACTAGCAGTCTACTCTGGAAATTCTACCTTCACTTAAATTCTCCTTTTACTGCATTTTCCTTGGCATAATTTGAAACTTAGAAGTTTGCTTTTTAAGTTTCCCAAAATTATCCAATCAATGATACATATTTTTCTTTTCTAATCTCTAAAATAATCCTAAATTCATTTTTATTGCCTTGTAAAGTGAAGCTACATAACACTATTAATGCATTGTTGCTATAGCTCAGTCCTGAAATCCTATCCTGTTTCTATCTTTTCTTTAATATGTAACTCTCCGAGTCATCTCTCTAGATCAAAATAGTACACTATCTTTTTCTTTCTTGATAATCAAAATGCTCAGCATGAATTTGTTACCATTCATGACTGCATCCCGTTCCATTTCTAGGCTAAGTTTGTTTCGTTCAGCTGCCACTTTTATGGTTTAAATTCCTAGCACTTTGAGTGTCATGTGTTTTCTCCAAGAATACAATCTCAATGTCAAAGTTATACATTATTTTCTTCCTCTTAAAGGTCTTAAAAGGTATTTATTTTCCTATGTGCAGGTAAGTACATGCTCTGAAATCCTCTGTTTGGCAATAGCTTCAGATCACAGGCAGAATGAATGTCCTCTTAACCTATCTTCAATGCTTGCTCCCGTGACATCCCAACACTCCCATCACAGATAACTGTGGTTTCAGAATCAAGAACTTTTCTTAGCCACAAATGCTTAAGAAAAGATAGAATTTCCCACTGTAGAAGATGTATGCTTTCCAAGAAAAATGTTTAGATTTTTCGTACAGTTTGTGCTAACTTTGCAAATCACATTCTGCCACTAATGATGCCTTTCACCCTCCAACTGATCAGGGACAACTCACTTGAATTTGTTTTTCCAGTCAAAATCTGGAGAAGTACAAATCAATCTCCAAAGTTTAAAGAAATTGGTCATAAATTCATTCACTTCTAATAAACTACCAATTACACTCCGAGGCTAAAAATTACATTTTATACATGCTGTGTAATAAGATCTGAAGTAAAACCAATGAAGAGACTAAAGTGATATATTTACTTTCCTCTGTTATAGCTGCATTGGAAACATGTTTGTACTCAAAATAAAACCCTTTTAGGGTAAGAGGATAATGTTTGGGAAATGGATAAATGAAACGCAAACCTATATTTACCCAAATGGGGGCAGCTTACAGGAGTCTGCATAAGGTACTCTTCATCAGGAATCTGTAACATTTTGTTGGACATACTTGTTTCAAGCTTCCAAACAGATGGTGGTTTGTACCCAAGTATGACTTGGTTCACTTCTAGATATCTTTGTGAAGTGGCTAGACTCTTTTAAAGGATCTCTTCGCTCTTTCTCATATGGAGGTCTTAGCACATGAGTCAGGCTTTATATGGTTTATGAGAATATGATTTTGGAGTTTGTGTGGATATGGCAAATGTAATAAAATTAGATATATAAAATGGAATCTAAACGGTTCTCAGAAGATAGTTCTGAGAGAAGCTCATATCCCCACAAGGATGCTTGTTGGAATCCAAGTGTAAAATCTAACAGTCTGTATGGGGCATGCTTATGTATTGCAGGCAAATTATAAACCTGTCACAACACCCCTCTATGATCCTTTCTCCCTGCTTCAGTCATTCAGACTCCATATGAGGCGTGCTCACTTGATTCAGAGAGCTGGTTCTCTTGGTGTCCTTCATCTCCTCTGGCTCTTACACTCTTTTCACCTCCTATTCCACAGAGTTCCCTGAGTATTGAGGGTAGGGCTTTGGTGAAGTCATCCCACTTAGAGCTGTGATCCAACGTCTCTCTCTCTCTCTGTCTCTGTCTCTGTCTCTCTCTCTCTCTCTCTGTCTCTGTCTCTCTCTCTGTCTCTCTCTCTCTTTCTCTCTCTGTCTGTCTCTCTCTCTCTCTCTCTCTCTCTCTCTCTCTCTCTCTCTCTCTCTCTCTCTCTCTCTCTCTCTCTCTCTCTCCCTCTCCCTCTCTCTCTCTGCTTAATGTCTGGCTTTGGGTCTCTGTATTTTTCTTATCTGATGCAGGAGGAAGCCTCTATGATCATGACTGAATAAGACATTAGTCTATGAGTCTAGCAGAATATCATTAAGAATTATTTTATTGTATGTTTTTTAAAAAATACCAGTAGCATTTTGTTTTATCCTAGGTTGCTAGAATACCTAGTCTATGGTTCTTCGTCACACAAATAGCCTCAGTATGAACTCTATCTCTTGGAGTGATCTTTAAGACAAATCAGACATTGGATGGCCACTCCTACAAGTTCTGTGCCAACATTGCCCTAGCATGTCTTGCAGGCAGGACATATTGTAGGTCAAAGTTTTTGAGGTTGGATTGCTGTTTACATTTCCTTTTTTGTAGCCTGAAGTATACCTTCCTGCAACAAAAGACTAGAAAATAGTCTTTATCAATGACGTGTGTAGGTGTTGTCCTCAGCAATTGGACTGCACAGTCAATTTGTAGAGAAAAGCCAATGTTTTTGGATTGTATGAGAAGACTTTTTGTTGCAAAAAGACTGCAACCCAGTCTCTGTACTGGAAGACTTCTTTGGTGATATCAGATGGCCACATGGGACTCTGCTACCCTATTATTAGGAGGCCACATTAGGATCTCATTCATATATTTTAAGTAGTTTCTAGGTTTCCATTCCAGCCCTCAAATGCCTCTCAATTCTAGATGTCTCTCCCCATACACCCTCGCTCAACCCTATTCCCATTCCCACCTGATTCTCCCATTTGTGACCAAACATTTCCTCCAGTCATCCATTAAATTTATTTTGTTTTCCACATCAAGATGAATCCACACATTTCTCTTGACCCCACCTCTTTACTTAACCAATATGGGTCTGTGTTCTGTATCTTGGTTGCCATTATTTAATGGTTAATATCCAGACATAAATGATATGTACCATATTTATATTTCTGGATCTTGGTTGTCTCACTAAGGATGTTTTTTTCTAATACTTTTAATTTGCCTGAAAATTTCATGATATCATTTTTAAACGGCTGAGTAAAACTACATTGATAAAAATTTACCACATTTTCTTTATCCATTCTTCAGCTGATGTATATCTTGATTGTTTCTAGTTTCTGACTATTTTCAATAGAGAAGTAATGCATATGGTAGAGCAAGTGTGAAAGTAATAGTATAAAGTGTCCTTTGTTTATATGCCCAAAAGTGATATAACAGGATTTTGAGATAGATGGATTGCCTATTTCCTGAGTAACCACCATATTGATTTCCATAGTGGCTATACAAGTCTGCATTCCCCACAGAAATGGATGAGTGTTTCCCTTGCTCCATATTCTTGCTATCATTTTGTGATTCATTTTAGCCATTCTGACAGATGGCATCTCAAAGTAGCTTTGATTTGCATTTTCCTGGGGGTTAAGTTTGTGAAAGATAGCTTTAAGTGTTTCTCAGCCATTTGAGCTTCCTCTATTGAGAATTCTGTTTAAATCTGTACCCTATTTTGTTTTGTTGGTAGTTGTTGTTTGGTTGGTTTTTGTTTGGTTGGTTGGCTGGTTTTGTTTGTTTGTTTGTTTGTTTTTGAGACAGGGTTTGTTTGTGTAGTCTTAGCTGACTTGGAACTAGCCCTGTAGATTAGACTGGGATCAAACTCCAAAGATGCACCTACCTCTGCTTCCAGAGTGCTGGAATTAAAGGCTTTTGCTTCACTGCCTACCAGGTACCCCATTTTTTAACTTTTCATTTGTGGTTTAAAGTTTTTAAATCTAGTTTCTTGACTTCTTTATATATTTTGGATATTAGTCCACTATCAGGTGTGGAGTTGGTAAATTCTTTTCCTAATCTGTAGGCTTGTGCTTTTTCAAAATAACAGTGTTCTTGGATTACAGAAGCTTTTCTGCTTCATGAGGTTCCATTTATCAGTTGCTGATCTTAGTTCCTGTACTACTGATGTTGTTTAGCATGTTGTCTCCTGGCTAATGAGTCAAAGGCTGTTCCCCAATTTCTCTTCCATCAGCTACAGGGTAGCTGGCTTAATGTTAAGGTCTTTGATCCATTTGGAACTTTTTTTCAGGATGATAGGTATGGACCTATTTGCATTCTTCTACATGCAGACATCCAATTTGGCCACCATCTTTTGTTGAAGATGCTGTCTTTTTCCAGTTGTATTTCTTGCTTCTCTATCAAAAGTCAAGTGTCTGTGTTTGAATATATGTCTTAGTTGTCAATTTGATTTAAAGCATATCTGCTTTTATGCCAATACCATGTGGTTTATATTACTATTGCTCTGTAGTGTGACTTAAAATGATAAATGGTAAGACATCTAGCAGTTCTTTTATTGCTTAATGGTTTAACTATGCTGTTTTTTTTTTCCTTTATGAAGCTGAGAGTTGTGTTTTCAAGTTCTATGAAGAATTGTGTTAGACCTTCTATGGGAATTGCATTGAATCTGTAGATTGCTTTTGGTACAATATATTGTTATTATGTTAATCCTACAAAGTCATGGGCATGAGAGATCTTTTCATTTTCTGATATCTTCTGATTTCATATTCGGAGGCTTGAAGGTCTTGTCATATAGGGGTTTCACTTGGCTGGCTACAATTACTCCCAAAATATTTTATTTTATTTGAGATTTTTGTGAAAGATGTTGTTTTCCTGATTTCTTTCTCATTCCATTTGTCATTTGCATATAGGAAAGCTACTGATTTGTGTGAGTTAATCTTGTATCCATAGAGTTTGCTGAAGATGTGTATGTGTGTGTGTGTGTGTGTGTGTGTGTGTGTGTGTGTGTGTGTGTGTTTTCAAATAAAGATACTTTGAGTTTCCCTTTTTAATTGTACATCTTTGATCTTCTTCAGTTGTCTTATTGCTGTAGCTAAGGCTTCAAGTACTATATTAAAGAGGTGTGGAGAGAGTGGACAACTTCATCCTACTCTTGATCTTAGTGGAATTGCTTTGATTTTCTCTTCTTTTAATTTGATGTTGGCTATAAGGTAGATTGTCCATGTATCCCTAATCTCTCCAGGACTTTTAAATGAAGACGGGTTGGAGTTTCTCAAAAGCCATCTCATCATTTAATGAGATGACCCTGTGGGGTTTTGTCTGGATGACTTGTTCAATGGTTAGTGTGCAGTATTGAATTCCCTCATTATTAGTGTGCTAGGCTCAATACATGATTAAAGAAGCAGCAGCAGTAGCACTTTCAAGAACTCTTTTGCCCTTGTGTTTGGGGCATAGATGATAAGAATTGAAATATCATGTTGGTGAGGTTTTTTTTTTCTTTTCATGAGTATGTATTGTCCTTCTGTATATCTTCTGATTAGTTTTTGCTCTCAATATGTTTTTGTTAGATATTAAAATGTCTACACCAGTTGTTTATACCAGATGTGTTTCCTTGGACTCACAGAAAGATGGGTACTGTTTTGTAATTTATTCTGTTAGTCTGTATCTTTTTATTGAGAAAATGAGACCCTTGATATTGAGGGATATCAATGATCAATGGCTGTTGATTCCTATTATTTTGTTATTATTGTTGTTGTTGATTGTGGTGGTAGTGGTGGTAATGGTGTGTGTTTCCCTTCTTTTTGTTTTGATGGTATGAGGTTATTTATTCTCTGTGCTTTATGGGTATACTTAACTTCCTCAGGTTGAAGTTTTCTTTTTAGTACCTTATACAGAGCTGGGTTTGTACATAGATAGTTGTTTAAAATTGGCTTACCTTATTTTCTTCATCTATGATACTTGAAATTTTTCTTGAGTATAATAGTCTAGACTGACACTTGTGGTCACTCAGAGTCTGCAGCACATTGTCCAGGACCTTCTAGCTTTTAGGGTCTCCATTAAAAAGTTAGGTGTTAAAAAATAGGCAGACTACCAAGATAAAACTTGTTAGCCTGAGACCAAAAAATGGGGAAGGAGATCCTTCTCAGACATGGACCTAAGGGAGGGTAATAGGGTGGGGTTGGGAGGGTAGGAGGAATGGAAGGCTACGAGTGATGGGA
Source organism: Acomys minous (assembly GCF_964271855.1). Lineage (NCBI taxonomy): Eukaryota > Metazoa > Chordata > Mammalia > Rodentia > Muridae > Acomys > Acomys minous. The sequence continues at coordinate 91,256,612 of NC_140491.1, read as the reverse complement.
GAACAATTGAGTTGGAATCTGAATAAATTAATTAAAAAAAGAAAAGTTAGGTGTAATTCTAATAGGTCTTTTTCTCTTGCAGTGTCTAATATTCTTTTCTCCCTTGCAGCTTTTACTTTTCTTTACTTTGTACATTTAATCTTTTGATTATTATGTGCAAAGGGATTGTCTTATTTGGTATTCTGCATGTTTCTTGTAACTCTATAGGCATCTCCATCCTTAGGTTAGGGAAATTTTCTTCTATATTTTTGCAGAAAATATTTTCTGGATGTTGGAGCTGAGCTTCTTCTCCTTCCTCTATTGCTATTATTATTATTAATATTTTGTCTTTCCATAATGTCCCAAATTTCCTGAATTTTTTGGTTTTGTTCTTGTACTTGACTTTTTTGAGAAATATATCCATTTCTTCTATCATATTTTCAATGTCTGAGATTCTTCCGTTTCTTATATTCTGTTCATGAAGCTTGCCTTGGGTATTCCTGTTCAAATCTTATATACTTTTCATTTCCAGAATTCCCTGAGTTTGAATTTTCTTTATTGCTTCTGTTTACATTTTTGGGTCACTGAATGCTACTGTTTTCTTCGATTTCTTTAAGGAATTTACTAATTTCTTCTTTGTGGACCTCTATCATCTTTATACAGGTAGTTTTACTTTTTTATTTTTTTTTCCCCTTTGCTGCGGCTATGTTGGAATTTTCAGGGCTTGATGTGGTACAATAGCAAGTTTCTAGTGGAGATATATTGTCCTGGCTATTATTGATTGTGTTTTTAGATTGGTTTCCAGGCATCTGGGATTGGGTTGATATCTGGGATTGTCATCATTGGGTGGGTGATTTGTTTCGTGGTTTGTGTTTCCTCTCTGGGCTCTTAGAAAATGTGATGCTATGCATTTCCAAATAGAAATTTTTCTTTCGTCCTGATATTTGTGGCCACTGGGGCTCCACATAAAATATGTTTGGGGTATTGGGAGCTGGCACTTAGGGATGGTAATAGGCTTGGTGTCTAAGGGCATCCACAAGAAGAAAGATAATGGAGTGGTCAATAAGGATATGCTTATTTTGTGAACAGAGGTCAACACAGAAGGTCTGCTATAGCAACAGAGATGAGATGGGAATGTGGCTCTTCAGAAACAGAGGAGAGGGTAAGTGTTGGGTCCCAGCCTGTGGGAAAATTTGAATCAGGGTTCACCTGAAAGAGGGAGTGGGGATTGAAAGTAGGATACAGAGACTTGAGAAATAACAAATCAAGTCAGGAAATATCTGATCAAGATTCACTTTATTGCTGACTAGCAGGAACATATATAGGGCAAGGTCAATAGGATCTATGCTTATCTCACTCACCCTTGCCCCCAGGCAAGAATGCAATAGCCTAAATTGCTCCCTGTACAGGCGGTAAACCTTAAACCCCTACCCAGATCTAGCCAATGGACAGAACACTCTCCACAGTAGAGTGGAGAGTGGGATATTACTTTCTCACATACTCTGGTGCCTCACTTTTGACCATGTCCCCTGGAGGGGGAGACCTGGTGGCACTCAGAGGAAGGACAGCAGGTTACCAAGAAGAGACTTGATACCCTATGAACATATACAGGGGGAGGTAATCCCCCTCAGGAACAGTCATAGGGGAGGGGAATAAGGGGAAAATGGGAGGGAGGGAAGAATGGGAGGATACAAGGAATGGGATAACCATCGAGATGTAACAAGAATAAATTAATAAAGGAGAAAAAAAAAGAAAAAGAAAAAAAAAAAGAACTTCCTAGTTCTCTGAGTAGTTCCTTGTAAGAACTTCCTAGATCCTCTGGTTGGTTCCAAGTGGAGACTTCTCTACTTCTTTCAAAAGTAAATAGTCCAAAGATGGCCTAGAACAAAAGACCTCATGGTGAGGTAAAGGTCAGCAACTCGAAGGTCACAGCATACAGCCTAAGCACAGGATTTCTAACATGGCAGAATTTGTCATGGGTCCCCACAAGTAAGATCTACAAAGAACCCACCTGCTGTCTTGGCAGAGTGAACTGTGGTTCAGCAGGAAGCTCCTGCTGATTTTTGGGGCTGGGACAAAGCAATGTTTGAGGGAAGGAGGTTAGAAAGGGCAGGTCTGTGGGATCTATGGGAAAAGAGGGGTCGGAAAAGCTACCACAGGCATTCTGCTGCAGGGCTAGGAATGAGACTGGAGTGTCAGATTTAGGGTAACAGAGGGAGAAGGTAGGATCTGTAGAGATTTTTTCTGGCAGGCATGGACTATAGGTTACCAGGGGGTGCCTCCTGGCACTGGGGCGTGGATAAAACTACTAGTGGGTGAAGAGAGGTTAGAAGGGATGATCTGTGTGGTTCAATAGGAACGGGAGCAGGAGGACAGGAAGAGCTGCCACAGGTGTTCTGCTGTAGAGTTGAGGATGCTACTGCTGTATTGGATCTGGGGAAGCAGAGCTGTTGCACTTATTTTAAAAAATTGAATTATGAGGCATAAGATCAAGACCCCTTGCTACAAATTCAGCCATGATGTCTGTCAATATTTCATTCCTGTTAAAAGAAGATTGGTGATTTCTTGAAATAGAAGGAAATACTTACTGCATATTGCCAAAGTCAAGATACAGTCTAATTGTAAAATTTATCTCATTTTTTAGTCATACAATTGCACTTGCACATAAACATGGTTTAAACATTCAGGAGCCATTTACATGGCATTTATCTTTACCTAGTTTATATGAAATTATAAATATTTAATCATAGAATTATATAGTGAAAATTAATTCAGAAAATTAACATGGGCAAACAAAGACCTAGATGCTTTAACATATAATTTGAATACGTCAAGAAAAATAAAGTAGTAAATAACTGAAGGACATTTTGAAACTTGAGAAATAGTTAATGTAATCAGTAAGTCCTAGACAGGTGCTAAGAGGTGAAATGAATGAGAGAAGCAATTCCCTCTGCAGGGAAGACTGGACAATATAGTCACCTAAAAATGTATTCAGGAAACAGCTGAAATGTAATTAAGTCATTTAATAAATAATGCAATTAGTAGTATTTAAGGACTACCTTGTTTATTTATATAAACTACACTATACTATTTACATAAGCTATTTACATAAACTACAAGATAAGAAGGGGAAGGAAATTTTTTAAAGTTTTCTGCTCACTTAAGAAAAAGGTAAGAGAGCCCAGAAAAGGAATTCCCACAGACACAGACACAGACTGCTGGAGAGAAAGAATGTTCTACCATGGGAGACAAATTAGGTACACAGAATTAAGGAAATAGAGGAAATATTTCACATTTGCTTAAGAATCTAGAACACCTGTCATATGACTCTGGTCAACCATCTGACCCAGCGTTTTCTAGAAGGAAGTAAAAGGAAAGGAATCAGTCCATCTGTATATACCCATATATGTACATGTAGTGAAAGTTTTGGGTTTTTTTTTTATATGTTTTGTGTTTTGATCCCTGATATGGGGATCAAATGTTTTTAGTTCATCCTTAGTTGAAAACAAAATCATGAGAGGGCACATGATCTTGGTCAGCTGGAAAAAGACTCAGGAGAGGCGTGTGTGTTAGGATTTTGCTTCATTTTGCCTACCTATGATGTCATTGCTTACCTGCCATGAGGGCATGGCTCTGCCCAGGGCCTCATAACTGGACAAAGTGTCCACGTGGTCCCCTCTCTACTCACTCTATAATTTCCCTCTCTTTCTCTTTCTCTCTCCCTCTCTCTGTCTCTGTCTCTCTCTCTCTGAGGTACCCCTCCCCCATTTCCTTTTCCTCCCATGCTCATTCAATAAGCTCCTCATAAGATAATATCTGGTATCCTGTATCTATCATTATTTTATTCTTAAATATATAAGACCTTTGTTGATGAAAAGCAAATCTGCAAGAGGGCACATGATGTTTTCATGGAAGCTCTCTTCTGAGAGGGCACGTAATGTTTTGCTGAGAACAGACACATGTGAGGGTTTGTGATGTTTAAAAAGATTATAAATAAAAGCCCACAGAGAGTGAGAGGACACTTTTGGATTGCTATTCTATGCAGCAGTATAGATTCCTTTGCTAGTCTTTTCTGGTCTTCGCTTGGCAGGGAGGAATGCTCCAGAGAGCTTGTGGTACTCCGTCTGAGTCTGGCCACTTCCTCTGACTTGTGCCAATTTAGTAGAGCCTTGTTGTTTCTGCTGGATGATGCCATTGCTACTGATTTGTGCTGCTGTTTGGTGTTTCCTATTGTACTGGACAGCTGGTATCCTGATAACACAGAGTGGGATTGGCCCAAGATACTACATCTATAAAGGTTCACATTTCCTGCTCCTATTAACCTTCGTTCTCTCCTGCTTCTGTTCGGTGGGTTGAAAGGGAGGCAGTAGTGTTTAAGAACCCTAAATAAAGTCAGTTTTTGAAATATTTAAGCCTACATATGCATATATATATATATATATATATATATATATATATATATATATATATACACACACACACACAAAGGTAATATGTGTATGATATGTAGATATGTCAATGAATAAAGATATATTTTCTATGCACATGGGTTTAACTGATATTTTGAAGTTATATAAAGAGTGCCAAATTATTAAGTAATACAGTTCATGTTTCATAGGACCCATCACCTTAGGAATAAAATTTAAAGATATATTAGGCTGTGTAATGAAATAGAAAAAGTGAGAGGAGACTTGATGGTGTAACAGCTTGTGAGGGACTCGAGCCAAGTATAATGATCTGATTAGAACTCAGGTATACCAAGTGTCCTCCATATCCTTTTGTCTCTTGTGGCTCCAGGCTGCTGTGTTAATTATGCTGTTTTCATCCATTGTTTTTATATGGATTTGTGCCACAGTGCCTGGCTATTAAGAACATGTCAGAGGCAGAAAATTCTGTTTGGCACTGCCATATTATCTGACAGTACTGTTTTAAAATACTATTATATGTATCTAATGGATGACCTTGTAATTAGAAGAGACAAATTATCTTTCAATGTATGATATAATTCTATATAGTAATATACAAAATTAGTGTGCTGAGATTTTTGAGCTTTACCATCACTCCTCGGAATTTACTATAAAATGCTTTTGAATATCTAAAGGCCAAAGACAAATTATAACATTAGAACTAAAACAAAAATAAAACTATATATCAAACAGACATATGATTGCTAACTTTATAATTAATGATGAAAAATAAGGCTGTGAATTAGGCATCTCATGTTCCCTCTTTTTTTTGGCTATTTTATTTTTAAAATATTTTTACATATATATTTGTATTATTACACATAAATAGAATAAACTACATAGAACAAGAAGAACATTCATAGTGTTTTTGGCTATTTGTATTTGGCAAAAATGAAGAAAACATCTTTTTTACTTTGGTGAGTCTAAAATTCTGAATGTAAATCAATATATATTATGTATCATCTCTATCAATTTACAACATCTATCTAGACCTAAAAACATCTTAACCCCTAAACAAGTAAGTTTAATTGTAAAACAAAATTTTATGGTCTTCAATCCCATTGAATACTTCAGAGGGAATAAAATTAATTACCTGAGTAAATAGGGAGTGGAGATTAGTAGCTTCCAATGTGAAAAAAAAATGACAGACAGTTTGCTGCCTGAGCAGTCACCCAAAACTCTCCATAATGTTCAAGTATCATCTTCAGGTTTCTGGCCCAGTATATCTGAAATACATATTTGTGAGACAGTAACTATTGAGGACTTGCTTACCTTTTCTTTTTTTTTTCTTTCCTTATTTTTTTTATTAATTTATTTTTGTTACATCTCAATGGTTATCCCATCCCTTGTATGAGGATACATACACGGGGTGCAGAGAAGAAGGTATATTGTTTCTTGTTTGGGTGAAAGGTTCTGTAGATATCTGTTAGATCCATTTGACCCATGGCATTGGTTAATGATGTTATTTCTCGGCTTAGTTTCTGTTTCAATGACTTATCCTTCAGTGAGAGTAGGGCTTCCGTTCTTCCCTCCCTCCCATTTTCCCCTTATTCCCCTCCCCATGACTGTTCCTGAGGGGGATTACCTCCCCCTGTATATGCTCATAGGGTATCAAGTCTCTTCTTGGTAACCTGCTGTCCTTCCTCTGAGTGCCACCAGGTCTCCCCCTCCAGGGGACATGGTCAAAGGTGAGGCACCAGAGTATGTGAGAAAGTCATATTCCACTCTCCACTCAACTGTGGAGAATGTTCTGACCATTGGCTAGATCTGGGTAGGGGTTTAAAGTTTACTGCCTGTATTTTCCTTGGCTGGTGCCTTAGTTTGAGCGGGACCCCTGTGCCCAAATCTGCCTATCATAATGTTCTACTTGTAGGATTCTAGGACCCTCTGGATGCTTCTACTTTGCTATTCTCCCATGCTTCTCTCATCTAGAGTCCCAATAGGATGTCCTCCCCTCTGTCCCAGTTTCCTGGTAAGTGAAGGCTTTGGTGGGACATGCCCCTTGGGCTAGTATGCAGATATAAGTGAGTATATACCATTTGAGTCTTTCTGCTTCTGGGTTAACTCGCTCATTATGATCATTTCTAGCTCAATCCATTTATCCACAAATTTTCGGGAATTCCTTGTTTTTAATAGCTGAGTAGTATTCCATAGTGTATATGTACCACAGTTTCTTTTCCATTCTTCTACTGAGGGACACTTAGGCTGTTTCCACGTTCTGGCTATTATGAATAAGGCCGCTATGAACATGGTTGAGCAAATTTTCTTGTTGTGTGCTGGAGCATCTTCTGGGTATACTCCTAGGAGTGGAATAGCTGGGTCTTGAGGAAGCTCTATTCCCATTTTTCTGAGATAGCACCAGATAGATTTCCAAAGTGGCTATACTAGTTTGCATTCCCACCAGCAATGAAGGAGTGTTCCTCTCTCCCCATATCCTCGCCAGCATGTAGTGTCACTTGAATTTTTGATCTTAGCCATTCTGATTGGTATAAGATGGAATCTCAGAGTTGTTTTAATTTGCATTTCCCTGATGACTAAGGAGGTTGAGCATTTCGTTAAGTGTTTCTCAGCCATATGATATTCCTCTGTTGAGAATTCTCTGTTTAGTTCCAAGCTCCATTTCTCAATTGGGTATTTGGTTTGGTGGTGTTTAATTCTTTATATATTTTGGATATTAGACCTTTGTCAGATGTAGGGTTGGTGAAGATCTTTTCCCAGTCTGTAGGCTGTTGCTTTGTTCTCTTGACAGTGTCTCCTGCCTTACAGAAGCTTCTCAGCCTCATGAGGTCCTATTTATTGATTGTTGACATTAAGGCCTGGGCTGTTGGTGTTCTGTTTAGGAAGTTGTCTCCTGTGCCAATATGTTCCAGGCTCTTCCCCACTTTTTCTTCTAAGTGACTTAGTGTCTCTGGTTTTATGTTGAGGTCTTTAATCCACTTGGATTTGAGTTTTGTGCAAGGTGACAAATATGGGTCCAGTTGCATTTTTTTACACATAGACATCCAGTTAGACCAGCACCATTTGTTGAAGATGCTATCCCTTTTTTATTGAATGGATTTGGCTTCTTTGTCAAAAATCAAGTGACCATATGTGTGTGGATTCATATCTGGGTCTTCGATTCCACTGATCAACCAGCCTGTTGCTGTGCCAGTACCATGCTGTTTGAATTACTATTGCTTTATAGTAATGAAGCCTACTTGGTCATGATGAATGATATCTTTGATGTGTTCTTGTATTGTTTTGCAAGTATTTTATTTATTATTTTTGCATCGATGTTCATCAGAGAAATTGGTCTGAAATTCTCTTTCTTTGTTGAGTCTTTGTGAGGTTTAGGTATCAATGAGACTATGGCCTCATAGAATGAATTTGGTAATGTTCCACCCATTTCTATCTTTTGGAGTACCTTGAAGAGTATCAGTATTAGCTCACCCTTGAAGGTCTGGTAGAATTCTGCACTGAAACCATCTGGCCTTGGGCTTTTTATGGTTGGGAGACTATCAGTGATTGCTTCTATTTCTGTAGGGGAAATAGGACTATTTAGCTTGTTTATCTGTTCTTCACTCAACTTTGGCAAGTGAAATTGATCAAGAAAATCGTCCATTTCCCTTAGATTTTCAAATTTTGTGGCATATATGCCTTTAAAGTAGGATCTTATGATTCTTTGTATTTCTTCAGTGACTGTTGTTATGTCTCTTTTTTCCTTTCTGATTTTGTTGATTTCAATACTGTCTCTCTGCCTTTTAGTTAGTTTGGTTAACGGTCTGTCTATCTTGTTGATTTTCTCAAAGAACCAGCTCTTGATTTTGTTGATCCTTTGGACTGTTTTCTTAGTTTCTAATTTGTTAATTTCACCCCTGAGTTTGATTATTTCCAGACGTCTACTCCTTTTGGGTGTTTCTACTTCTTTTTTTTTCCCCCTAGGGCTTCCAGTTGTGTCATTAAGGTGCTTATGTGTGATGTTTCCAATATCTTTTTACAGGCACTTACTGCTATGAATTTTCCTCTTAGCACTGCTTTCAATGTATCCCACAAATTTGGGTATGTTGTTCCTTCATTTCATTGAATTTCAGAAACTCCTTGATTTCTTTCTTTATTACGTGTTTAGTTTCCACGTACATGTAGGCTTTTTGTTATTTCTGTTGTTGTTGAATTGCAGCCTAAGCCCATGGTGATCTGATAGGATACAAGGTATTATTTCAATCCTCTTGTATCTGTTGAGGCTTGCTTTGTGACCTATGATGTGATCAATTTTGGAGAAGGTTCCATGGGGTGCAGAGCAGAAGGTATATTCTTTCTTGTTTAGGTGAAAGGTTCTATAGATATCTGTTAGATCCATTTGACCCATGGCATTGGTTAATGATGTTATTTCTCAGCTTAGTTTCTGTTTCAATGACTTATCCTTCAGTGAGAGTTGGGTGTTGAAGTCTCCCACTATTATTGTGTGGGGATTGATGTGTGGTTTAAGCCTTTTTAGCAGATCTTTTACAAATGTGGGTGCCCTTGTCTTGGGAGCATAGATGTTCAGAATTGTGAAGTCATCTTGGTTGACTTTACCTTTGATGAGTATGAAGTGTCCTTCTGCATCCCTTTTGATTAATTTTGGCTGAAAGTCTATTTTGTTCAATATTAAAATGGCTACTCCTGCTTGCTTCTTGTGACCATTTGCTTGGAATATTTTTTCCAACCTTTTACCCTGAGGTAATGCCTATTGTTATGGGTGAGATGTGTTTCTTGAATGCAGAAGATTGTTGGATCTTGTTTATGCGCTCATTCAGTTAGTCTGTGTCTTTTTATTGGAGAATTGAGACCATTGATGTTGAGAGATATTAATGACCAGTTACTGTTAAGAGTCTTAATTTTGATTTGGTTCCAGTCGAGCATTTGTGTAGTTGTGTTTTTGCCATGGTATAGTTATCTATTTCCTGAGTAGTTTTGGTTGTAGCTTGACCCTTTGGGATGGAGTTTTCCTTCTAGTACCTTCTGTAAAGCTGGATTTGTAGATAGGTACTGTTTGAATTTGTGTTTGTCATGGAATATTTTGTTTTCTCCATCAATGGTTATTGATAGTTTTGCTGGGTAAAGTAGTCTGGCCTGGCATCTGTGGTCTCTTAGGGTTTGCAGGATCTCTGTCCAGGCCCTTCTGGCTTTGATGGTCTCTGCTGAGAAGTCAGGTGTAATTCTGATAGGTTTGCCATTAAATGTTATTTGACCCTTTTCCCTTGCAGCTTTTAATATTTTTCTTTGTTCTGTATGTTTTGTGTTTTGATTATTATGTGATGGACAGTTTTTCTTTTCTAGTCAATTCTATTTGGTGTTCTGTAGGCCTCTTGTATGTTTACAGGCATCTCTTTCTTTAGATTGGGGAAATTTTCTTTTATGATTTTTTTGAGAATAGTTTCTGGGCCTTGGAGACCGATATCTTTTCTTTCTTCAATGCGTATTATCCTCAGATTTCTTCTTTTCATGGTGTCCTTAATTTCTTGGATGTTTTGTGTCAAGAGATTTCCAGATTTTGCATTTTCCTTAATGGTTGCTTCAAGATCTGTGATTGTATCTTCTAGACCTGAGATTCATTCCTCCATCTATTGGATTCTGTTAGAAAAGCTCACCTCTGTGTTGCTCACCTTCTTCTCTGAGGTCTCACATATTTGTTCTTCTTCTGTCTGTGTGTTTATCATTGAATCCATTTTCATCTTCAGATCTTGAACTGATTTTTTTTCCTTCATCTGATTGTTTGTATATTCCTGAGTTTCTTCCATTGCCTCTTTATAGGTCTTCAGAGCTTGAACCGTTTTATTTATTTATTTCATCTGGTTATTTGCATTTTCCTGAAATTTTTCCAGTTCCACTCTATGTGCTTCTTTTTTTCCCCTTTTTTTATTAATTTATTCTTGTTACATCTCACTGGTTATCCCATCCTTTGTATCCTCCCATTCTTCCCTCCCTCCCATTTTCTCCTTATTCCCCTCCCCTATGACTGTTCCTGAGGGGGATTACCTCCCCCTGTATATGCTCATAGGGTATCAAGTCTCTTCTTGGTAACCTGCTGTCCTTCCTCTGAGTGCCACCAGGTCTCCCCCTCCAGGGGACATGGTCAAAGGTGAGGCACCAGAGTACGTGAGAAAGTCATATCCCACTCTCCACTCTACTGTGGAGAATGTTCTGACCATTGGCTAGATCTGAGTAGGGGTTTAAAGTTTTATGGCCTGTATTGTCCTTGGCTGGTGCCTTAGTTTGAGCAGGATCCCTGGTCCCAAGTCAGCCTATCATAATGTTCTACTTGTAGGTTTCTAGGACCCTCTGGATCCTTCGACTTTGCCATTCTCCCATGCTTCTCTCATGACCAAGTAGGCTTCATTCCAGGCATGCAGGGATGGTTTAATATACTGAAATCCATCAATGTAATCCACCATTTAAACAAACTGAAAATAAAAAATCACATGATCATCTCTTTAGATGCAGAGAAAGTGATAAAATCTAACACCCATTCATGTTTAAAGTTTTAGAGAGATCAGGGATACAAGGCACTTTCCTCAACATAATAAAGGCTATATACATCAAGCCAATAGCCAAAATCAAAGTAAATGGTGAGATACTCAAGGAAATTCCTCTAAAATCAGGAACAAGCCAAGGCTGCCCACTCTCTCCATATCTCTTCAATATAGTACTCGAAGTTCTAGCCAGAGCAATAAGACAACAAAAGGAGATCAAGGGTATCGAAATGGGAAAGGAGGAAGTCAAATTATCCCTATGTGCTTCTTTTATGTGTCTCACCTGTTTGGCTGCGTCTTCCTGCATTTGTTTTCGAATTTTATTTGTTTCCTCCATTATCATGCTCATTACCAAGGATTTGAGGTCATTTTCTTGTATTTCCGTTGTATTTGAGTTCTCTGGGTTGTTTTCTTTGGGATAGCTGGAAACTGGAGACATCATATTGTTTGGGGGTTTTTTGCGTATGCTTTTACGCTGTCCTTTAGACATCTTGCCATCTTTGTCTTTGTTGGATAGCTTCCAGAGTTGGATGAAGGGAGTCTGATGATAGATTCACTTGTTTTCTCATGATTTCCATAGGCTGGAAGCTCTGATGCTTCACTGGTGTGGAAGGCAGGAGGTTAGCCCTGTCGTTTTGGGTTCTCACAGCCAGTGATACTCAACTCCCCTGTGCTGTGGGTCCTGCAATCGTTCTGGGTCTTTGAATGAGCGTTGGGTCAGGCCAAGGTATTCACAGCCTTCTGGGTCCCCTGCTAAGCCCAGTCAGGGACACTGGGCCCAGAACCAAGCACCGAGCTCAGCTAGATTCTCAGGGCCTGACCCGTCTGCCGAGCTCAGCTAGGGATTCTGGGCCCAAAATGCACACAGGATCCAGCTAGACTTTTTGGGCTGGGACTGTGCACCAAGCTCAGCTAGGGACTTTTGGCCCAAAGTGTGTGTTGTGGTCAGTTACTGACTCAGGGCCCAAACCGTCCACCAAGCTCCGCCAGGAATTCTGGATTCAAACTGCACACTGTCCAACCAGAGTCTTAGAGCCGGGACTGTGCCAAAAGCTCAGCTAGAGTCTCTGGTCCCAATCTGTCTGCCAAGCACAGTTAGGGACTCTGACCCCAAACGGCACGCCGAGCTCCACCCGAGTCTCCGGAGCAGAATTGTGCACCGTGCTCAGCCAGGGACTCTGGACTCTCATACTGCGTGCTGAGTTCAGCCCGGGAAACTGTGTGGATAGTCCAGCCAGAGTCTTAGGGCCGCCAAGCCTGTGCGCACAGCTCAGCTAGAGTCTCTGGACCCAATCTGCATGGCAAGTCCAGCTAGGGCCTCTGGGCTGAATCTACATGCTGACCTCAGCCTACATCAGCACCCCAGAACTGCCCATTGAGCTGAGCTTGTGTCTCAGGCAGAACTGCTCGCTGAGCTGAGCTAGTGCCTCCGGTGGAACTGAGCACTCCTCCCAGCCTGTGTCACAGCAGGGGAGCTGCCGCTGAGCTGAGCTGGTGCCCAGGGTGGAACTGAGTGCTTTGCCCAGCCTGCGTCCCAGCAGGGGAGCTGTGGCTGAGCTGAGCTAGTGCCTTGTGCAGAATTGCTTGCTGAGTTGAGCCAGCATCTCTATGGCACTGTGTACTGAGCTGAACCCGGGACTCTGGGGCTGAACTGTCTGCCGAGTCCAGTTTGGGTCTCAAGGCACCACGCGACCCAAATCCTGTCCAGAGTCCCCTCTCCCGCAGCAACTCCCACTAGCCACCACACCAATCGCTTCCACCAGATGGCTCTGAACTGCAAACCTCAGCCACCGCCGCTGCTGACGCTGGTGCCTCTGTGCCACTGCTGATGCCTCTGCCACTGCTGCTCTGATCTGAGAAAATCCGTGTTCCTCCCATGTGCAGGGGCACACAGGTCCTCTGCACCCTGTTCCCTCCGAACCGTGGAGCACTCCTGCTGCCGTGGTGTGGGGACCTTAGTGTTCCTGGCTCAGAAATCTGTGAAATTCCCTGAATTGTTCACTGGAGCTTCCAAACACGCCATCTTGGATTCCTCACTTACCTTTTCTTGGCAGAATTTGGCTATTGACTCTGCATGCATCCAAGCTTACCCATTTTTAGCAGAATTCTGTCAGTGGCCAAAATGAGGACATTTTGTCCAATGGTTGGTTTGCTACTTTTGAAGCCATCTCCATAAGGAGGTTCTTTGATACTCATCATCTTCTTTGAAGTAGGCTGAGTGTTGCCATAAGTTACCCTGTCTTATTGTCAATGAATCTTTAAAGTAGTATTAAAAGCATCTTTAAATGCCATATTCTGTATGTCTCTGAGGTTTTTGAAGACCTTATGTAACTATTTTACCTTATCTATCTATATTATCATATCTATCTGCTGAACATAGGATGTATATTCTTGTGATAGACTAGTAATTGACATTACCATGATTTGATCAACGAACAACTTCTATGACTTACTTATTAAAAAGGGCCTATAGTAGCTCTTTCAAAGTATTGGAAGTAAACCTTGTATTCTATTTGAGTTATATAGGTACAATACCTCATATTACTATATATATATAGTGTGTGTGTGTGTGTGTGTGTGTGTGTGTGTGTTAAGAGTAATCTTAAATTAGAATGCTAAACCAATGTATCAAAATTTAAATTTATTTTGAATCAATACATAAAATTCTATATCAATGAATTAAAATTCACCTTATTTGTACATAACAAGTAATGCCTTACGTTGAGTAGATTCAATAATCTACTTTTTGTCCCATCATCACTATATATTTTTATATTCCCTGTTCTTTTTTACCTCAGAAAAAATGAGGTTTCATTTTATTTATTTTGTATTTTAATTACAGGATAACTATATCACATTCCCCTTTCTTTTTTTCTCTGATGAAGTGTGATGATTATACTTACTGACAATATAATGATGAGACTTAAAGTGCAGTTGGAATTTATAATTGTCTAATAAATTATTAGTAGTATATTCTTTTCTAAGATCTATGTCTTGTCATTAGGACTGGGAAATGATTTCCTTCTAAAATAAGGCGCGCGCGCACACACACACACACACACACACACACACACACACACACACACACAACTTTCAGACCTATACCCATGATGAACATAGATAAAAATGTTCTAAATAAAATATTAGCAAAATGAATAGAAGCATATAATCAGAATATTATTTATAATGATCTAGTTGACTTTGTTCCTGAAATGCATGGTTAGTTTAATATATATAAGTGAATTATTATTATGGCTTGAATAAATGAATTAATTAGAAATTACACAATCATCTTAATAGATGAAGAGAAATCCTTTGATGGTGTTTTCATGATCAAATCTCTAAACAGTGTAGGACAAAAGAGAACATACCTCTGTATCATAAATGCTATATATGACAATCTCATGGCTAACATTATTCTAATGGATAAAACTTGAAGCAATCAATACCTAATACTTACCAATAAAATCAAGGAGAAGACTGGACTGTCTTCTATGATACTACTATCCAATATAGTGCCAGAAGCACTACTGGAGCATAAGTCAAGAATAGGAAATTAAAGAAATAGAGTTAGGATAAGAAGAAGTGAGATTATCTCTGTTTGCAGAAATACAGTATTATACATAAAACTTCTAAAAAAATTCTAGCAGATAATTTCTAGAAACCATAAAAAAATTCAGCAAAGTGGGAAGGTACAAAATCATCTTACATAACACATGCATATAACAAATACTTCTTGAAGAAATCATTGTCATATTCTCATTTACAATAGCTGAGAAGACAATAAAATATCATAGAATAAACCTGATTAAGGAGATAAAATACCTCTACAACGAATAATTCAAATCTCTAAAAATACAGATTTAGAAAAACACTAGAAAATGGAAAAATATCTTGTTTAAGAATTTGCAGAATTAGTATTACAAAAGTGATCATGCTAATAAAAGCAATTTACAGATTCAATCTAATCCCTAACAAAATAGCCACAATATTCTCCATAGAAATAGTAAAAATAAAAAACTATCATAAAGTTCATATGGAACTTGCATGGTTGCTTTGTGCAAAAGAGGTTGGAACAGATTATGAGGTGAATGTGAGAGATGTCTTAGATACAACTTTAATGTTTTAAAAATGATCATGTACCAGCCTCTTATGGAGATATAAATAAGGACTGGTTTTAAACACTGAGAAAATATACAAACAAGAAGTGATGGCGTATTAGAGAGCCAGAAAGGGAGGGGCACTTCAAGGAGTGCTTCTCTTGACTTGTGAGGCAACATGAAGGAAGGGCATCCAAGGGAAGAGGAAACATGGGAGAAATTCCTGATTCAAATCATGCATGCTCATGAGCTATAGATAAGTTTATTCTTAGAAGCAAAAAAGTACAAAAACAGATATCAAGTGTAGAGGAATTTTAATTTAGAACATGGTTGTTCTTGCAAGAGATTACATGTAGAGCCCTTCTTGGTCTGTGTGGTCTGGCTGGAATGTAGAGATTCTGGATGGTGATAGCATGCACTTTTAATCCAGGAGACAGGGACAGATCTCTGAGTTCAAGGCCAGCCTGTTAGAGAGCAAGTTTTAGGTAAAGAAAAGCTTGGGTCCAGGCACGGTGGTACAGGCCTTTAATGCCAAACAATGAAAGTAAAGTTAGTTAGTTGAAGGGAGAACACATGTTTGAAAGTGATATCTAATTGAGTGGCAGAAAAAGTGAAGAATCAGAGAAAGATTTGACAGAATAGGATACGCAGTCTCAGGAGAACAGAACAGGAAAGGGATGCTAAGAGTGGTGAAGAAGGGGAGAGCAGACAGTTTTACTGGGACAGTTATACAGGCACAGTTGAAAAGAGAGAGACAGAGAGAGACAGAGACAGAGAGAGACAGAGAGAGACAGACACAGAGACACACAGAGACACACAGAGACACAGACACAGAGACACAGAGAGAGAACAAGCTAGACAAAGGCAAAGAAGAAGATTTCTGAATTTCTAGAGTTAGTTTGAAGCCAAGCATAGTAGTTCAGAGAAGCTGAGAGAAACAAGTTTGAATCACCCAGCTTAGAGAGGCATCTGAGCCAGAATAGTTGAGTTGAATCAGCCAGCCAGAGCTCATAAAGAACAAGGAAGAGAAAGCTTAATCAGCAGTAAGTCTCAGAGGCTGAAAACATTCTAAGCCTAGATTAGATTTTATAGAGGCTAAAAGTTTCCAGGACTAGGCCTAGACAAGCAGATGACAATTACATCAGGAAAATAAAAGTTATTTTTATAATGAGGTGTCATTTAATTGAAATTTTTATTTCTTTCAAGTGAGGAGATAAAGCAGTATAAAATTTTAGAGATTTATTAATATGTATGCATATGTATGCAAAGCCTTTGCAGTGTTGCTGAGATGCCTGCCTTGTAATGAATATAAACTATATCACCCATCATTCTGAAATAGTTGAAAAAATTAGACCAAATAAATGACTTATTGTTTAATATAATTTCTTTGAAGAATGACTATAATATAAGAAACTAAATTAACATCCCAAGCTAAATTTAGATGATTAGGGTTTTTAATGTCTGTAATGGAAATAAAATGTGGAATTATAGAATTGTAAAATATCTCCTCACTATCTGCCTTCTTTCAGCACATATGACAATACTCCTGAGATTTCCTGTATCTCAAAAATTTATAGTGAAAGATATTTCTGAACAATATGCACCAAAGCCACATTTTCCACAACAGCAATTCCTAATTCTTATTGATGAGTTCCAGAAAGGTATATTTATAGCTTCATGAAAATAATGACTAAAATTCAGAAAATTAGTAAAAAATTTTTGTATATTTTAGAATTTAGGTTATTTGTGAAGCTATAATTCACACGAACCTTGATATGAAGTGCAAAACATCAAGTTTTAACTTAAATGTGAAGTATTTGGAACAGAAGAGATAGATTAATGGATGTTTGCTGCACAAGAATCCTCATCTCAGCACTTTACAACAAGATGGGAGGCAGAAACAGGAAGTCCCTGAAGCTTTACAGAGCAGCTAGCCTGGGATACTCAGCAAAAAGAAGAGAAGATATCTCAAGCAAAGTACATGTGAAGACCAACACATGAAGTTGTCCTCTATATGCACGCCCACACACAGACACACACACATGCACACACACACAAACACACAAATAATGGGTCAATGCCCTAATCATTTAAGATTCTTGAAGATCCAGACAGGGTCAATACATTCAACAGTGGAAGCATGTGTGCAATGTGCTACTAGATTATATTAAAAAAGAAACTTAGGCTATCCACATAAATCATTAATTTATATGTATTTGTCACCACTGCTGTGCAGTTGGTACAGTCATTATTAAGTCCTGTGACTAAATCATTATAGTGCTTAAGAATAAAATAGTTTGAGACATGATCTCTGTATGCTAGTCATTACACTAAATAACACAACTTTTATATTTTATCTAATTGGTAAGATCCTGTGAGAGAGTGTAAACAATGCATCATTTTTCATTAAAAGTAGTTGTTATTTATTCTTCAGAGTCCTAAGTACCTATGTACCTCATAATCATGGAAAACAAAAGACACGGACACAATAATTGTGGACCGTAAAGATGTTTGAGAGCGTCAGAAAACAAGACACTGGTTATATAATCACTTCCAGTCTTACCCTTTCAAATTAGGTACAAATTCCTATTTTGAAAACAAAAGCAAGGAGTTCATTAAGTCTACTATTCATAAGCAGAGTTATACCAGTTAAAGAAAAGAAGATATTGAGAAGCCTAGACTTCATTTCTAGTACTCCTCTTAGTACTCACCTAAAAGGTACCTTCCCAAATCACAGATTTCCAAAACATCAAATTATAGTGCTCTGAGGCATGGCAGAGGCACCTAGCAGAAGGTCCCATTCATCTTTGAAAATTAGTATATTTTTTCCCACAAAGCATAGTAATTCAGAGGAAGGCAAGGAAAATTATTAGCTAATATTTCTTTAAAATCGAAGAAAATGCAGAGAGAGAGAGAGAGAGAGAGAGAGAGAGAGAGAGAGAGAGAGAGAGAAGGAGGAGGAGGAAGAAGAGGAAGAGGAGGAGGAGGAAGAGGAGGAGGGAGACTCACCATAGCACACACTGAGAAGTGCACTTCAGAATAATTGTTCCACGTGTCAATTTACAATGTGCTCTAGGTGAGGGGGAAAAAAAAGAAAGAAATGGAAGTAGTTTTTCAAACCAAGGTAAAAATGAGCACAAAGACTAATAACACCAATAATATTTGTAAATGATGAAGTCAATTATAGAATACTTTTACACCTAGAGTCCTGGTGCTTTAGAAGTTTTAGGTATAATTTTGCCTAAATTTATTTCTGTTTTAGAAATTAGTCTCTCGGCAATAATCTACCTTAATATATAGAAGTAGAATAGCTCGAAAGCTTCCTTACAGAAGGTTGCCACAGCAACCACCTTTCGATATACATGTGTGAAACTGAGGAAGGTGGTGGGGAATCCAGCTGAAATGCAGTGGACTATGGAATGAAATATAGTTGATTTTCAAGGGGGAAATAAAAATTCTAAGTGATATGGAAAGAAAATTAAATGACCCGACTGCACACATGATATGAATGGATTTTATTTAGCTTTGGTGCCTCTGGCCTTAGGCAGCTTTGGAGATACCTTCAGAAAACCTAAAGCCAATAGATGTGCAGCTACTGAAAGGCTGGCAAACAGAATGGACACAGAAGTGATATTTTAGGAAGGAGTGAGGAATGCATTATCTACCAAGGTCAGTGTGTAGCCAAACACAGCTGAGGAGAGCTGGTAACAGAAAAGGAAAGCCAGTCAGCCTTGACCACCAGCCAGCCACCTTCCTGCTTTTTGACTGAAGGGACTTACAAAACGCCTTTAAAATGATTTATATGCTTTAAAATTTGATTTAGAGAAAGTTCAGCATTAACAATAGCTATTTCTCCCTCTACTTGAACCCAGGTGATTCTAAAGTGAAATTTCCTGGCAATTTCAAGCCAGAAAACTCTACAAAAGTGTCCGTGTTTGACTTGTTATTAGTTCTGTGATCCTTGTGGTGAGCCCTTCCAGACTGATGCATTAATTGCCAAATACCCATGAGCAAAATTGGTAGTCTCCAGGATTCAATGGCCATTATTTCATTTCATCCTCAGACATTCCTTCTTAAAATACTATTTTTTTAATATTTACATTAAAATTGGTATCAATCTGTAACTGTTCCTTTGACTAGTCATTTTAATGACTATGAAATCAATGACACCGCCTTTTTTTTCTGGTTTTCAAGACAGGGTTTCTCTGGCCTTTTAGACCAGACTTGTCTCGAACTCAGATATCTGTCTGCCTCTGCCTCCCTGAATGCTGGAATTACCCTACCATGCTGGCATCACCATTTTTAAGACAGCGAGTCTAGTCATAGTTAATATGCAAAAGGGTTATAGATGAAAACCAAGTAGCCTGAAGGTTCCTTCTCTTCCTCTTCACACTCACTACCTGCTACTGCCTCACCTGTATGGATACGTCCATCCACTGTGACATCAGAGCTGGACATTATGTTTTAGAAAGAGAAATCTCCAACACACCAACAGAAATGACAGACCATGAAAACAGATTTTAGGCAGAGATATGATGAGACATGAGCTAGCACTTACCCTTCAGTGGCATTTTGGCTTGTATTTCTGCTCCCTAGTATGTCAAGGATAATCTTGTCTGATATTCCACACTCTATTTTACTATAGTCCCTGCTCAGAAAAGAATGTGGTGACAGATAAATGTCCTCACTGTATATCAAGGAAACTTATCTTTCCATCAGGTGGAGGATATTCAAAAAAAATAACAACAACAACAACAACAACAAAAATACAACAATCAAAAGCCAAGTTGGAGATCCCAGTCCCACTGGACACACTTTCAAACAACTTCCACACATAAGGTTCACAGGGAACATTGAAGAAAAGGAGGCAGAAAGATTGTAAGAGCCAGGGAGGTTGCTGTGAGACCATGTTTTCTAGTATTATCAGAAATTACACCTATAAACTTTTAACAATGTGACTGTATAAACTTAATCCAAATAATAAACCCAACAGCAGACATGCCAAAGGGAACTGGGAAAGAGTCACAGGAACTCAATCCTACACAAGGAACTACAGGCAACTAAGAAATGTTGAGAGTGGAACAAATAGCCTTGTCCAGAGAGGAGCACACCAACTGGTTATCCAGCACCAAATGGTGATCCCTGAAAACATACATGCAGGTAACACTATAAAAAGTGAGTAGGTTGTGTTTAGGAATATATGCGTATACACATATGCATGTACACATATAACAATGGTTAATAAAAATGAAGCAATGAATTTGAAATAAGAAAGGATATTTGGAGGAGTGATGAGGGAACAAAGGGAAAATTTGAATGATGGAATTATATCAAAAATTTCAGAAAAGATCTGGGTAGGGGTTTAAAGTTTACCGCCTGTATTGTCCTTGGCTGGTGCCTTAGTTTGAGCATTTTTCTATGTCCCCTGGAGGGGGAGACCTGGTGGCACTCAGAGGAAGGACAGCAGGTTACCAAGAAGAGACTTGATACCCTATGAACATATACAGGGGGAGGTAATCTCCCTCAGGAACAGTCATAGGGGAGGGGAATAAGGGGAAAATGGGAGGGAGGGAAGAATGGGAGGATACAAGAGATGGGATAACCATTGAGATGTAACAAGAATAAATTAATAAAAAAAATTTCAGAAAAGAATGAAAACCAAACCCATAAACTAATCAACCAAACCAAACTACACAAAAAGGAATGTGACCAAAAGGACTTTGGATGACACACTGCTCCCTCTGCTGGACAGTGGATGATAGAGTAGAGTACAAGTTTGACATGATATCTAATTTTCCTTACAATGAGAGAGAAATCAAGACCGACAAGGGTGATCACATGAAATTTAATGGCAAAGTGGCTCCAAGTCATTAATAATCAATAAAAGCCTCAAGAAATTCCTTTCCCTGTGAACAGATGTGTCTTCTGTAGCTATGCTCTATAATTAATTTAATCTATGATGATATCAAAGATGTTTTCCTCCTATGCATTGCTATTGATTTGTTTTGAAGACAGAACTAGCATTTCTATCTCAATTGAATGAAATCTTTAATCGGTCCCTATGTACACACTGTTCATACTTTAAGCATCTGCTATCTATGAATGATCCTTGTGTACACATTTTGCATGCTTTAAACATGTTCTGTCTGTGGATCATCCCTGGCTCCATCTTGTGCATGTGTAAGGGTCTGCTATCTGTGGAACATCTCCATAATTTATTCTTCTGGAAATCTTCTCCAGTCTAGGAAATATCATGAAAGAATTCTGACATGGTAGAAAAGATTATAGCAATGACAATCTAAGTTTAAATTTACTGCAGTATAGACAGGATTCTGAATTTAGTGACAAATATGGCAAAAAAAAAAGCATCTGAGTCATTTGAAACATTAAAATATAAGTTAAGCTCACATATATTAAAGTAAATGGTGAAATTCATGGTTTCCTACTCATTTTCCTTCATTCACTCAAGAAGCACAATGTGCTGACTACGTAATAGGCTCAGAGATGACTATGGGAAAAAGGGGGTTGCCAATTTTTTCTATTGTTTTTAACATTCCTCAAGCCAAACTAAAAATAGGCATTTGATTGCAAGTCATTTCCTTGGAAAGTCACTTAAGGACACACCTGGATTTGGGAAGAGGAAAGTAGGAATGGGACAAAAGGAAACCACTGAAGGGCCATGGTTTAGAAATACCTATTGACACTACTGGAGTTGGTTGAAGGAGGATTTTGGAACCCACGGTAGAGCGTAGACTCAGAGCTGCTCCATATGAGGAGCAAGAGATTTAGAAAACAATTTTTTTCTCTGTTTATTTTTTTGTTTTTCAAGATAGGATTTCTCTGTGAGCCTCTGTCCTGGCCTCACTTTGTACACAAGGCTGACCTCAGACTCACAGCCACCCTGCCTACTTCTGCCTCCCTGGGCGCTGGGCGCTGGGCGCTGGGATTAAGGTGTGTGCCACTATCCCTGGTGAGAGATTTTTAAAAATATTTATTTATTTGTAATGTATACAGTCATCTGCCTGCTTGTACACCTGCAGGCCATAAGAGGGAACCAGATCTCATTGTAGATGCTTGTGAGCCACCATGCGGTTGCTGGGAACTGAACTCAGGACCTCTGAAAGAGCAGCCAGTGCTCTTACCCTCTGAACCATCTCTCCAGCCCACTTGGTGAGAGATTTAGAATATTTTTGTGAATCATCAGTTGAGGATTTCACCTAGGTTGGAAAGATGAGACTTTGCATATAGACCTTGGAGCAGAGGCGCTCTCTACCATAAGAGAAAACCGAGGCAAAGAGATGCTAGCTTCAGGACACAAAAAGATTTAAGGCCCAGGGAACACAAGGAATACTTTTGCCAATCTGCTAGAGAATACCAATGTAGTTAAGCCACAAAATCTAGCCTTGAAGGGATTAAAGCTACTAAAATGGAAATCAGGCCCTTGGCTTGTGGTGGATTGCCCTGGCTATAGCAATCCTTGAGAAGGAAGTAATGTAATTACAAAGGCTGGCAATTGATGAGGTAAAGAATGGGGGCAGTCACTGTTTGATGAAGTCAGCCCTAGATAATCACTGAGGATCATCGAAGAGTAGCTCAATTGCAGGTGCTATGGGAATTAGTGAGAAAATAAAGAGATTTTATTTTAATACATACTGAAGGCAAAAAAAAAAAAAAACCACAGAAGTTAAAAAAATTATACAAAGCAGACATAGCTTCTGAAGAGTCTCTGGCACTGTGTGCACATGCAGTAAGATATCTAATGAAGAGAAAAGAAAACAGTGAATAGTCTTTGTGATGTTCCTAATAGGTCAGAAAAATTTCACTTTCTTCTTATTCATCATCGTGGGTTATTTATTATTTCATCCCAAGCAACACATGGTTGAAATTTTAGCTGACGGAAATTACACAGATGGTAAAGTACTTCCAAGGAAATACTCCTTATTTTCCATCACACACCAAGTATTTTAAAAAATTTGTTGCCATGTCTTACTTGGGCCATTGGGAAAGCATATGCTTGCATCATGTCACTTAAAGTCATTATCATGACTTTCATAGAATTCTGAATGTTTGCTGTATCGTTAGGTTTTGTTTTGAATTGGAAATAAGTGGCCATGTTAAATTTGTTCAAACTTTTGTTATGACTTTATCATGGGTGTTAACGCCAATAGCATGGGAATGCTTCCTTATTTCAATCAAAAAGTGATGAAAAATGCAATAATGCACTAACTTGGTTTACTGTTATCACAAAACAAACTAGGAACAAACAAAGCCCATTTAGTTTTTATACTTACTTTATTAGCAGCTTGTCATATTTCTCAGTTGTGACTTTTTTGTTGTTGCTGTTTTTGAGGCAAGGTTTCTCTGTATAGCCTTGGCTGTACTGGACTCACTTTGTAGACTAGACTGGCCTCGAACTCACAGTGATCTACCTGCCTCTGCCTCCCCGTGTCTAGGAAAAGGTGTGCACCACCATAAAATGCTGACTTGTGACTTTCTAAGTCTATTTTTATCATTCTCATCATGGAGGTTGTTGTATAAATGAAAGTTTCTTTATAACAAAAGAAGTAAACATGAAGTCTAGATAGCCAATGATTTAGGGCCAAATATAAATTTAAAGAGTTATAAAATAGGAATATTCAAAAGGACTGTGGTTAGATGTAGAGACACAGAGCATCTATCCTGTTACTCTAACCCATGACACCAAAACTATTTCTCTTTCTCTGCCCACCTCATGTGCTTTTCACACCAATGCAGGTTACAATCAGCAGGGAGCCTCGGCCATAAACATGCCTGCAGCAGAGCAAAGCAGCTCATTTTCTACCTCTATAATTCTAAGAGGGACCCAACTCACAAAAGCTCAATTTATCACTTTGAGCACAGCTGTTTTTTACCATATCCACAACATAATTCCACAAGGTAAAAGCTGTTCCATAGAACTTAAAAACAACACTAGGACCAGGTTTCAGACACTGGTATGTCTGACTTAGAAAATTATTTTTAACAAAATGCTGTGACTTTAATCTTCAACTTATAAAAATTTGTAAAAGTAAAACAAAGAAAAAACAAAATATAGTTCTGTTTACATTTGTTTTAAGGCATGGGTAGTACATGGGTAGTCTGGAAATGGCCCAGATAATATAAGAGATCCAAACTTGTACTAGTAGCTTTTTTATTTTCTTTTTTTTCCCTCCTTTATTAATTTATTCTTGTTACATCTCAATGGTTATCCCATCCCTTGAATCCTCCCATTCTTCCCTCCCTCCCAATTTCCCCTTATTCCCCTCCCCTATGACTGTTCCTGAGGGGGATTACCTCCCCCTCTATATGCTCATAGGGTATCAAGTCTCTTCTTGGTAACTTGCTGTCCTTCCTCTGATTGCCACCAGGTCTCCCCGTCCAGGGGACATGGTCAAAGGTTAGGCATCAGAGTATGTGAGAAAGTCATATCCTACTCTCCACTCTACTGTGGGGAGTGTTCTGTCCAAGCTTTTTTATTTTCTTGCCCGTGGTTTTGAAATGTATAATAGTTTTATTGTGAATGGTTTCCAGAGTATTTTTCCTTTGAATACTTAGTTCTCAATTGGTGGAACTATTTGTAAGGATGGGGAGGTGTGGCCTTGTTGGAGGAGGCATGTCACTGGATGTTAGCTTTGAGTTTTCAAAAGCTCATACTATTCCACTTGGATCTCTCTGGAAGCTGCTAGTGGATCAGATGTAAGCTGCCAGCTACTCCTCCAGTGCAGTGCAGTGCCTGCTTGCCTGCTGCCAGGGTATATGCTATGATGGTCATAGACATAACCCCTAAAATATGAGCACGTCCCAGTTAAATGCTTTTTTTTTAATACATTGCCTTGGTCGTGGTGCTTCATCACAGAAACAGAAGAGTAATTAAGAAAGAATGGAAATTATATTACTGGATCCCACGATTCTCACATATTCAGGTCAGACCTCAAAATGTACCATGGGGTCCCCTTGCTTCAGGATGTGGATAGCAAGTCACGACAATTCTAAGTTGCTATCATCTTGTGAGCCAGATCCTAATAGTATCTATCCACCTATATCCCTACCTTTTCAGTAACCTACCTACCCTATTCTATGTCTCTGGAAAACTCAGGCTAATAGGGCACATCATGACATATTCAAAGTATTCAAAGGTATAGGTGTATGAAAGGCTTCACTATTGCAGCTCTGGCTAAAAATAATTAATTGTGTCACATCATTATCGTTGTCAAGTAATGTGACATTTCATTCTTATATTCTCTCAACAAACAGTTCATAAGTCTGTATAGGTTTATTTTTGCCACACCATAGAGAATTATTATCATTGATCATGTCAACTTTCTTTGGAAATAGAGATTAAATCAGTTAGGTGGAAGATTACAAATCAGTGCAAAGGTATGCCAAGAGCAAAGTCAGTTACCTGACTCCGTGCCAACACAACTAATAAGGGAAACAGAATGGTGTTTGAAATAGCCAATGTCAGCAAGGTAATCATATAAGACACTGAATGGATGCATCCCTCTGCTATAATTGAGGTAAAGGGGGTGCTATCCAGTGGCTACAGGGTGGATCAATACATTATCATTTGTACTGAGATAATAAGTACAGCCACTGGAAGATCAGCCCATCCTAAAAAAGGCATTGGTGGCTCAAGGTTAGTGGTTATTCTTGTCCACAGCTGCTTGATTTTCCTCATCTTTTCACTGACTGTAATAGTAGTTTCACAGGTCATGGGTAGTGCAACAAAAGATAAGTTGAAGCACCTGCCACCATGATTTATACAACGATGCAAGACAGTGCTAGGCACTATTACAGCCTAACTTCCTTTAACTAGCTATGTTTCTGCCATACTGAGGCAGAAGCAAAACATAAATCCCACATAATGAGCTGCTGAGGTGGTAATAATTTCAGTGGAGTTCAAAAGTCATTGAGAAACTATCTCTTTTTCATAGAGGACCCAAAGCCTCTACTTTGGGATTTCAATAAGGTGATTTTGAAGATCTATCAAATCCTATTGAAGATATATAATTTAAAATTGTGAATTTTAAGCAGATCGTGTATATTAACATTGGAATTTATATTGATACTAATCACCAGTCATGAGGTAATCCAGATACTTCCACCTGGTGGGGAAAAGATTATCGTGTTGTTTTCTGACATCGGATAAAATTGTTATAATAATGAACTGAGTCTAACACATATTTCTTTTCCATTAAAATTTTGCAAACTAAAATGATTTGTCATTTTATCTGTATGTGTGTCATGCCTATATGTACCATGTAGGTGCCTGTTACCAACACAGGCCAGAAAGCACTGGATGACCTGAAACTGAGTCTCATTTGATTGTGTGTTCATATGTAGATGCTGAGAATCAAATGCAAATCTTCTGAAAGAGCAGCGAATACTCTTCAACTCTAACCATCACTGTATCCCCCAAATCACATAAAAATTTAGAAGAAACTGCCTAGGTATTATACCTGAAGCTGCTTCTCTGTCCATATTTCTCTGTGAATATTTATACCTTCTCAGAGTCCACACAAGGATATTTTCCAGCTGGCAAATACCATGCCCCCACACTAGGCAGTTCCTAGCTGACAAAGATAACATACCCTCTCAGGAGGCTGTTATCAGTTGTGGATAAGCTAAAGGTAGTCTCATATCTGACATTTGGGATCAAAGCCAAAATATATTTATATAACTTGACCAAAACTTCCTCTATAATCTGCCTACCTCTGCCTCTCAATTGTTGTGATTAAAGGTGTGCTCCATCATTACCTGGCTCACACCAAGTTTTACTATGCTCAGAACAATAGAATCTAAGTCTATTTAAATTTACATTTGCATACTGTTAAAACATATACATTCATAAATTCCATAACATCTTTGATGATAGCATAACTATTGATGACCATATTTTTCATGAGTAAAGCATGTGGAAAAGCTAAGATCTTTGGCCAGAGTCACAGAGCTAATATGGCATAATAAGAGATAGTTCAATACCAGTCTAAACCCAATTTGCATGACTAATATTCTATTGCAATCAAGACACAAAAAAAGTAAAATATCAAATTTATTATCATGATAATTTAGTTTTTATATTTTAAATTTATAAATATTCAAGACCTTGTAAGAAACCTGCCTACCTTCTAATATGATTTTATGACATTGCCTAAAACATTAAAAGTTTTCCATTCTAGTGTCCAAATAGCTTGGAAGACCTTTTTCTAGCCTTTTATCCTGAGGAAATGCCTATCACTGTGGCTGAGATGTGTTTCTTGAATTCTGAAGAATGTTGGGTCTTGTTTATGCATCCATTCTGTTAGTCTGTGTCTTTTTATTGTAGAGTTGAGACAATTGATAATGAGAGATCCTAATAGCCAGTGATTGTTAAGTGCCCTGTTTTTGATGTTGGTTGAGGTAGAGCGTTGGTGTGTTTGTCTGGTTATGTTTTGCTACAGTGAACTTATCTATTTTCTGTGTCATCCTGGTTGCAGTTTTACTTCTAGTAACTTCTGTAGGACAGGATTTGTGAATAGGTACTGTTTGAATTTGTTTTTGTCATGGAATATCTTGTTTTCTCCATCTATGGTTATTGAAAGTTTCACTGGGTATAATAGTCTGGACTGGCATCTGTGGTCTCTTAGGGTTTGTAGGATGTCTGCCCAGGCCCTTCTGGACTTTATGGTCTCTGCCTAGAAGTCAGATGTGATTCTGATAGATTTGCCATTATATGTGACTTGGCCCTTTTCCCTTGCCACCTTTAATATTTTTCCTTGTTCTGTACATTTTGTGTCTTGATTATTATGTGACAAGAGCATTTTCTTTTCTGGTCTATTCTATTTGTGTTCTGTAGGCCTCTTATATGCTTATATGTGTCTCTTTATTTAAACTGGGGAAATTTTCTTCTATGGTTTTGTTGAAAATATTTTCTGGGTCTTGGAGCCCAGCCTGGTGGAACTCGGAGGAAGGGGAAGCAGGCTATCCAGATGAGACCTGATAGGTTGTGATCATACTGTGGGAGAGGAGGTCCCCTTCTATCCCAGGACTAGGGGAAGGTTATAGAGTGAAAGAAGGAGGGAAGGGAAATAAGAAATACAAGTGAGGGCATGACAATCAGGATGCAATCTGAATAATAAAATTTAATAAATAAATAAAATAAAATAGAGTTTTCCATTCTAATCTGTGTAAAATCAATTATATTTTTATATAAATCAATTTATGTTTTCCTTATTATGTGATATTCTCATTAGTTTTGTATGAAATCATCATAGGGTTAGGCATTTTTATAGAAATTGGGCTCTATTGATAATAATACAAAAAGAGACAGGAATGATGGTGTCTGGGGCAGTTATAGGGAGGTAGTGGTGGATGGATTTGACCAATATAATGTGTTTAAATGTATGAAATGTTTAATTTAACTAGACATTATTTTGTGTGTACTAGTTTGGTGAATAACACACATCAGTCAATTTCTATCTGTGAAGAATCATTGCCCTTTCCTAATAGCACCTCAAATTTCTGTTAGGGAAAGAATTTGTTTTTCTCCAATTTAAACCTTCTTGGAAGAAGGGAGCAACTGATACTGAGATCATAGGACACCACCTTCTGTTTCTTTTAGCCCTATATACCTGGGCCTGATCTTGCAGTAATGAGCAATTCCCCTGTATGAACATTGACTCTTGACCATTTAAAGCACAGGAGGAAGAGAATGAAAAGATAATTTATCTCATCAGGCCATGACTAGAGTATTTTGTTTTGTCTTTTATACATGTCATTCTCCCTGCTTTAGAATAGTTTGTTCTTGTTTTCTAGCTCCTCAAAAAGGCTATGGGCATCAGTCCATTCTTCTCTTAGGTCATTCTGCATCATCCAATAGTTCATTCAATTATTCAAGGATAGTCTCTATTAATTACAAATGTGAATCATAATGTATACCTTGTCAATTTCTTGTTGCTAAATGGTATATGGCAGAAAAGGGACTTAAGTGAACCAATTGTCCTTGTATATATGTGTCCTTGTGTGATTGATCTTGTGCGTGTGTGTGTGTGTGTGTGTGTGTGTGTGTTAGTGTGTGTTTCCTATGTATATATCATATTCTTTTTTTAAATGATGTTTTTGAAATTTTTTGTTATGTTTCTTTTTTAATAGGTACATTTATATTCTTACACATGAGTAAAATAAACTACATACAGCAGGAACAACCACAAGACAATCAGGAATTATATAACTGTTACATTAATAGTGATTTGGCCATTTTTATTTGTCAAACTTAAAGTAAACATCTTTCCTATCTTGTTGGGTCTAAATTTCTGAATGTAGATTAATGTCTATCATATCTCATCTCCAACATTTTAGAGAGTGTTCAGTGACTGTTCGTGCAGTAAACTGTCTCAGTCAATTTTTTTTTTCATTTTAGAAGCTGCTAACCTGCACTCTGGGTCACTCAGTTATATAAGTTTCATCCCATCTCAAGTCTCTGATGGGGTTGAAGACCAGATAGTTAAGTCTTTCAATTAAGCTTTGTAGGTTAGGGGTTAAGATGATTTTAGATCAAGATAGATGTTTTAAGTTAAAATCATACTCTTTTCATGTGGTGCTTTCCTTCCTCCTATCTACAGAACTTCCCTACTGCTTCATATCTATGTTCTTGCTGTCTGAGCATAACTAAAATGCTAAAACTTAATTGGTATATGCTATTATTTCCCATATAAATTATTAAATTAAGCAATCAATATTCAAATTAAAGACAAATAAATTTGTATAATGAAATATATACATAATTTAATACCAAAATCATTTATAAAATTATTCAGACTGAGCAGCAAATGAACTGTGATCAAATACAATTCTTTATGAGGAGAAAAATTTGATATTTATCCTCAGAAAACAGTTAATAAGTGAAAGACTTTTGAAAATTGGAGTAAGAAGTCATGACAACAAGATCTTTCCTAATGGGTTTCATTTCCCCACAATGAATGTAATATTAACTAATAAACTAAACATCAGAAGTAACTGCCCCTACTCTGAGATTTTCTGGGGAAAAATTTTCATGTGTTACAGAAAACCGACAAAAATCTGCTACCTGATAAAAAATTCTTCTAAACCACAACTCCAGATTAAGGCTTTACAAGATGTTTAACCTATGAACATTAAAAGCTCCATGGCATAGCATTTGAGATAAAAAATAAAATACACCTAACAAGAATGTGCTATGGGATCCCTGGTAGGGAAGCAGGGACTCTTTGTGACATGTACTCTGTTGTCTGTTTTTTTTTTTTATCACTTCCCCATGGTTGGGCAGCCTTGCCAGGCCATAGTGGAAGATGATTGGAACAGCCCTCATGTGAATTGATGAGTTGGGATGGATGGTGAGGGCTCCCCTGTTCTGATGAATATGGGAGGAGGAGGAGGGACTGGGAGGACAGAAAAGAGGAGGCTACACACAGGATGTAAAGTAAATAAAAAAAATACATACATACATATTTTTAAAGGCAGAAAACAGGAAAAAAAATGTCCATGGCTTATCATGTCTATCATTTGAGATAAAAATAAAGTAAGCCTAACAAGAATCTGCTATATCTATAAAAGATTCTTGTAGTTAGATGAGATCACTGTATGTAGCTCAAAGTTTATATATTTGCAAAGCTAAGGTCATCCCAAGAAACGCTGTGTAGAGTCATGGAGTTCACTGAGGCTGGAGTTTATTCACAGTACATGTATATTTGACCGAGTAATGGTGCTCTTGTTTTTGTTAATTATAGTTACTTCTCAGATTGTATTATTTAATTTTATAAACTTCATGGTTTGCAAATATAGTTAATATGTTGTTTTCAATAGTCATGTTTCCAATCTTTGTGTATTTTTAATATCTAAAATAATAAATATATTAACTTATTAGTTGTCTTTTCATGAATGTCCTACTTAATTAATCAACAATTTTAAACGTGTATACACTTTGCTCATTTTCACTTACATTATTGTCTCTGCACTCACTCCTACTCGCACAGAATCCCTTCTTCCCAACAAGCTCCCTCTGAACTTTGTGTCTTGTCTTGTTCTGTTGCTTACATAAGCATAGGTAGGGGGTGATTTCAAAAAACATGGGTAAACACCAGTTGTACATATACTGAAGAAAATAACTTCTCCTGCCCCCCAACAGTCAATCACTGCCAGTGTTTCCTCAGGAAGAGATATTCCATGCATTCGGATCCATGAAGGAATGGTGATGGACCTCATCTCCAGGTCACAACAGCTGCTTTGTGTTCATAAGTGTTAGGGCTATCTCATACACATTCCACATCATTTGTCCTCATCCTCAGCCTCTTCTACAATATCCTCTTCTATAATATTGCTTGAGTATTGGAGGATTCTATAGATGCCCCTTTTACAGTTGAGTACTCAGTAGCAATTTATTCTCAGTACTTTGGCCATTTATTTATGATTCTGCATTAACCATTGCCTAATGCAATCAAGCTCCTGTCTGATTAAAGCTGAAAAAAAAAGCTAAAAATAGAATTAATCTATGGGGCATAAACATAATTTTTTATATTATAGAGGAGTTTATTAAATGAGCATGGGCAGAGAAGAAAAGGGGGAGAGTTACCTCAGAGAGAGAGAGAAAGAGAGAGAAAGAGAGAGGGGGGAGGGAGGGAGGGAGGGAGGGAGGGAGGGAGGGAGGGAGAGAGGAGGAGAAGAAGGAGAGAGAGATGGGGCATAAACATAAATATTTTGAAGGTAACTCCATACCATGTTCACTTAAAAGGACTGTTGTAGAAAGTTCTGTTGCTGGATTATTAATATTTATTATTTAATTATTTTAGGGAAATTAGTGATTACTCCTTAACCAACTTTATACCCAAATACTCACACAATGAGACCAGGATCTATTTGATTAGCCTATTGCACAATGCTGCGCTATAATTACTCCATCCTAAACCTCCATGCTAGTATAGTTTTTTCCTGTTCAGATTTCCCACATTATACTTGCTTTTAAATCATCGTCTAAGCCCAGTTCATTTCTCTTGATGTTTCCTGGTCTCTCCTCATGGCTCCATCCTCTCCTTCCTTCTCTTTCTCCTCCCTTCACTCTATCAGGATGTCCTACTCTATACTCTGTTATTGCTCAGCACTGGCTAGTTTTTTTATTGACAAGACAGAGAACAAATGGTGGCCTATTTACACAAACTTGAAACTGGATATACTTAGAATAAACATCACAATGCAATATCCTGACTGTTACAGAGAGTGTGCTTGAGAACTTAACATTTGAATGAAGAGTCCACAAGAACATTATGCCTACCAAGTTCGAGGGCCTATGACCTCCACAAGAGCTATGAGCTTTTGTCAAGGTTTATAGTACCAGGCATAGATTTCTTCTTATGGAACAAAAGCATTTGATTATGCCCATAACAGTCACATCATTATAGCCATGGCTTTGTGTTGCCTTTCAGGTTACTATTAGGTTTTCAGGGCTGATAGCTTATAGCTATCATATAGCTCTGGTGGCCAATGGCAACAGCCTTATTGTTTCGGGGGAGCCTCTGAAACCTCCATGATAAATAATTCATAGGGAGGTATCCAGTACCCAGCACTGAATATTCTATGACTTCTGTGCATGGCGTTATCTACTCATGCAGAGTACTTCCATTTATACTCTTGATTTGTTATTATATTTAATTAGTTCATAAAACAGTATCTTTCCATATGAATGTTTCATAATCCTTAATTTTGGTTAACTCTGTTGCCCATCATTGCCTCTTCCCCATTCCTTCACACCCAATCCCCTTTAAGTACCTTGCTACCCCAGCAGTCCCCTCTACTTAATGCATTTTTTTGCTTTGATTCTGAGTCAGTTCCTGCCTTCTGTGAACCACAGCCATCCTTTTTGTTTTAAGAGTTCTGTTCCACTAAACAACAAAGATAGATTATAAATAAATATTGTGGATATAAAGATACTTGGAGTAGAATACCTGTTGTAAGAATGATTTAGAAACTAAATACATTTTAATTTAATACAATATTTTAAAAAGAAAGAAAATTTAATAATTCAGGAGACATATCACAAAACGTACAAAACTTTCCATAGTATCCATTAGTGGCAGAAAAACTAAGGAAATATGATGAGCTCACATGAAGATTCCAAGAGTGTAATTCAAATGGTTATATGGAGAGTGTGACCTGCAAATAAAAGAACATAAAAAAAGAATAATATCTAGTAACATAGTTTCATAATTTAGAAGACGTTGTTTTGAAATCTTGAGATTTGATATTTTAACAAAAGTCAAATGAAGATTTTAAACAAATGAAACACCGAGAGTGTAATTTCTCATTAACTTTTGAATAATGAAGTATAATTAAGATAAAATAAAACTCCCAAATTTAGTGAATATGGCCTTATTAATTTAAACATACAGACACATGTACAATGTAACCACTAAAATCAAGACAGAGAACAGGGCCATCATTGAAAAGTTTCTCTGTGGTCTGTTACAGGTACTCAAAGAAGTGCTTAAACTTAGGTCACTCTAACTTTGTTTTAGAATTTCATATAAGTATTGCTATAGAGTAAGCAGAAATTTCATTTCTAGTTTCTGTACTGTACTTAGTGCTAGCTGTATTTAACATTTTGATATTGCTTTAATTTTGCATAGTTCTTATTTTTGTTGTCTACCAGTATTCTCATAGTTTTAATAAACATTTTATATAAATTGTTGTTTTAAAATTGTTAAAAACAGTTTAAATTTAAAAACGAATAGATTATGTGTAAAAAGAGCAAGGTTATGTTTTTTACAGGGTAAAGCACTTCTTGTGGAGGGGGTTCCTAAAATGGTTTAAGTTATTTATTTTTATGTTATGTCTGTGAGTATTTTGCCACCACGTATATCTGTGTATCACATGTATACACTGTGACTGTTTAAGCCAGAGGAGAATGTCAGACCTTGAGAAGCCAGAGTTGTAAGTTGTTGTGGCCTATGATGTGGGTGCTGAGAATCAGACCTGGATCCTCTGGAAGAGCAGAGTTGTACCTGGATCCAACGCTTTTAACCGCTGATCATATCTACAGCTCCAGTGGAAAAAATATTTTAAAAAATGAATCATGCTGTTTCACTCAAGTCTTTATATTATAAATGACGTCACTTGTGTTCAGGCCAGTGAGAAGCCATACCACAGTGTAGGAGAGCTGGAACTCATTCTGGGTCAGTAAAGCATAAAAGGCATAGATGAATTCTCTGTATCTTCAGAACTACACTTTAATTACTTAAATCGGTTCTGTGAGCCTAGCAAGTTAATATAAATAATTTTTCACATTCATATAAAAATGACAGATACAATAGCTTAAAAATAGTAGGAGGTTATCTCAATGATGAAGGAAATGCAAATTCTTTACTTCTCTCCTTCCAATAAAAAACTTTTCAAATAATACTTCTGTGTTTTGTGAAATACACAGTAAACTGAACAGCCAGTTTCCACAGAATCTCAGCAAATACATAAGATGAGAAGCTGTGTACTGCATGGACTAAGGGTACCAGTTTTCTGCTTGTAGGAAACTCCATGCTCCTCTATCTTAAATTGAACTTTTGGTCTTGCTCAGCATTATATGACAATACACTTTGGCAGAATGAGAGCCTAAGTCAATCAATTTGTTCTTTTTGCTCTTGCCATAATACATGGTGAACTTATATACAGGATGCATTTCAATACTGGCCAATGAGATATGAGGAAAAGTCTGCTTGATGCCACATGATGAAGTTTCCTCACTATTACACAATTAAAATGCCACTCTCTTCCTATATCAGAACTAACATCATATGGTGATGTAAAGATAGACATTATTTTAATTTATTAAGTAGACAGCAGATCAGAATAAGAGAATCACACACACACACACACACACACACACACACACACACACACACACACACAAATAAACAAAACATATTTGAACCAGAACCAATACTAGCATCAACCCAATCCAAGGCTTAGAATATGTCAGGAAGGGCTCTACCACTGATACACAACAGGGTCTGAGAAAACAGCCATTCTAAATGGACTACCTTGTGTGATGGATACGACAGTGCAAAACAAAGCAAACAAAGAGAAAAAGGAATCGGAGAAAACTGTGCCCTTGACTTTATCATTTCAATTAATCAGCGAAATAGTCACCCTATTTTTTGACCCGTGAGATAAAAATTCCTAATTTAAAACTTAGTTGTCCTAGTTTCTCATTAATACAGTTTATATACCTGTGAATTTGTATCACCAGTACTGCATCAGAATCCCATGTCATTTGTATTCAGTACAGTGACATAGGTATAATGAAACGGAATTCACTAGGAACTATTTCTTAGTCACAAATGGAAAACGTTTGGGTGCAGGGTTTGGTGAACCTCTCCCTTACTCTGAACAAGCTTATCACTCAAACTGTTTCACCTGTTAAATCAGATGTTAACTACACTGACAAAACTAAGAGGCAACACCTACTTTCACAAATAACACAACACATATTATCAATGTAATACACTCTACTACGTTCATTATTCAATTGAAAAATAATATAGAGAATGTAAAATAAAATGAGATGACAAATGAGAGATTTGAACTAAGTGTGAGCTCTCCACCTTGCTATAAACTTTGGAAGGATGAACTTCGGTGGGTGGATAAACCCCAAGGTCCTTGGTTAATTAGCCATCCCAACACAGGAAACATATAGAGCTTTATAAATTCTGTGCACCAAAATTATGCTTGCTTGGCCCTTACTTGTTTTTCATCTCCAGTAGCCCAGGCTCTGTTCCTAGTTTACCTAGATGACCTTAAAGATTCCATCACGTCACTCTACCGTTACTCTGGTGTTTTGTTGCTTTTTCTATCTCTCTTCAAATTCACCACTAGTTTTTCTGAACACAAATTTTTTTATGTTCCACCTTAGGTAATTTTTAATTACCTAAAAATTAATTCACAAATTCTCCGATGACAGCAAATGTCCAGTGACTCTTTTAGTTCTTAAAACTGCCGGTGACATTAAAATGTCTATTTTTCTCATAAAGTCATGCACTCTTTTCTTTTTAAAAACATCTGTGACTGCTCATGTTTTGTTTCTACTGTTTGCTCCTCACAATGTAAGGATGCTTCACTTCCCATGTTCCTGTTGATTCCCAGACAGCTAGTGTGATTGGCGGTGGAGTAGGACAGAGAAGTTGGAGACAATGGGGAAACTGTACTCCCTGTGCCCAGGTTAGCGGTGCCTCATCATGAAATAAAGGTCAGAGACAAAGGATGACTCTGAAGTATAGGAAAAAACAACCACTTCAGAGACTTTCTATTTTCTAACATTTTTTTTAACTTCTGAAATAAAAGATTCTTCAAATAACTTCACAACTGTCAATGTTGCCTTTTAGATAGAAGATGGAATTCATGAGGATGAATATATATGGGGTGACCTCAGTTTCCCTCAAGATCTCTTAAACCTGGGCTTATATTCCCTAGAACAAAGATGCTTTTATAATGTTCTTTGAAGATAAGAGAACAAAACAAAGAAATGACAAAACAAACAAACAAACAAATAAACAACAACAACCCCCTTCTTTCTTTTCATGATCTTTGCAATTATTTTCAGTCTGGTTCCTGCTGCCTATTTCTGCCTCACACCTGCATCTGAGGATCAGTTTTAGGAGATGCCTATCCCGTCAGCCTTCACAGAGGTCTCCTCACATTCTCAGTTGTGGCTGAACTCTGGCGCATCTTACCTGGCAGGGCTTTGTCTGGACACACTTCAGTTATCATAGCACCTGAATCATATCTTAGTGTCTGAAGACACTTCTTTCTCTGTTTATACAGCTATGGTGGAGGTTACCTGATCAGAGTAAATCACTTGAGGGAAAAATGACCTTTGGTTTTTCAGCTTGCTGTGGTACTCACAATTTAGATTATTGAACTTTTGGGAAAGAGAAAGGATCAATGTTTGAATGGTAGTCTCAAAAGACTTAGGAAGTCAGATAGTTGTACATAAAAAATAATATGCTGTTTAACGTAAATAAAAGGAATATTGAAGGAATAAAAATTATTTATATAAACAAACAAAATTTTCAAAATACTTCAAAGAAATTATTGTCAAATACAGTAAAGTATAGATTCTATACATAAATTTTAGAACACAGAGTTTCTAACAATCTCCTGATTTAGAAATGAACTGATTCCTGGTCTTGGGCAGGAAGGGTAAATATGTGGAGAGGAATTTTTCCCTTGTAACATTGCTGTAATTGAGTTAACAGTTTTAGGCTCATTAAAATATTTTTTTGATTCTGCCACAGTGTCAAAATATCTTAGAAAAAGACCATTAAAATTCTCCAAAAACTTTCCATTGATTTATTCTTAGCTACATCATTAGTTTTGTTTATTTTCTAGGGTGTTTCTTTTTTTCATTATTTTATGTTTTCAGATGTCACAAATCTTCATCTAATGAGTTACCAGATAAACCTGTTTTCATGAGTAACTAGCCTCTCGCTTTATGTTTTTACGGGAAGGAAGTATTTCTGACAGAAAGTTAAGTAATTGATGGGTGAGTGGACTTGTTGGGCTGGTTTTCCATTTCTTGTCATTATTTTAGGTGGCTTATTAAGCTATCCTGAGCTATAGACAACAACATAGGGCTCCAGATAATACTGACAAAAAGCATAAAGATTAAAACAATAAAATGAGAACACAGTCACAATACATTAATCACATACAATTAGATTCAAAACTCCTATTTACTCCCCCTTTAAACATTTTACTCAGAAAAACCTAAGAACTTAACTAAGTTATAGATTACTTATTTGCTTAAAACAATCATATATCCTCTTTAAAGGTAACTCTGTCTACACATGCAAACACTGATTATGCTGCTAAAAATAGGAAGGCATTTGTTAACTTCAGATTACCCAGGAAACTCTGCAATACACAGATGTGAGGTTTTTAAAATTTTTTGTAACAATCAAGAAGCAGCTTGAAGCAGCACAGCTCCAAGGCCTGGACCAAAACACACACACAAACACACTCAAAAGCAAAAAGGAGACATGCAGAAAAATGAAATATTTAACAGTCTAGGGAAGGAAGCCAAGCACAGGGCTCATATCTTTTCACTGAATTATCTAGATGTGCTGTCTTAGTTAGGCTTTCCATTTCTGCAACGAAACACCATGACCAAAAGCAAGTTATGGAGGAAGGGTATATTTGGGTTATGCTTCCATATTACTGTTCGTTGAAGAAAATCAGGACAGGAAATCAACAGGGCAGGAAACTGGAGGCAGCAGCTGGTATCCAGGCCATGGGTGGGTGTTCTGTTTGTTCTCCACGGTTTGCTCAGCCTGATTTCTTATGGAACTGGAGACCATCAACCCAGGGATTAAACCACTCACAATGGCCTAGGCCATCCTCCATCTAATACCCACAACACAGATTAAAGGAGGCGAGAAAAGAAGAAAAAAGTTGCCAAATTTTGTTTCATTAATTTTTATAAAATAAAACAAGTTTGTCTGGTATCCCATTAATTTGCAACAACAAATGCCATAATAAGATAATGGCTCAGAAAGACCCTAAAGTTTAGAAAATAAGGAAAACTCATGATGTAGCTAAGAACACTAGAATTTTATGATTATTTTTTTTTATGTTTTTAAACAAAATATAATGGAAAGAATAAACAAAGTTGACCAAGAAAACTATTGAAGTTTTTCATTGCAGTACACATAAAGTGTTCAAATGGCACTTTGTGTAGATTTGTGGCTTAGTAAATAACAAAAAAAAATATATTATAGCCTCTCTTTTTCCTGTGATTTCCCTGGAGCAGTCACTGAAACAAGGTTTGGGATCAGAGCCACTCTTTATTTTGTTTTTTAAATTTTGAATTCAAGCAAGTGGCAGGAAGGTCCTTAACACAAGCTACTTATTAATAATTCTTGGGGGAAAGTAAGAAAATTTGGGACACACTAACATCATACCTACACATTTGAATATAGAGTTGATTATTTTGGCAAATATGACAAGATGCCAAGGAAAGTGAAGTAAAACCAATACATTAGCATGAGTAATAACAAATGCTCTAATACTATAACATACACATGAATATGTATATA
This sequence comes from Acomys minous, assembly GCF_964271855.1. NCBI lineage: Eukaryota > Metazoa > Chordata > Mammalia > Rodentia > Muridae > Acomys > Acomys minous. Next base: position 91,217,469 of record NC_140491.1, on the reverse strand, counting down.
TGTGCATATGTGTATATGAGAGAGAGAGAGACTTTGGATTCACACATATCCTGTCTTCTGAAAATAGTACCATTCAATATTCATGAATATTAAGATGTTTATGACAATACTACAATGAAGCAAATATCCCAATACACTTTGTTATACAAAGTGTTGCAAATCTGCGCTGGACTCTTGGCATAAGTGATAACATGTGGCACTCTTTTCGATTGTGTAAATAGAGTTGGTGTTTCATTACCATCACAGAATACCTAAGATAACCATTTTATAAAAGAAAATTATTTATTTTGTTTTATAGTTCTGTGTGTCTAGTATACAATTGATGGGTCGTGTTGCTTTCAGCCTGCTGCTAGTCAGCAAAAATGTGACAGAGACCCACTCACTTAAAATTTAGGAAGCACATGAGAAGAAAGTATAGAGAAAGGGTGTTACAATCTCCATCAAGGGCAAGCTCCTAAATTCCCCCTTCTACCACTATACCTAGCATCACCATGGAAAACACATCTTTAAATTTGGTCCTTTAGGGGAAATTCAGTATTGAAACTATCACATTATGTTAGAAGTAATGAGTATCTAATAAAAATGTGTGTTTTAATGCCTGAAAATATATCTGTAAATAAATATTTAGTGAGAAGCAATTCACAGAGACTGGCAATGTTGGAAAGCTTGTCCTCTATGATTTGATTAGATATTATTATCACCAACTTAGACAATAGCAATTTGAAATGATTCACTGGCAATCATGTGTGGTTTACCTTTTATGTCTGATGCCAGCGATTAGAGATTACTGTACATTTTCTCGATTATATTTCTTTTTGCATATACATTTATATTGTTACACATATATGCAATAAACTGCCTACACCAAGAAGAATCACAAAACAATCAGGAATTATACAAATATTATACTCATAGTGTTTTGGATATTTGTATTTGACAAACTTGAAGAAAACATCTTTCCTATCTTGTTGAGTCTAAAATTCTGAATGAAAACCAACATCTATCATATCTCATCTCTATCATCATAAAACATGTATCTAGACCTTAACGCCTAAACAACTCAGCTTAATTGTAAAACTAAACTATCTGGTCTTCAACCCCATCAGAAACTTGAGAAGGAATAAAAATTAATTACCTGGGAAAATGGGAAGTGCAAGTTAGCAGCTTCTGAAATGAGATAATGACAAAGACAATTTGCTCCCTAAACGGTCACCCAAAACTCTGTATAACCTTGGAGCATCATCTTCAGCTCCCAACCCAATATGTTTGACAGTCAGGAACTATTGAGGACTTGCTTACCCTGTTTTGGCAGAGTTTGGCAGTCTATCCTGCATGCATCCAAGCTTCCTCATTTTTAGACAGAATTCTGTCTGTGGCAGAAATGAGGAGATTTTTCCCAGTGGCTGGTTTGCCACATATGAAGCTATCCCCATAAGGTGGTTCTTCATTGAAATAGGCTGAATGTTGCCAGGAATTAACCTGTCTTGTTGTCAAAGAATCTTTAAAATAATAAAAACATGAGGTATTGTACCCATACAATTAAATTATAATGCAAGATTTACTTCCAATACCTTGAAAGTGGTATTGCAGTCTGTTTAGGATAATTAAGTAATGCAAGGTAACTGTTAGTTCATCAAATCATGGTTTTTCAATTACTAGTCTATTTTTATCACAAAAAATATACATCCTAGGTTTAACAGATAGATATGATTCTATGGATAGATAAGGTAAAATAGTTAGACAAGGTCTTCAAAATCCTCAGAGACCTACAGGATACGGCATATAAAGATGTTTTGTTATTTTAAAGGTTCTTTAGTGTATATTTATTAATGAATAAATAAATGAGAATGCAAGAGAATGGCTGAGTGAACAAGAGCCCTTGTCATTCTCCAGAGAATCATCATAATAGCTTCATATATTTTGGAAGAATTTTGTAATAAAAACCTGAAAGCTTATTAACATCTAAAACACATTTTACTAAGTCGGAGTTCTGTTTTCTAATTGTTGCTGCTACTGTTGTTATCTTCCCAGTCTTAGAACAAATATCCCCCCGATCTTATTTGTTTACATTATTCCTCTATTTCCTAAGTGGCAAGTGATTAGGAAATCAAGCTCATTCCCATGGCATGGTAATATCTGAAATGCCGTACTTACAAAACTTTTAAAAGTGCAATCTGCTTGAATTCATAAGGGAAACAGAACATATGCAATGCATTTTAGCTCCAGTCAGCCTAGCTAAATATCAGATCCCTGGGGAAATACGATAGTGAAAACATCTACTGAAAAGCCTCTCTGGCTATGTTTGTCACTATTCATGAGTACCCAGTCATCAGTCATACACACTAACATCTTGTATTGATGTCCAGAGAAATAAATTTCTCTTCATTTTCACTGTTTGCAAATACCAACTTTGTTACATTGCATTTTAGTGAAGCATATTTTCTTTACTACGTTCTTGATATATTCCAGTACCAAATCTTTCTTCTAATAACTGGTATGGCAAGTTTAATTTTCTAGGGCTTAATTTAAAATCTCTGCAAGCAGACGTCAGATTGAAGAGGACAGTTAGTTTGCCAGAAAAGTGGAAATTGCTTTCAAATAGACTCAACCAGTTTGACATATGATGATTATATATATATAAAGGCAGGAAGCAAAGTGATCTTGAGTATACCGTCAAAATTAGGAGAATAGATGAATGGATATAAATAAGTAAGTAAAATATGAGTGCTTTGCCTTAGATTTTATTTAAAAGGCTGAATCCATTCTCATGGCTGAAATATGAATAGCCACAGAGTGCAAAAAAAAATTAGGTAGGGAACATGGATTCTTTTTTATTCTAACTAATAATTTTGATATTACTAAAAGACAAATTTTCTTTTCCACATTTTAGCCATTTTTTCTTTTAATTGAGAAGACAGCAAGCATACTTCTCTTTTTCCCCACCCTACTCTCTTATTGCCTATGATTGCACAGTACACAAAAACGTTCTCTTGTCTTTTTTTGTATAGGTTTCTTTACAAAGACATAATCAAATTCAGTAAATATTTCTTATGTATTCTATGTTCTTTGCAATTTTTCACTGATAATTTAAAGAGATAACTTAATTAATCATAAAATGTATAACAGACAGTTCTTTCTGTGTCTTTTACAGACATGACAATTCTTTGCTTCTCAATATCATTGCTGCCTTAACCCATGTCTGTGTTGTGAGAGTTGATGGAACTATTTGTGAATTAGTAACAACTCCAAGCAGTACAAATAACAGTAAAGTGACAAAACAGATTTCTATTATAGCATTGGTAAGACGAGAACCTTCATTAGGCATTCACGCTATGGGATGTTTAAATGAGTTAAAGCAACGTTTGGGTGATCCCCAAACCGCTGCACCTTAGTTTGTGAAGAGTTAGTTGTGAACTTCCTAGGTTGGGGCAACCAGGGCGAACCTTATCTGAGTAGCAGAAGGTCAGACACTACATCTAGTAAGTAACTTGACAGCTGATTCCAAAACACCAACTTTGATGTTTCACAGACAGCAGGGGCCATTCTGGGAGCTGGGGACAAACAGTTCCAGGCCCACCATAGCTGTCTCTAGGGTCCGTGAGAGACCCACTGGCACATGCCCAGCACTTTCTGCCCACAACGTGCTTTCCGAATACTAGAGTGAGAGTCCACAGTCCTAGGGCGCTCTGCTCCAGCAACCAGACCTCAGCATCCTTCATCTTCCCCAAGGGCATTGCCCAGATACCTGAGATAGCACCCCAACCTTCAATCCGTGGTCCCAAAAGCTCCCCCAGGGAAGATCAACTGAACAGTAGGAGCACACAGATGGGTCCATCACGGAGGAGCGCAGTTGAATAAAAGTGCTGGTGTTCACTCTGCAAGGAACTAGCTGAGCAGCACACTCCTCTGAACTCACCTCCCCCTCCGCCATCCTGAAGAAGTCTCCTGACTCCAAAGATGTGCAAATCCAGTCTTCAGTTCAGCTCTACTAGCTGTCTGTCTTGAGGATTCCTGTGGGACCTCAATAGATCACAAAAGCCCAAGAAACCCAGCAGGTTCCTGGAATAAACAGCCCATGCCGCTGACAACCAGATGATTAAAGGCCAGCATAAGAAGACAATCAATCAAAACCAAGGCGATATAATTTCAACAGAACAACCACCCCTACCCCCACCCCAAAAACAAAACAAAACAAACAAACAAAAACCTCTGGATATTCTAATCCGACTGAAACACAGGAAACAGACCTTATACATATGCTTATGAAGATTTTAGAGTTATCTAAAGAGGAAATGAATAAACCCCTCAAAAAAACACAGGAAAATACAATCAACAAACAGAGGCCATCACAAACACAGAAAAAAAAAATAAAATCAAACAGGCAAGGAAAAGGAATAAAATAGTTCAAAACCTGAAAATGGAAATAGAATCAATAAAGAAAAAAATAACCAAAGAAAATCCTGTATATCGAAAATTTAGAGAACAGAACAGGAACACCACATTGGTAATCATCACCAACAGGATACAAGAAAGAGAGCATTTCATGCACAGAAGATACAGTAGAAGAAATTGATACATCTGTCAAAGAAAATATTAATGGAGAAAATACCTGACACAAAATATCCAAGAAATCAAGAACAGCATGAAAAAACAAAACCTAAGAATAATAGGAATAGAAGAAAAAGAAGACTCCAGGCTCCAAGGATCAGAAAATAGTTTCAAGAAAATCAAAGGAAAAATGTCCCCAATCTAAAGAAAGATATGCCTTTAAACATACAAGAGGCTTACAGAACACCCGTCACATAATAATCAAAACATTAAATCTACAGAACAAAGAAAAATATTAAAAGCAGCAAGGGGAAAAAGCCAAGTAACATATAAAAGTAGACCTATCAGAATCACTCCTGACTGCTAAACAGAGACAATAAAGGATAAAAGGCCTGGGCAGGTGTCATACAGACACTAAGAAACCACAGATGCCATCTTAGACTACTTACACCCAGCAAATCTTTTTTTTTTTTACATTTTTTTCTCCTTTATTAATTTATTCTTGTTACATCTCAATGGTTATCCCATCCCTTGTATCCTCCCATTCTTCCCTCCCTCCCAATTTCCCCTTATTCCCCTCCCCTATGACTGTTCCTGAGGGGGATTACCTCCCCCTCTATATGATCATAGGGTATCAAGTCTCTTCTTGGTAACTTGCTGTCCTTCCTCTGATTGCCACCAGGTCTTCCCGTCCAGGGGACATGGTCAAAGGTGAGGCACCAGAGTATGTGAGAAAGTCATATCGCACTCTCCACTCTACTGTGGAGAGTGTTCTGTCCATTGTCTAGATCTGGGTAGGGGCTTAAGGTTTACCGCCTGTATTGTCCTTGGCTGGTGCCTTAGTTTGAGCGGGACCCCTGGGCCCAAATCTGCCTATCATAATGTTCTACTTGTAGGATTCTAGGACCCTCTGGGTCCTTCTACTTTGCCTTTCTCCCATGATTCTCTCATCTAGAGTCCCACTAGAATGTCCTCTCCTCTGTCTCAGTTTCCTGGTAAGTGAAGGCTTTCGTGGGACATGCCCCTTGGGCTAATATGCAGATATAAGTGAGTATATACCATTTGAGTCTTTCTGCTTCTGGGTTAACTCACTCATTATGATCATTTCTAGCTCAATCCATTTATCCACAAATTTCGGGAATTCCTTGTTTTTAATAGCTGAATAGTATTCCATAGTGTATATGTACCACAGTTTCTTTATCCATTCTTCTATTGAGGGACACTTAGGCTGTTTCCATGTTCTGGCTATTATGAATAAGGCTGCTGTGAACATGGTTGAGCAAATTTTCTTGCTGTGTGCTGGAGCATATTCTGGGTATATTCCAAGGGGTGGAATAGCTGGGTCTTGAGGAAGCCCTATTCCCATTTTTCTGAGATAGCACCAGATAGATTTCCAAAGTGGTTGTACTAGTTTGCATTCCCACCAGCAATGAAGGAGTGTTCCTCTCTCCCCACATCCTCGCCAGCATGTGGTGTCGCTTGAATTTTTGATCTTAGCCATCTTGATGGGTGTAAGATGGAACTCAGCATTGTTTTGATTTGCATTTCCCTGATGATTAAGGGGGTTGAGCATTTCTTTAAGTGTTTCTCAGCCATTTGATATTCCTCTGTTGAGAATTCTCTGTTTAGTTCCATGCCCCATTTCTCGATTGGGTTATTTGGTTTGGTGGTATTTAATTTCTTGAGTTCTTTATATATTTTGGATATTAGACCTTTGTCAGATGTGGGGTTGGTGAAGATCTTTTCCCAGTCTGTAGGCTGTCGCTTTGTTCTCTTTACCGTGTCACCTGCCTTACAGAAGCTTCTCAGCCTCATGAGGTCCCATTTATTAATTGTTGACATTAAGGCCTGGGCTGTTGGTGTTCTGTTCAGGAAGTTGTCTCCTGTGCCAATATGTTCCAGGCTCTTCCCCACTTTTTCTTCTAAGTGATTTAGTGTCTCTGGTTTTATGTTGAGGTCTTTAATCCACTTGGATTTGAGTTTTGTACAAGGTGACAAATATGGGTCTAGTCGCATTTTTTTACACATAGACATCCAGTTAGACCAGCACCATTTGTTGAAGATGCTATCTCTTTTCCATCGAATGGATTTGGCTTCTTTGTCAAAAATCAAATGCCCATATGTGTGTGGATTCATATCTGGGTCTTCGATTCGATTCCACTGATCAACCGGCCTGTTGCTGTGCCAGTACCATGCTGTTTTAATTACTATTGCTTTATAGTACAGTTTGAGATCAGGTATGGAGACTCCTCCAGAGCACCTTTTATTGTACAAGATTGTTTTAGCTATTCTGTGTTTTTTGTTTTTCCATATGAAGTTCAGAATTGAACTTTCAATGTCTTTAAAAAATTGTGTAGGTATTTTGATAGGGATTGCATTGAATCTGTAGATTGCTTTTGGTAGGATGGCCATTTTTATTATGTTAATTCTCCCTATCCATGAGCAAGGTAGATCCTTCCATCTTCTCATGTCATCTTCAATCTCTTTCTTTAGGGTTTTGAAATTTTTTTCAAACAGGTCCTTCACTTGCTTAGTAAGAGTAACTCCTAAGTACTTTATATTGCTTGTGGCTAATGTGAAGGGTGTAGTTTTCCTAATTTCTTCCTCTGCAAGCTTATCATTTGTGTATAGGAAGGCTACAGACTTTTTTGAGTTAATTTTGTATCCAGCCAATTTGCTGAAGGTGTTTATCAGCTGTAGGAGTTCTCTGGTGGAATTTTGAGGGTCGCTTATGTAGACTATCATATCATCTGCAAATAGGAATAATTTGACTTCCTCCTTTCCCATTTGAATACCCTTGATCTCCTTATGTTGTCTTATTGCTCTGGCTAGAACTTCGAGTACTATATTGAAGAGATATGGAGAGAGTGGGCAGCCTTGCCTTGTTCCTGATTTTAGAGGAATTTCCTTAAGTATCTCACCTTACTTTGATTTTGGCTATTGGCTTCCTATATATAGCCTTTATTATGTTGAGGAAAGTGCCTTGTATTCCCGATCTCTCTAAAACTTTAAACATGAATGGGTGTTGGATTTTATCAAATGCTTTCTCTGCATCCAAAGAGATGATCATGTGGTTTTTTATTTTCATTTTGTTTATGTACACCCAGCAAATCTTTCATGGAAAAAAGCAACATATTCCAGACTAAACCAAATTTAATTATCTATGCACCAACCCAGCCATACAGAAGATACAGGAAGAAAAACTCCAATCCAGGGAGGTCAACTACATCCAAAAAAAAACAGAGAATACAAATAATTTTGCAACAGCAAAACCAAAAGAAGACAAGCACACAAACACGCTACAACAACCAACACCACAATAAAAGGAACTAATAATCGTTCTTCACTAGTGTCTATCAACATCAGTGGACTCAACTCTCTAATAAAAAGACACAGGATAACAGAATGGATATATAAACAGGATTCAACATTCTGCTATATACAAATAACAGACCTCAGCAACAAAGGTAGACATTACCTCAGAGTGAAGAGCTGTAAAGAAGTCTTCTATGCAAATGGACCCAAGAAGCATGTTGGAGTAGCCATCCTGACATTTTATAAAATATACTTTGGACCAGAATTAGTCAAGAGAGATGGGGAAAGACACTTAATTCTCATCAAAGGAAAAATGAACCAAGAACACATCTCAGTCCTGAACATCTAGGGGAGACTGTGCCTGGGAGGAGAAGAGGGAGGGACCTATGACCAGGATGTAAAGTGCTCAAAGGAACGTATATTATCTTATGTTCGGGTGAAAGGTTCTGTAGACATCTATTAGGTCCTTTTAATTCACGACTTGTGTTAGTTTCATTATTTCTCTATTTGGTTTCTGTTTCTATGACCTGTCCGTTGGTCAGAATGGTGTGTTGGAGTCTCCCACTATTAATGTGTGGGGATTGATGTGTGACTTAAGCTTTAATAATGTTTCCTTTACAAATGTATGTGCCCTTGTATTGGAGACACAGATGTTTAGGATTGACACATCTTCTTGATGGAATTTTTTTCCCTTGATGAGAATCAAATGTCCTTCCTGATCTTGAAAATTAATTTTTAATTAAGAGGCTATCATGAACTCAATAATATTTTATACATGACAGAACTGTGAGGGTTAAATTTATGTCTTAAGTTTTAATTACTGTGTTTAAGAGATCTATAAAACAAAAATGCCTGTAAACGATTATCCTCACATACCCAAAAAAGCCCTACTTGCCCAAGGACAGATAAATACCTGGAGTGCTGGGGGCTGGTGTTCATGTAACGTAACAAGCCACACGGTTTTTCATTTGCAAGTAAAGTTCATTATCCCGACTGTATATGATGTGCTTGGTCACTAGTGTGCAGGGGGTACACTAGTGTTGAATGTATGCTTCCCCATGATTGGATGAAGCAGGAAATATGCATCCTTATAGATTTTGCCTTTATAAACATCAGACTAACATAATTCAAAACCATTCTCTGGAATCCCAGATACGGACCTAACCAATGTCCATCACCCTGGTCAGTACTTTCATAAAGCTTGCTTCAGCTTTGGTTCAAAAATTGTGGTATTGGTCTTATTCTAATGCTGTAGGGTTAATAAGCCACTCTGAGGTTCAACAATTACCACGAAGCTAACTGTGTGAGAGTTTGGCTTTCTTTCTTCAATGCCTAAATATCCTCTACATTCTCAGTACTTGAGTAATTTACTTAAATAATTTGACAGATATAGGAGAGAGAAAGAGTTTTCATAGAATTCCTTCAAACCATTGAGATGATTTATGATCTTACATTTTTTAGTATCTAAAATATGCCACATACCACAGCTGTTTTGAAATGATGATTTTATAACCGATAGATAATTGAATAATATCTCTTATTATTGAAATCTGTGTAATTTTATTTCAGAGAAAAATTAAAACTTGGATTTGAATAACAATGAAAAATTGTCTTTCTCACTTTAGTAATTTGCTAACATTAATGATCTTGAAAACAATTAAAGCATAAATTAACAAATATGGACTCTAATCCCTATCTACAATGGAATAAAAAATAATCATAGGTAGGCCTTTGGTTTATTCTACATATTTTAAATAATTGTGCTTATAGGGGGCATGAAAATTAGTGCATAATCACATACAGGTCTATAGGAAACATTCAGATTATTCTTATATAGTTCATGCCAGAGAAGTACAGGACTGACTTCCACTCGAACTCTGGTGCCCCATATTTGACCATGTCCCCTGGATGGGGGAGACCTGATGGCGCTCAGAGGAAGGACAGCAGGCTACCAAGAAGAGACTTGATACCCTATGAGCATATACAGGGGGAGGTAATCCCCCTCAGTCACAGTCATAGGGGAGGGGAGTAAGGGGAAAATGGGAGGGAGGGAAGAATGGGAGGATACAAGGGATGGGATAACAATTTAGATATAATATGAATAAATTACTAAAATACATTTTTAAAAAGCAAGCCATTATTTTACAAATTAAAAAGAAAAAACTCCAATAATGTAAAATGTTAGAATTGTACTACTGAAAGAAGAATTATAACGGCCTTTGAAAAAATAATCCAAATCAGTTCATTCATATTTAAATATCAGAAATAAAGAAGACATATTTATAATGTAAATGTTCTACAATGTTTTGAATTAAATAGTTGGTTATTAAATCTTCAGAGGTAGGTGAAGCTCAGTGGTAGATTATTTGCAAAACATGTTAGAGGCTATGATTTCAATGCTCTGAACCAGAAAAATAAAATAAAATTGTGATTGAATATAATTGCTTGACCTTTCAAAATAAAATATATATTTGCTTTCCAGCACACTATACACAATATCTAAGAAGCAATAATTATGGCCATAATTATGTTACTGCAGAGACAATAGCCTAGAAAGGAAGGAAAGGATTATTATGTCATTTACTCTCCAAATAATGTTCAATTTCAAGACACAATGACTCAGGTAATGGTTTTGTACTTTTTTCGAATTAAATACATGGTTAATTTTTTTTCTTACTAAAGAACAAGACGAAAACAAAATCCAGGACTCTTAAGCATGTACCCATGGAAGAAAATTTCTCAGGAAAAATACTATCATGGACAAGTTCAAACTATCTTCAGTATGTTTGTTGAGAAAAACTGATGCTGCTTATTATTACAGTATAAAGAACTCCTAATATTTTAATAATATATTAAAAGCATAAACCTATTCATATTAATTAGATAACATGTTTCAAGCATGTAGATTATCATGTGTCCTGTTGAAAATCCTGTGATCTTTTTCTGGTGAAAACTCTCATTTGCTCTGCTTTCTCAAGCCTATTGAAGTTTACAGTTCAACATTGTTAATGGTCTTCCTCCTATGCAACAGCATCATCTTGTTGCTTCTGTTTGACTCTGCTATAGTACCCACTTGGACTACTCAAAGATCCTCCTTGTGTAACCTCCCCTCCATGCTATTGTCTATGAGATAAGCTATCCCATGTATTCTATGTAGGTGAGACACTGCTGCCCTTCCTCCCTCCTGCCTGCCTTCTCTTTCTTTATCTGTATCTCCAGCGACATTTATGTGGTGAGAATGGCAGGATTGTATACTTTATTAAGGCTGATCAAGAATTTTTGCTGCTTTCCCATTCTTCATGACACTGGGTATCAACTATTTCTACCTTCAGGCACAAGCAAACATTTTGTTCCTGTGATAGCAAGGAAGGGAAACAGACCAAGGTGCTTATTTTGAATCTTCTCTTTCCCAGAACTGACCCGAATTACATCTTATGGCCTGCTCTAGGAGGAAAATTTATGCGTAAAAAAGCTACATACTGAGATAATGAGTATTATTAAATTATCTGTGAAGTTTCTTGTTTGAAATTATATTTCTGTAGACTCTACCTTCTAGAGAATAATTTCAGTTGGAAGACTATTAAACATATAAAATATTACATCCAAACTGACTTTTTTGCCTTTAATTGTGTCATCAGTAAAAGGCTACCCAGAGTGCCTTGAGAGTTCACTATAATCAATTTTGTATCTGGAAAAATAGTGGGTATTTTTCCAATTTCTCCCCAAGGAGCAGGCTTACAGCTTCAGTATGGAAGGTGAGAACAGAGCATGGATGATTGTGGACCTTCTGAGGCTCAGAATCATCTGCTGTTGTAACAGAGAAGGAAATCAAACATAGACTGCTTCATGAACCACAGCAATCACTCTTGAGAATGCCAGGCAGCGTTAATCTGTCTCTGTTCAACATCTTCTAAAAATCACTTCATGTCTTCTTGATCTTTGGTAACCACTTTAAGCATTGGGAAGAAAATTCAAGGCTAAGGGAAATTTTAATTCAGGATTTACTGTAACTGGAAACCAACCTAAGCTAGAGAAATAGCTCCGTGTTAACCTGCCTTCTGTAAAGGCATTAGGCCCTGAGTTCAGAATCATAGCACCACATACAAGCCAGGCAAGGCAGTTATATGTCTGTGACTCTGGCCCTGGCAGTCCAAGGGAAGAAGGAAAGTGGGGTTTCCTGGGCTCTCTGGCTAATCAATGTACTCATTAAATAAGCCTTGGAATCAGTGAGAGACTGCCTCAAAAAGTAAGGTAGGGAATGATCAAGAAAGATTACTAACATACACACGTACACATGCTTACACATGCACCTGCATGACATTTGAATAAATAAAAATACCACACACACACACACACACACACACACACACACACACACGCGCGCGCGCGCGCGCGCACGTGCACACACAAATGCACCTTTAACAATCTGATATGCATTTCTAATAAGGACAGTCAGAAAAAGTATTTTAGCTTAGCTTTTATGGCCTACGCTACCTGCTACTTAAAGGCAAACGTTTCACAATGCTTTAAAAAAATTTTAGTAACCAAGTGTTCCTGAAGGTATGCATACTTGGCATTTTAAAAAATAAAACAACACTATTACAGTTACTATGAGCATCAAATGCACAAATCTTCATTTATTCATGTAACTGATGTTGATTTCATGTGCATTTGAGATCTGCTTTGAGGCAAAGACAGGGACACAGTCTCTTAACTCATATTGTTGCAGGAGATCACAATGGATGACCTTCAGTGGTATATATTTATCCTATCAGTCCCCAGAGGAAAATCCTATAAATCAGATGGGAGATTTTCATAAACTGAGTCTGGCTGTCATATACATCATCTTGATAAATAATCTACTGAAATCAGCTCAGCTCAAGAACTCTTCCAAGATAGGCAATATAAAAAGAGGTGACTCCAAGACAAAAATTAGGAAAAGAGCAGTTTATTGTTGATAATAATGATTCTCACCATGAAATCATGGGGAGCCTAAAATTCCCTATGCAAAGCAGGCTGGCCCCAAACTCACAGAGATTGGCCTGGCTCTATTTCCCCAGTGCTAGGATTAAAAGGCATGTGACATTATGCTCAGTTTTTTTTAAGCAGGCCATTTGTTAATTATTAATCTAAGTGTCTGAATTATTGGTGTTCTGTTCAGCAAACTGTCTCTTGTGCCATGAGTTCAAGGATATTCCTCTCTTTCCCTTCTATTAGATTTGGTATATCTTGTTTTATGTTGAAGTCTTTGATGCACTTGGACTTGAATTTTGTGCATGGTGATAAATATGGTTAGATTTGAATTTCTCTACCTAAAGACATCCAATTAGACTGGCACCATTTGTTGAAGAGGCTTTCTTATGTCCTTTTTATTGGTTTGTCATAATTTTCAAAACTCAAGTATCCATAAGTATGTGGGTTTGTTTCTGGGTCTTCAATTTGATTCCATTGATCAACCAGTATATTCTTTATGACAAAGCCAGTGCCATGTACTATAATACAGCTTGAAATGTGTAGCAAGGGGAATACTCCTTTATTGCTGATGTAAATGCAAACTTGTACAACTACTTTGGAAAACAATTTGGTCGTTTCTTAGAAAACTGGGAATAGATCTACCTCAAGACCCAGCTATATGACTCCTGGGTTTATACTGAAAGGATACTCCACCATACGTCAAAGATACTTGCTTAACTATATTCATAGCTTTAGTCTTTTTAAATATTTTATTAATTTATTCATATTACATAGCCCATCCCTTGTATGCTACCATTCCTCCCTCCCTCCCACTTTCCCCCTACTTCCCTCCCCTATGTCTGTGACTGAGGGGGACCTCCTCCCCTGTATATACTCATAGGGTATCAAGTCTCTTCTTGGTAGCATGCTATCCTTCCTCTGAGTGCCACCAGGCTTCACCATCAAGGGGACATGGTCAGATATGGGGCATCAGAGTTCGTGTAAAAGTCAGTGTCCCCTCTTCACTCGACTGTGGAGAATGTCCTGTCCATTGGCTAGATCTGGGTCAGGTTCGAAGTTTACTGCACGTATTGTCCTTGGCTGGTGCCATAGTTTGAGCAGGACCCCTGGGCCCAGATCCACCCATCATAATGTTCTTCCTGTAGGTTTCTAGGACCCTCTGGATCCTTCTATTTCTCCATCTCCCATGCTTCTCTAACGTAAAGTCCCAATAGGATGTCCTCCTTTCTGACCCTCTTTCCTGGTAAGTGAAGATTTTCATGGGACATGCTCCTTGGGCTAGTGTTCAGATATAAGTGAGTATATACCATTTGAGTCTTTCTGCTTCTGGATGAACTCACTCATTATGATCATTTCTAGTTCAATCCATTTGTCCACAAATTTTGGGAATTCCTTGTTTTGAATCATAGCTTTATTCTTAATAGCCAGAAACTGGAAACAACCTAGATGTCTCTCAACCAAAGAATGGAAAAGAAAATGTGTATGTACACAATGGAATACTACATAGCTATTTTAAAAAATGATATCATGAAATTTGCAGGCAAATGGATGGAATTAGAAAATAACATGCTGAGTGAGGCAACAGACACAGAAAGACTAGCATCATATATACTCACTTATAAGCAAATGTTAGCCATAAAGTAAAGGATAACCATTCAATAATCCACATAACCACAGAAGCTAAGTAACAAGGAGAGCTCAAGGATGCGTGTGTCAATCACACTGAGAAGGGAAAGAAGAATAGACATCATAGGTGGACAGGAGGATGGGACTAGACACAAAGAGGGTGAGAAAGGAAACAGGAGGCATCAGGTGTGGGAAGGAAGGTGGAAGGGAGTACTGGGAGTCTGAACAGGAAGAGAGTGGGCATCTCTGTGTTAATCTAGCATCTCAGGGCAATGGAAATTCCCCAGAATCTATGAATTCTGGCTAGCTAAGTGTCCTAGCAATGGAGATATGGAGCCTTAACTAGTCACCTCCTGTAACCAGACAAGAGGATTAGTAGACCAACATAGCCATAAAACCTTCAACCTATAATTTGTTCTGCCCTTAACATATTCAGGGTTAAAAATGGAGCAGAATTTGAGAGAATGTTCAACCAATGAATGACTGGTCCAACTGAAGACCATAAGAGGGAACACACCTAACACTGTTAATGATATACTTGTATACTAGCAGACAGGAGCCTATCATAAACATCATCAGAAATGCTTCACCCACCAACTGATGGAAACAGATGTAGAGCTCCACAGCTAAATATTAGGCAGTGCTTGGGGAATCCTGCAGAAGATGGGAAGGAAGTATTGTGGATGACAGGTCAAAGACAGGACAAGGAAACCTACAGAATCAACTAATCTGGGTCCATTGAGTTTCACAGAGACTGACCTACCAACCAGAGAGCATGCACACATATACAACAGTTGTGTAGCTTGATCTTCATGTGGGACTCCTAACAGCAGAGCATGGGCTGGCTCTGACTCTCTTGCCTCCCTCGGAGACACTTTTCCCTAACTGGGATGCCTGTCTAACTCAATAGGAGAAGGTGCACCCAGTCTTACTGCAACTTGATATGCCAAGGCTGGTTGACGTCCATGGGAGGCATCTCCTTTTCTGAAGAGAAAAGGAGGAGGAGTAGATGGGGAAGAGGAGGTGATGGAAGGAGGAGATAAAGAGGAAGGATTGGGAGGAAAGGAGGTAGGGGAAACTGCACTGGTGATGTAAATTAAATAATTAAATAAATTTTTTAAAAGCTAGCCAGTCTATTTGGTAATCTAATTGTATCAACATTTTATCAGGACTTTTCACTTTGTGTGTGTGTGTGTGTGTGTGTGTGTGTGTGTGTGTGTGTGTGTGTGTGTGTTTTAATTGTGATCCTCCCCTATAATGTTGAGTCCATTTATGGAGTCAAAACCATCCTTCCACAATTATGGATGCAGTCCAATTTTCAGATTTCTTATCATTTTAATATATTGAGAGAATGTCACTGAGGACGATAATAAGTGATTACTAACAATTAAGTAGGTGTTTGATATAGGCATTGATTCATGAAAAATATGGATTTCATGGGTACAAAAACTATGAAGTGGCATTGATGGCTATGACTGGCAACCTTTGCCCTTGTTCAGTGTATCTTGCTTCACCATCTTTGTCCTTGTCTAGAATGCCACCCCACAGCATATTTTTCCCTGTTCAGTGTGCCATCTCTCAGCATTTTTGCCCTTGATCAGCGTGCCCTTGCTTAGCATCACAAGTGTTCCTTAAGGTTTACCTGTACCTTTTCTAGCAATTTCCCAAAAGATCACCTGTGAACAAATGAAGGCCCTTCCCTGGAGATACCTTAACATTATGCCACCAAGTGTATACTCAGTTATAAGCAGGGAAAGTTGCAAACATTTCTCTGCACTGCCTAAAATTCGATAAGAATATCCACTGAAACATATGGACCAAAATTTCTTGAGGGGTTGCACTAAAGCGAGTCTCACTGAACACTTATAATTTGGGCACTATTTATCACACTCTCTTGAGATCCTAAGAGGTTCTGCCTGAGGTCATTCCTAGTAAATCCCTTTCATACACAGGAACGTCCCCTTTAATATCTGTATCTAAGGATCCTGACTCAATACATAAAACCAATTGTTTAAAATGTTTTAAGTGCCTAGTATTCCTAGACAAGTTTAGTGCATACAGTGAAGCTACCAAGGCTGCGTTTATAGTCTAGACAATATGTCTGCATCACCTATTTAGAAAACAGTCTTTTCTTGGTTTGCATCTATCCTAAGAGCCTACGGATCTCTTTATACTCACTAAGATCGAGTAAGAAAAAGATGGAAATGAGTATACATGATAATAAGAAAGCCAGAAAACCAAAATACCAGGAAGAAAGTCAAGACCAGAAAGTCAGATAACAGAAAAGATGATGATGCAAATTCAATAGCAGGGACTGCTGTACATTAACCTGCATCAGTGTGTGCATACTTAACTGCAGCTATATGTGAGTAATGTTTCTAAAACATTCCATGCATATGTGATGTGATCTTGACCTACTCAAGACTAGCCTACTAAAAAAGAAAACGTTAAAGCCATATGGAATCATTTAGAAATTTAAAGATAGCATCTAAATTCTAACATCTAATATTAAACTATGAGTAAAGCACTCTAAACTATGCTGAATTTATTTACAAATATATTTTTAAATATTTTATAATAAAGGTCAGTTGATGTGAATACAAAAGTAATTAAATCATAGTCATATGCATATGTAAGTGAAAGTACAAAAGCTGACACAATTTAAAAGGATGATTCTCACTTTTGATCACTGGAAAATTGATAAGAAACATGTATCTATGGTAAATAAGAAAATATGACAAAGAGGGGCAATTAAATAGCCACACATTAGTCCTTATAAATATTAAAATATATATCATAGGAAAGTGTGCCAATGAGGTCAATATCTACATTTTCAAAATGTAATAGAACTTTTTCTTCAAACAAGAGAATTATTAATAGTCAAGAGAAATAATAGATATTGGAAATATATCACTTTAATATATTATAAATTATGTTTATGTTTAAATTAGCATTCATACATATTCATAAATGCTCTAAATAATATCCGAGCTCCCACTAAAGAATTAGCTACTCAGATATAAATTAAACAAAACCTTGAGAATATATCTTACTTTGGAAAGAAATGAAAAACAATAGAGTTAAAGGCAAAAATAAAGATATGTGTGTTTCAAACTTTTATAGTAAATTCTAGGTTAAAATTAAAATAGTATAACTTAAAAAGAACATGTGAATATATAATAGCTGATATCCTTTTAAAAGAGAGAAGGTATTTAAATCATAAACAAGAAACACATACAAATTCATATTTATGTAATCATGATGAAACCAAAAATAATAGCATTTAAGAATAAATATATCGTAAAATATATGTACAAAGATTTTTTTAGCTGGGCATGGTGAAACAACCAGGAGGCAGAGGCAGAGGCAGGACCTTCCCTGTGAGTTAAAAGCCAGCCTTGTCTGTAGCAGTTGTGGTCTGCCTACTGAGACTCTGTCTTAAAACAAAAAGAAAGATTAAAGACAAAGTCCTATACCAGATGTGGTGGCACTTGCCTGTCATCCCAGCAGTTGGGAGGCAGAGGCAAGCGGATCAATGAGAGTTCAAGGCCAGCCTGGTCTATAAAATGAGTCTAGGACAGCTAGGGCTACACCTAGAAACCCTGCCTCAAAAAAGAAAAAAAAAAAAAAAAAGACAAAGTCATTAACTCTCAGAAAAGAATCAAATGCTTAGGAAAAATAAATCTGAAATAAAATTTTGTGTCAAAAAAAAAAGGAGTTTTGATTTGTTTTGCTTTGCTTTGTTATAAAGGAGGAGGAGGAGGAAGAGAACCAGCTCCGTGCATAAGGGATATTGTTACACAACTTGAGGTCCTGAGTTCAATCTCTGACATTCATGTATATGTGAAAAGAGAAAATGAGTTCCCAAAGATGTCCTCTGAGTTCTACAGGCACACTGTGCCATGTGCATTCCCCCTCCACACACATTGTGTAATTGAACTTACAAGTACGCGCCAAGCAACCACAGCAATAACAGCAACTTTCTAAGGATAAGAGTAAAACAGGGCCACGAATATTTCTTAGTTGGTACAGTGTTGGTCTTGAATGGAGGACACATTGGTTTTAGGTCCCAACTTCATGTAAAACCATGTATAATGGTAAACACTGGTAATCCTAGTTCTGGGGAGGCAAAGGTTAATGGATCAGGAGTTCCAGATCATCCTGAGTTACAGAAACCTTGTGTTAAGGGACTTGATACCCTATGAGCATATACAGGGGGAGGTATCCCCCTCAGGAACAGTCATAGGGGAGGAGAATAAGAGGAAAATGGGAGGGAGGGAAGAATGGGAGGATACAAGGGATGGGAGAACCATTGAGATGTAACAAGAATAAATTAATTAAAAAAAAAAGGGAAAAATAGGCAAAAAAAAAAAAAAGGAAGGGAGGAAGAAAGACATGTTAAAAAGAAAATATAAAGAAAAGAATATTTCCAGTTTCAAATACCCAGTATTAATATTTGTTGAAAGAAATAAGAAATGGCTTGGAATGGGAGCTTGAAAGAGCAGTGTGCTGAATATAATCAATATATATATATATATATATATATATATATATATATATATATATCATAATGAAGTCTATTATTATATACAAAAATATATTCAAATAAACGTCACAACAGAAAATGGTAAACTTTATCAGGTCAATATTTTCAAAAAAGATTTCATAATATTTTTAATTATGTATCTATGAGTATAGCATGTATGCATGTGAGTGCATGCACAAGCTAAGGGCACTGGATCTCAAGAAAATATATATAGCCTATAACAAGCATCTGTTGTGGATGATGGGAACTGAATTTCAGTCCTCTACAATAGCAGTGCAATCTCTTAATTAATGAGCCATCTTTCCAGAGCTGGAAACATACACTCTGCTGTCAAGTCCAATGTCAAGGCATGGCAGATGCCAAAAATCTAGATGTCAAAGGAATGATTCACTAAGCCTTCCCAACTATCTAAGTAAGAACTACAAGTATATCTAGGTAAGAAATACAAGTATGTTATTCTGAAATTTTTCCACAAAAGATATTCAACTGCATATTAAAACCATTAAAAGTAAGGAGAGATGATTCATCTCTGGGATCATTTAGAATACTGCTGAAATCTGTGTGTTGTTTGTTTGTTTGGTGGGTATCATATCCTGATTATTGAGAGCATTTAATTCCTAGTCATGTGGTGGCTCTCCATCTTCAAGTTAACAATAAAACTATACTTCCTTATCATATTTTAAATTTTAAAGTATTTATTGAATAGATTAGATATTCACATAATATCAGTAGCTGGAAGTCTGACCAAGGAGTTGAAATAAATCTCCCAAATAGCCCCCCAGCTGTATCATGACCAGTGCTTGAGCAACCAGGGAGAAGTTGTCATTAAATTTCTCAGGAAGGAGTTGATGCCATTAAAGTACTACAAGAAATTTCCATCTGAGAGATGTTAGAAGTATTATCTTTCATGAGATAATATTCATTTAAGCATTCATACTTTAATTTTTAAGAAAAACCAAATAAAACAAAAGGAGAAATAATAACATCTAACATTCAAATTGAAAATAAGCCCAGGCCACTGCTCTCTACAATTGATAGTAAGGCCTTCTTGATGAAGACTGCTCCTTTAAGACTCATTGTACCCAGAGAGGTCAACCTGGTACCTACCTACAGCCTTCATTCCTGTGATTAGTACTCATTGTACTGGAAGGTATTCTGCATGCTACCAAATAGAAAGGTAAACACGCACCAAATACAAAAACTTCATGTTACAGGAGTGACATGAATACAAGATATGTTGGCACAATAATACACCAAGCTTGTGGGAGTAACCAGTCAATATTCTATTTGAATTCAAGACACTCCATGAAATGGACTTCGTAACCAACACTGCCTGTGAGGCCAAGAACTTGAGAGTAGATAGGCCAGAGAAATAGGGGAAAATCAAATATTGTTCTGCTAAAGGAAGGAAATAAAATGACTCCTGATAACATTTGTACTGCTCTGTCATCATCCAGAAATCTGTCATATGCATCAGATGTAACCAAATACAGAGACCCACAGCCAGACATTATGCAGAGATTAAGAGACCTTAGAACACTCAGCCCTAAACAGGATGACTCCATCAAATCCTCCCCTTCAGGACTCAGGAGACAATGTAGAAGAGGAGGCAGAAAGAGCGTACAAAGCAGAGGAGAAGCTCGCTACCAAGTAATCAAGGCCTTTTATACACAAAGGCCTAGTGCATAAATGAAGTCACAGAGGTTATGGTAATATACACAAGACCTGAAAGATTTCCATAATATGGAGTCCTCGATCTGACAGATATGCATACCTGTACCCATCCCTAATCCAGAAGCTATCTCTAACTGATAATCACTTGCAAGTGAAAAATCCATTTTCTCTAAGGGAGTTTCAATGAGGAAACAAATCAGTATTAAGGGTAGGCCCCAGCCACAATAGCCAATGTCCAATAGAAAACAAAGCCAATGCAAACCAACTCAACACAGTCTTTCTAAGTTTTTGGTCTCAAAATTTAAGTCAGGGCAATTTTTTAACCTTACAGATTCTTTGCAAATACAGTATATCTTTAAGTTTGGGGTTTTTATATACTTGCTCTATGTGTGTCCCTGAGTTTCTATAAATTTTGTGCTTTTCCTTTGCCTTCTCTCTCCTGTTTGACTGCTTCATCATATTCCAATTTGTTTGTTTTCTTATTTATCCTCTTTTTCTTCATTATTATTCTTTGGTGCCTGTTGGCTTTCTAATAAGAGCCTGACAGAGTGTGGAAGGAAGATTGGGAGGAACTGGGAAGTATAGAGGGATGAGAAAATGTAATCAGATTATATTGTATGAAAAAGATCTGTTTTCAATAAAAGAAAAAATCTAAAAGGGGACAACACACAGGCTTCAGTAAAATACAGGGAGCCAAAACCAACAATGACCCAAACTGAAATTGATCAATTATTGTTATTTTCACATGAACAGAAGTAATGAAAACTGTAAAAAAAAAAAAATGAACAAAATGATACATTTAATTTCCACTATAGTTGCAAGTTCTCCAAGAGAAATATACCAAAGCCTATTTAGAAATATGTTTAATATGAAGAAATACAAAATAGAAGTAAAAAATTTGCATGCTATCAAAATAAATGTTTTTAAGTTATATTAGTAAAGTTAAAATGTCCAGACAATTTAGTTATTCTACTGCATTATAGTTGTACGATACATTTAAAATGTACTTAATTACTAAAGAGAAGGTTAAGTTAATCTGGAATGTATAAAGAGATTAAACGTATGTGAAACTAACAAAATCAATATGCAAAACAAAAGTTTGCAGTAGTACAGGGCTAGAGAATATTTCACAAGTATTTTTATATTGTATATACAAATGCCTAGAAATACTTACAGAAATGTTCAACATCCTTAGTTGTCAGAGAAACGCAAATCAAAACAACTTACACACATCAGAAAGGCTAAGATCAAAAACCCAAGTGACCCCACATGCTGGCGAGGATGTGGAGAAAAGAGGACACGCCTTCATTCCTGGTAGGAATACATACTTGTACAACCACTTTGGAAATCTATCTGGCTCTTTTTCAGAATACTGGGAATAGGGCTACCTCAAGACCTAGCTATCCCACTCCTTAGAATATACCCAGATGTTCCACCACACAACAAGGACATATGCTCAACCATGTTCATAGTAGCCTTCTTCATAATAGCCAGAACCTGGAAATAACCTAAATAACTCTCAGTCGAAGAATGGATAAAGAAACTGAGGTACATTTACACTATAGAATACTACTCAGCTATTTAAAAAAAAAAAAAAAGGAAAGAAATCCCAAAATTTGTAAACAAATGGATGGAACTAGAAATGTTCATACTGAGTGAGATAACCCAAATGCAGAAAGATTCACATGGTATATACTCACTTATAATTAGACACTAGCCCAAAAGGAATGTCTCTTGAAAATCTTCACTTACCAGGAGATTAGTATCAATGTGAGGACTTCCTATTGGTACTCTAGGTGAGAGAAGTATGGGAGAATAGGGAAATAGAAAGATCCAGAGGGTCCTAGAAACCTACAAGAAGAGCATCATGATGGACGAATCTGGACACAGGGGGATCTGCTCAGGAACAATACCAACCAAGGACAATACATGCAGTAAACATTGAAGCCCTGCTCATATCTAGCCATTGGACAGGACATTCTCCACAGTTGTGTGGACTGACTCTGACATGAACTCCGGTACCCCATATTTGACCACTTCTCCTTGGTGGGGAGGCATGATGACACTCAGAGAAGAGATAAACAGGCTACCAAGATGAGACTCAATGGCCTATGAATGTATGCTGGGGGAGGATGTCCCCTTCTGTCACAGACCTAGGGGAGGGGACTAGGGTGAAAGGGGGAGGGCGGGAGGAAGGGGAGAATGCAAGTGAGGAGAAAACAATCGAGATGTAATCTTAAGATATTAATTAAATGTTAAAAAATATAAAAGAAAAATATTAAAAAAGAAATGCCTAGAATTTATATAATTCCTACAAAGTTATATTTATATAAGGTTATAAACAAAACTCTGTCTCCAATAGCATAAACACATATTTACACATAAATTATGTTATATAAATATTCTCTCAACATATTGAAGTTAAAGCAGAAATTGAGAAAATAATAACAAAAAGTCCAAATATTTAATTATAAAGCATAATTATAAAGAACTAATGAGTGATAGTGGGAGTTTAAAAAAAGTAGAGCCAAATCAAAATAGAAATGAACTAGATGAAGATAATTTGGTAAGAAATGAATCTAACTATGTATTGAAAATAATAAAGGATTTTGATTCTGTGGGTTTTCATGTGTTGCCCTTAATGCCTCTGGCTCCTACAATCTTTCCTCCCATCTTCTGAATCTTCTGTAGGATTGCTTAAGCCCTGCCTAATGTCTGACTGTGGGTTTCTACATCTGTTTACAGCAGTTGCTGGGTGACACACCAGTCTAGGAGTACTCCAGAATATTATTAGGAATAATTTTATTTACTTTTTCCCCAGTCGTTTTAGGTTGAATACTAGGTCTTTGGGCTATCCAGCCTCTGAGTCTTAGCCCACTAGGCAGTGTTAGAAGTTGGCTCCTTGTCATGGTATAGGTATCAGCTAGACCAGTAATTGGTTGTCCATTCTAACAATGTCTATGTCACCTTTACCTTAGCACATATTGTAGGCAGGACAGGTTGTAGGTCAAAGGTCTTTTGGCTGAGTTGGTGTTCCAGTCTCTCCAATGGAAATCTTGTCTGGTTAAAGGAGATGTCTAGTTCAGCCTCCATATCCCCCATTGCTAGGAGTCTTAGATAGGATCACCTGACCTCTTAGGGCCCAGAGACACTGAACTGACAAGCAGGGAACCAGCATGGTACTGACCTAGGCACTCTGCATAATTGTTAGAATTCTGTAGCTTGGTCTTCTTGTGGGAGCAGGGGTTGTCTCTGATGCTTTCACCTGCTCTGGGGACCCTTTCACTCATACTGTGTTGCCTCACCCAGTCTTAATATGAGGGGATGATGGCTTCTATTACTGCAACTTGATATGCTGTGTTCTGTTGATAGCTAGAGAGGCTTGCCTTTTCTGAAGAGATAAAAATGAGAGGTGACTGCGGGAGCAGAGGAGAGGTAGGGTGAAGGACTTGGCTGTAAGATCAACAACTAATAAATAGGACCTCATGAAACTGAAAAGCAAAGGATACTTTCGATAGAACAAAACAGCTACCTACAGATGGGGAAAAAATCTTCACCCTCCCTACATCTGACAAAGGCATAATATCCAAAACATATAAAGAACTCAAGAAATTAAACACCAACAAAAAATAATTCAACTTGAAAATATGGTAAAGAACTAAAGAGAATTCCCAACAAAGGAATCACAAATGGCTGAGAACCTCTTAAAGAAATGCTCAATTTTCTTCGTCATCAGGGAAAAGCAAATCAAATGACCCTGAGATTCCATCTTGCGCCTCTCATAATGGCTAAGATAAAAAACTCAAATGACAACACATACTGTCCAGGATGTGGAAAAGGAGGAACACTTCTCCATTACTGGTGAGAGTGCAAACTTATACAACCACTTTGTAAATCTGATACTTTCCCAGAAAATTGAGAATAGATCTGCCTCTTTCGGTATATACCCAAAGATGCTCCACCACACAACAAGGACATTTGCTCAACTATGTTCATAGCAGATTTTATTCATATTAGCCAGAAACTGGAAACAATCCAAATGTCCCACAACTGAAGAATAAATAAAGAAAATGTGAGCTGGGCAATGTGATACACACCTGTAATCAGTGCAGTAGAGGCAGGCAAATCTCTGTGAGTTCCAGGCCAGTCTGGTCTACAAAGGGAGTCCAGGAGAGCCACGGCTACACAGAAAACCCTATCTTGAAAAAAACAAAACAAAACAAAACAAAAGAAAAAAAGAAAGAAAGATAAATATGTGGTACATTTACACAATGGAATACTACTCAGCTATTAAAGTTAGGAAACCATCCAATTCACAGACAAATAAATGAATCATTCTGAGTGAAGTAACCCAGACCCAGAAAGATACACATGATATGTACTCAGTTATAAGCAGATATTAGCCATATAGTACAGGACAACCATAGTACAACTCACAGAACCAAAATCTAAGTAACAAGGAGGGCCCAAGGGAGAATGCTTGAGTCTCTCTCAGAAGGGGAAATAGAAACAGTGGAAGTGGATAGAGAGAGGGAACAGAATAGGAAAGGGGAACTCAGAGGGAAATGAGGGTAGAGATCAGAGAGAAGAGAAACTGAGGACAGGGAGCTTCTGAGACAAGCTAGAGACCATGATAGGGTAGGCTCTGGGAAATGGTGGTGGCGCTAGCTAAGACCCCTAGCTGCGGGGTTCAAGGAGACTGAGGAGACCACCCTTTAACTAGACAAGACTCCTAGTGAAGATAGGGGAACACAGCCTACTCACAAAAAAACCTTGGACTCATAATTTACCCTGCCTAGAAGATGTGCAGGGATAAAGATAGAGTTTGAAGAACTATCCAACCAATGTGTGGCCCAACCTGAGATGCACCCTATGGGAGAGAGCCAATCCTTGACGCTATCAATGATACTCAGCTGTCCTTGACAACAGGAGCCTAGCATGGCTGTCTTCTCAGAGGCTCCACCCAGCAGCAGATTGAAACAGATGCTGAGACTCACAACCAAATATTGGGTGAAGCACAGGGAGACTTGTGGAAGAATGGGGGGGGAGGATAGAAGGGAGGGAACAGGAGCTTCACAAGAAGACCAACAGAACCAACTAACCTGCACTGTGAAGGGCTTGTGGAGACTGAAGCATCAACTATAAATCATGCACGGACTGGATGGAGGCCCCTACACATATGTACCCAATGGGAAGCTTGGTCAATATGTGGGTTCCCTAATAAGGAGAGTAGAGGCTTACATGGACTCTCTTGCCTGCTCTTTGATCACTTGCCCCTGGAGAGGCTGCCTTGCTAGGCCACCATGTAAGAGGATGTGCTCAGTCCTGATGCGACTTGATGTGTGGTGGTGGATTGGTGTGTGTGTAGGGGGGCTCCCCTTTTCTGTTGGTAGGGAAGAGGGGTAGTTGTATATGTGTGAATCTAAGTATGTGTATATATATATATATATATATATTGCATGTATGTGTGTGTGCATTTCTGTATGTGATTCCTGTATATTTTAAGCATCAGCAATCCAATTCTAATCTCTTCTATTCACAGGTATACTTTTTGAAAAATTTCAATTCTCATTAATTTAAATTTTAATAAACTATGATAATTCAGTGTTCCCGAAATCATTCATATAATCAAGAGTAGATGGTGCATGATTAGTCATTGTTACAAGGAAAACTGCAGACAAGTAAACATTTATAAATTACCAGTAAAGTATAATCACTCTAAAAGCATTCATCTCATCACAAAGTACAGAGTGGTAAACTCAAGTGTGATAATTTCCTGGATATAACACACACAAAAACAAATAATAAACTGTCAAGGGTGTAATGTGTTCATCTGTGAACTTAATTTTTGCCTGTAGAACAAAAGTTTTTACATATAAATGGCTACATTTTGCACTCCATGGTATCTGTACTCAGCAGTTCCTTCCTGCTGGGTGTTCAAAAGACAGTGCACTATCTGGCATCATTGGTTTCTTGGCTTTGTGCATGTTAAACCTGGTTTTTCTAATGATAAAGTTTTAAAAAATAAATAAATAGATTGAAGCACTTCAAATACGTTGTAATCTCTATGATATTTAATCCTCATAAAAATTTCTGAAGTGTATTGAACTCTCTATATTAAAGACAAGAAACTCACATTTCAAATAGAACTGAGAGACTGTTCAAACAGATATACATATTTAGAAATTCACTATTATACAACAGAGTAATTAAAATATAGGTAGAAATGACTTAAGTAAAAGTCTTGCAATTTAATCTTTATTTAAGCTCTTAATGATTAAATAAATAGCACAAAATCAACTACAAAGACCCAAACCATGACTGATATACAAACTATTAAAACAATTATATATAAGAGAAAGAAAATACATTGAAAGAAGATTTAAAACCATCAATCCAAACACAGCAGACATAGAAAGTTGATAAGAAAAGTAACACATAGGCTGAGGACATAGCTTACACAGTCAGGTGGTTTCCACACATGCAAGTGACTGAATTCAATCTCCAACATTTATACATTAAGCAGGAAATGGCAATGGTGGGATTCTTATTTTCCAATAACTCGGCCAATGTGTTAAGGACTGTCACTGTGGCTTGCAGATTGTCCGGTCTAGTCTGGTAATTTACAAGCTAATGAGGGACCTTGTCACAAGATATCACATGAGGAATGACACTCAATGTAAACATCTGGCTTAATGTTAAACTTAAACTCACATAGTAGTGTACAACATGAATATACACACTCCCACTAAAGACAGAAACAGCAATTTGTCTTCATCAAAGGAAACTGTAGAAACCAGATTCAATCCATCCTAAGAAGCCATACAGTCTCAGTATGGTATTAGAAACTTGTACTAATTTTTTGTCTTGGAGTTAATAATGAAGAAGTTCTCTGATCTACTTTACCTGTTCACAGAACTAAAGATAATCATTTCACAGAGTCCTTCCTGCCTCCCACTCAGGTTGAAGGAGAACTGTAGAGACGGGATGAGAAGAATATCACAGATAGACCTGGTTAGACATCCCTACTGATTCGGTTACTATGGTGTCACATCCTTTTTTATCCAAACCACATTTCCACATCACTGTCCATAGTTTTTCAGATGGATAGAAAAGTCTGGGTCTTTTAATCTTCAATCTAAACGCCTTGATGTTTTATAAGACTGGCTGGGTTAGTTAGTTTTTAGTTGGCGTGATAAAATACCATGACCCAGAGCAACTTCAAGAGGAAAGGGTTTATTTGGCATATGTGTTACTGTTCATCACCAAGAAAAGCAAGGCAGGAACCTGGAGAGCTGGGAAGTGAAACGGAACGGGGGAGTGCTGCTTGCTGACTTGTCCCATATGGCTTACTCAGCTTGCATGTCTATATAACCCAGGACCACCTTCCCAAGCGTGGCACCATTCAGAGGGCTGAGCCCACTGACATCAATCATTATTGAGAGTATTCAACAGATCTGGCCAAGCTTATGATGTAGCATTCCTCAAATGAGGGTCCTTCTTCCCTGGTGATCTTGATTTGTGTTATGCTGTCAGAAACTACCAACATATTAGCTAATCAATTTTCTTGTGTTTCCCCCCCCCCCGTTACTGACCTGTCTTTTGTTGGGAAAAGAGGGGGAGAGGACCACCCCATCTCTTCTATTCTCTCCCTCACTGACAAGGTGTTACATGTTCAACTTTTGCCTGGAAAGTGGACAAGAGAAACTGTATGTGCTGGGTAGATAGAGTGATACAATTTCTTGAAATTATCTAACATTCAAAGAGGCTGGGATTTCTGCTGGATCTCACAGCTGAGTGAATAAAATACAATGAAGTCACTTGAGGTAGCCTGGTCTCCTGCTGTGCCCTTGGCCTTTTGTTTAACATGCCTTCAAAGAACAGTATAATAACCAACTTTACTTGTCTAAGATTTCTAAAATAATCACTTTCTATTGCCTAAAGCAATGCACAGGTTTAAACTCAAATGACATATTCTTACATGCCCCTAAGTGAGAGTAATAAACATGTGTTCTGTGCTGAAGACAGCTAACAGGTTGAAAGAAAAACTTATAGAGCAAATATCCATCTTAAATGTTGAAACAACTGATGGATGTAGACTGATAGTGCATGTTTGAAGTATTATTTACTGATCTTAGTGTGTTGGAGTTAGTAACATGTCTGAATCCCCTGTAAAACTCTGTTAGAGATTCCTGTGAAGAATTCCTCATTCTTTCTGCTTGTGATTTTTTTCTGTGATATTCAATAAATGTAGAGCAAATTCCTTTGTTAAAGACATTTAGATTAATGCTTAGGCATAAGGCAGGCATGGATACACAGACAGTCACAGCAATGCAGTCATATTCATAGATATAAATGGCACAGACACAGACAGACTGGTAACCACAAACTCCAGAAAGACAGGAGCCACTGGTAAAGAAGTCAAGAATTCAAACTTGAACTTGCTCTTGGTCAAATGAATCCAAAAGGAAATGCTAAGTTGCCTATTTTTAATATGACACATGATGCCTACACATGTTGGAGCCTTGCAGTTATCTTTAGCATACAACCATCACGGGGGAGGCTGTGGAAGCTTCTTTAGAGAGTATCATGTTGATATCCCTTAACATCTAATTAGCTCAGATGTTATGATCTGTGTCAGCCTTCTCAGACTCTTTGGAAGAAACTCGTATTCTTGCTAAATGGCACAAACTTCCATTTACAGTTTAATTGACATTCATTGACTTAGTTATTTTTGAGGTTTGAGTAATAAACCTCAATGACCAAGGCAATTTACAGAAGAGTATATTGGGCTTTACTGTCCATGGCCATAATGGCAGGAAGTGGGGCAGCAGCCAGATGTTGGCACAGTAACGAGAGCTTACATTTGATGAGAGTGAAGAGTGGGGGTCCTGTAACACCACACTAGATATGATGTGGGGTTTTGAAATTTCAAAGCCAACCCCCAGGGATCCACCTCCTACAACAAAGCCATCTTCCTATATTTTCCCAAACAATTTGACCCACTGCACATTCAAATATTTGAGTTGGAGGAGAAGTGTTATCATATAAATGACATTAGTTTCATTGTCATATCATTGCATATCATATAAATGACATCTACTATCCAGATCCAGCTTTTTAAGTATGGAGAATCCAAGTAGATAGCTAGCAAAGATTTTGCCGTATATAAGTATTAACTTGCTTCATATCTTTCTTGTAGAACTGAACTTGCGATTATCTAATATTGCCTGTGGTAATATGGTTACTGGTGAAATTTTCAAACACTGATTTCAATTAATGTGCAAGATGTGACCTATATTACATAACTTCGTATTTTCTTCTTTAGCTAAAGCTATTTTCAAGGTAGTGTTACTCTTTGTTGAGGAAATTTTTTTAAGACTAGAGGATAAGAATTCATTTAATTTGAAACTAAGCTAGAAAAAGATGAAAGCCACAAAAGTCACCTAGAATTTAAATTTCACACATACATATGACCTTTTTGCATCACAAGCTGCATGTCTCCAGCTGCTGGGGAAACATCTGAACACTAAAGGTTTAATGACTTCCTGAACTGAATAACTACAAATTCCACAAACCCAGAGTAGTTTGTGCTCATTTTGTAAATTTGCAGTGTCTATTCAATGGCATGTCCGTGGTGATCAGTACAGCGAGGACCTTTGTTTCACTAAGTGAGAAAGGCTGCTGGCAGAAGTTTCATAAGGTTTTTCTTTAACTGAACATGTGAATACTGATGAGTTATCAAAATAACTTGCTAGCTTTTACAGTTATCATTGGTTTTGTACCAGTGTCTCATTGTGTAGCCCAAATGACTATGCAGTCACCACTATTATTGTGTTTTGTGCCTTGAAAACACATAGAAATACTTTTGATTTATCTTTTTGTGGGGAGAAGACTAAACTAAAAAAAAAAAACTGACATGCATTGAGAAAGGCATATCATTCAACTTCATAGAAATCCTCATGCCTCACCCCTGCACATGAAAAATGGCTTGCTTCTTGACTTGCTTTGTAGATAACTTGTTGGCATTGCTGCTGAGGAATTTCCACCTGGTCTCCCTTTCTGTTTGAACTCCCTTCTTTAAGGAATGCTGCCATAGCTGCAAGCTGCATAATTATCCATCTCTGCCTTGGCTCAAGTCTTTTTCTTCTTATTAAGCTGGGAAGAAAACGTTAAGCCCCTTAGGCACCTGCATCTATTAACAGGAAGTGGAGATTAGCTGTCAGTGTTGCACAGATTCATCATTAGTGGACTGCTGGCCTCACTCTTTTTAATTTACTCTGGTTTAGTAACAAGAAAGTGGGAACACATCGCGGGCACACTGTGGAGTGACTGCAGCCCGGCTGTGATCTGGTGCAGCTGGGGCATTAGTGCTGATTCTTTCTCTGTCGTTCTCAGAATTCCAGAGAAAATGCTTAGATTTAATCTAAGACACATTGTAAAGGAGAACATAGGGTTATTTGGTCTCTGCAGGGAATTCATGTAATAATAAGAAGCAATAGCATGTGTGGAGTATGTAAGGCTCCTTCTACTTCTAACACAAACTGTTATGTGTTCTAGAATTCAAGAGTCAAAAATTAGTATTACTATTAAATCAAATATTTAGAAAATTATGATTTTTCCTGAATAATAGAGAAATTGTAAACAAATAGCATGAAAGGAATTACCAGAAGAAATGATTCTTGGAATATTAACTATGTGTATGCTCCAGAGCATTCCAAAATAGTTTGGTTTTTATTATTTTTAATTATGGGAAGTAGAATGTGAATTCATTAAAATATTTTTTAATCACAAAAAGTTATTTTAAAACACTAGCTTTCTCAAGGCCTATCGTTCACTTTGGCTTAGTCTTGTCCCCAGAGAAAGATAATTTCAAAATATTTCTATATATTTTGAAAGCACAAAACACAGAAAAGGTAGCATAATACGGTGATTCTCACAGAGATCCGTGCCTGAATTGGTAACTTAAAGCTTGTCTGAAGAATTGTCAGAAATGCAATGCTGCAGACCATACTCTAGCTGTAATGTATCAAAAATTCCTGGAAAAGAAGACACTCTGTATTTTAATAATATTATGTATGAAAAATAGCCACTCATTTGACTCTGAATCTGATTCTTGGGTGTTTAACCTGAGTTTCTCTGATCATCAGGGAATATTTTAGATGAGACAGAAAGATTGTAATGCCAGGGATCAGGGAGTTTTTTGTTAGGACAATAGCCATGTCAAAATGGATGGAGGAAAAGGTCAAGAGGCCTCACTCCTGCACAAAGAACTATAGACAACTAAGGAAAGATGAGACTGGGAGAATCTGTCTTCTTAAGGGAAGAGTATATCAACTGTTCATCCAATACTGGTGTCTGTGTGTGTGTATGTGTGTGTGTGTGTGTGTGTGTGTGTATGTGTGTGTGTGTGTGTGTGCATCAGAATATATGTATTATATATGTATTGCATCTGTTTTAATGAGGCTGTATCCTTACATGAAACCATATATATATGCAAATATTACTTGTATTTATATGCATATAATAACAATGAAAAATGAGAACACGAATTTGAAAGAAAGAAGGAAGAAGTATATGTGTTACAATAAATTGTATCAGTTCGGCCTAGGAAGCCGGTAACTGACACAAAGACACTAAAGTGCACTTTTAAGCTGTAAGCACTATGGCAGGGCAGAATCTAAGCTGATTCTAATCTACTTGAAAACTAAAACAAACTACTCTAAAACCTCATAACATACATATACCCCAAGCACTTGGTAATATGATCTCAGATGCTTCTTCCTCTTTCCTTGTCAACTGTCACCCTTCTTCTTTCTCCTTCTCAACTGTCAATACTTGGCTCCGCCCCCTATCCAGGAAGTCCTGCCTTCCACTTCCTGTCCTTCTGCCCAGCTGAATGGCTAAACAATGCTTTATTGACAGTTGTTACATCCACTCAAGACACTTCTCCCCATATATGAGGGGATTTGGAGGGAGAAAAGGAAAGAAGAAATAATGTAATTATAATTTCAAAAACAAAAGAAAAACATTGAACATACGTCAACCAGTTAAGTGTTCCTTTTCTTTCTTGGAGTTTTAGTTCTTCATTTGTATATGCTGTATACTATCAATTTTCCCATTAGACCTCTTCACATTTCAACAATTTAATATGTTTCTCCTACTTTATTACAGTTACGGAGCTTGTTTTTCTCAGCTAGTAAAATGACTCACAAAAATTTTATTGAAAATTGTATACTATGTAGGCTAATTAGAACTGATGTGGATAGTCACCTGAGTGATATTTTTATATTAATCTGCATGGTACATAGGTTATATCTGATGTTTATGAGAAGCTTTGAATTTTTCCAATAGTCCTTTTGTTCTTATGTCTCCTCCAGTCCTGGGCTTTCCTAAAAAGTTCTATCCAGATAAAATATGTGTCCATAGCTATCACTGAAATAGCCTTATACTATTGCTGTAGAGCATTTCAGTTCACTGGTAAGGCATGAGAGAGAAGTAACATATTTTCTGATTAAATCTGTTTTGCTGAGTCTGTGTTCTCACATATGACCTTGTTATTTTGTCTTCTCTTTGTCGTTTCCCTCACTGCATTGGGGGAGGCATGCAAATTATAGCATATTTACAGAAATTGTATTCCCAAAGTGAGGATTTTAGTACAAAGAATGTCTTGCCCTATCTGACAAAGCTGCTTGTGGATTCATCTTAGCTCTTCATTATGAGAATCTAATGTTATCTTTGCAGGTAAAACTTTCATACATACAGTTGTCCCACCGAGACCTGGCTCCCAGGACATTCTTGCCTTCTACCTACTACTGTTGCTGCTGCTGTTAACAATATGTCACAATTATTATTTAAGGGATCTTACCACCTAGTGGCTTTAAAAAATAGTATATTGGGTGCTGCAGAGTTGGATCAGTGTGTGAGCATATTTACTACTCTTTCAGAGTATTCAAGTTTAGTTCCAAGCACCCTGGGAGGTTTAAAATTACCTGGGGATTTCTATGCCTGGGGATTCCTATGATTCTGGCCTTCTTGGATACTTGTACTCATGCACACACATACATCATATGCATAACAGAACACACACATATACTCATAATTAAATGTAAAAACACACATATAAAATATTTAGTATAGTAATAGAGTATTTGATGAACTGAAGAACCAACAGATCTAGAGGAAGTCACAACTGAAACAACAGTTATAGTTCCTAAAGTATTGATCCTGCCAAGCTATTAAGCAAGGATGGAGTAATAGTGCAAATGTTGATTTCAGGGTCTGCCCTAGTCTCTATTTTATATCAGATATTGCTTTCTCAAATGTGTGTTGCACTATAAGACTCCATTTTTTTTTTTTTTGGTTTTTTTTTTTCTTTTTTTGGTTTTTTGAGCCCTTCCGACAGGGTTTCTCTGTGTAGCCTTGGCCATCCTGGACTTACTTTGTAGACCAGGCTGGCCTCGAACTCACAGCAATCTGCCTGCCTCTGCCTCCCGAGTGCTGGGATTAAAGGCGTGCTCCACCACACCCGGCTTACAAGACTCCTTTTTACAAGCAGTTTTACATCATTTTGAGGGAGCAGGATGATTCCATTCTCTGAGTGGACTCAGAAACTGCATGGCCAGGCTCCATACATTCCTCATCAGCTGACAAATGCCTGGGCATAGAAGACGTAAGTTGCAGTGATACGTCTCCAAAAGGACAGAACTTCCTGATTTAGCTTGGCTCACTGCCTTGACCCAGCCTACTCAACTGCCTATACATCCTCCTGCTCATTATCTAAACCTGACCTGCTATTTCCTGCCTCTTACATGGTTAGGTTTTACCAGGTGAGTTCTGCATCTTCCCTCTCAAGTCTGACCAGTAGCAGGTCAGTTCCAGCATAACTGAGTTTCAGAAATGTGGGGCTAGTTACCTTATCTATACAGACTGTTTCTCAGCTCACCTCAGAAATGTCGATGCTGACCCCGACCAGCAGGAAAGACCCCGACCAGCAGGAAAGACACCAACACAGGGAACTCTTCTTGCCGTAGTTTATTCGGGATCCTGGACTACCGGAGTGACCCCAGGAAAAGCTCCCACAGAACCTTTATAGTGTGCCTGGTCCTATCAGAGCCTGCCACATTGGCGCTCTTGATTGGTGTGTTCAGATCACGCCACCTCACGGTATGCCTTCTTCGGATCACGCCACCTCACGCTATGCCTTCAGGCATGTGCATAAGGGGCTTGCACAAAGGCACACTGCGCATGCGCATAAGGGGCGCATTGTGCATGCGCATAAGGGGCGCATTGTGCCAGGGAAGCAGCAGGGGGCGCTGCTATCTGTGGCTCTCCACACAGAAACATTTTTAATTCATCTGCAGCCTCTTTAAATTATTCATTCTATAACCACATGTATATGTATTCATGTGTGTGTGTGTGTGTGTGTGTGTGTGTGTGTGTGTTGAGAGAGAGGAGTTATGTGCTGAGTGATGTGATAGTTAATTAGTAATTTAGACTAGAATAAATAAATTCCATATACCTCAATCAAGCTAACAAAGGAGGTGAATTTAATAATAAATTGATATTATTTTAACTGCTAGCCATGTGAATGGTTATTGCATAAATTGTGATGTTTGGGAAAGACACAAATGTGTTTGTCAACGATTCTGGTATAATGCACTCATGGCAAAAACCAAACACCAGTGTTAGTTAAAGGAATATGGATGGAAAAACACTGAAACTAAGCTTCAAATGTTGTTTTATTGGGAGACAATGGAGCAGGAGAATGAAAGAGCAAGCAATTTCATGTTCAGCTAGTGTGAGTCATCTTGGTAGGGGTTGATACTGATGCACTCTCTCTCCTACTATGTGGGTGTGGGGTTATTATGTCAGGTGGGTAATGGCCAAGAAAATGAGTTCAGCAAGGAAGTGTTTGGATTTCAGGCTCTGGATCAATGAGTTTGCACTGAAACATGTGCTAGGACCTGACTAACCATGAGAGAGAAAATGTCTCCAAGATCAACCAAAGCCCCAAAGCTCAGAGTCTCTTAAAAAGATAATAGAGAGTTAACTTTCATACTTGATCTAGAGACTTCAGGCAGGCAAATCTTAGCTGTGTCTTTAAGTACCACTTCAGGTTGCAAGGTGATGCTTTTACCTGTCACTACAGTTCTGATAGGTTCCATAAATATCTAATTATCATATTTTTCAATCTTTCCTGATGCAAAGGATTAATATCTTCTAAACTGTTACGTCCCAGTCCTAAAACTAGATATCTCTGATTCGCTTTTTATTGTTCTGCTTATCTTAGATCATGGAAAGTGTAAACTATTCATAATACCTTCTAGAGTACTTTTTTTTTTACTTTTTTTACTTTTATTAGAAAGTAACAAGAATCTCTTTTCCTTAGTAAAGTAGCAAATCAAACATTATATAAGGCACTAAGAAATAAAGCCAACACTATTTTTACACTATATGCTGTCAGAAAGGCTAAACTAATAATCTGAAGACTTGGGTCTGAGATTATTAGCTACCAAGCAAAAATATTAACAAACAATTAAAGCCAAATTTCTTAGTGTGTAAACTTAGAAAATAGTAATGCTATAATTTGCAGTGTAATTAATAATAAGATGTATTAAATTCATATCACAAAATATTTTAGAGATGTAACATATATGTGTACATGTATATATATGTGTGTATGTGTAATATGTGCATATATATTACATGCATGCATATGTATAGAAAGAAAAAGAAACTTAATGTAATTATAAAGTATGATAGAGTAATGATCCCTCCAGGTGCTATTGAAATTTAACAAATACTTCAATGAAAAGAAAAATATTCCTTTCTTAATTGGTTGGTCAGATAAGTTATTCAGATAAGTGGCTTTTGGGTGCTCAGGACCAAATAAAAAATCTGTAATACAACCTCTGTACATAAATATTATGGACTACATAGAAGAGTGTGTGAGATGATTTTAAGAGCTTGAGGATGGGAAATGCTGATGCTGTAGAGTGTCTTTTGGATGGGGAAGGGTGTTACATCCATGAACTTATAACAGTATTCTCATCTGCACAAGTCTCACAAAGCTGGCATGCCACTAACAATAAAGGAAAATTTTACAAGACTCCACCTTTAGATGAAAAGCTATAAGCAGTCAATGATTGCTGAGGGATTGAGATTTTTTTTCTTCAGAGAAGAGATTTTAATTAGACAGACAGAGAGATAGATAGATAGATAGATAGATAGATAGATAGATAGTCAAGAATTTGAAAAGAGATGGACAGACACAGAAGGAATTTGAGGGGAGAGTGCTTGGCAGCACAGGATAAGAATAATATGTACTGAATATCAATTAAATAGTAAAACTTTTTCAATCAAGAAAGAAAGTACATACTGCCTACACATTAATAATTAGAGAGTATAAATTACTTTCATGACATAATATACTTGGTTGCTGCAAAAGTCATGTGAGAAGACTGTATGTAATTTTGAGTCTATGATTCTGAGAAACAGAGGGTATCTGTTCCCGGATTGTCAATATGATGTCATCTTCAAAAATCAATCCATCCTAAAACAATATACAGACAGAAAATGAGCATAGACTCTTCTTTGGATAATAAAAGTGCACAGAGAACTTTATTGCCCAATAAACATTTTCCCATGAAGGGAGGTTGTAAGGCACAGATCTGAGGGCAACACTCCTATTTTAGGAGTTGTTTTTCAATATTGTGTTTCTTTTGTGTTGAATTATATACTATTTGAGCCTCAGTTCCATAATAAACACACTTTTCCCCCCCTAAAGTTTAAACAAAATTTTTTTCTCCAAGATATTTACTGTTGGAAAGTTACTAAATGACGCCACATGCCTGTAATTCTGGCACTCAGAATACTGATGCAGGAACACTAAGAGTTTATGGCCAATCTGTGGTACATAGTGAGTTCCAGGCAAGCCTTAGACATAAACAGACATTGTCTCAAAAAAAAATCAATTAGATTGAATTCAATTTTATTTTCCGATGCTTGAAAAGAATGAGAGTCTTCAGTGCATTGTTTCCCTCATTGCTCTGATGGAATAACCAACAAACAATTTCAAGGAGGAAATGTATTTTGGCTTACAGTCTTAGTGTTTCTGTTGTTGCGATGAAACAGCATGACCACAGCAACTCTCATAAAAAGAAAACATTTCATTGGATCTGGCTTACAGTTTCAGAGGCTTAGTCCTTCATTATTATGACTGGAAATATGGCAGCATGCAGGCAGCTATGGTGCTGGAGAAGGAGTTGAGAGTTTGATATCTTGATCTGCAAGCCACAGAAGGGAACTCCCTGCCCTTTGACCAAAGTTTGGGTGTGATACTCAATTTCTGCTTCAATATCCTACTGGGTGAAGGGTTTCAGAGAATACTATGGTCGGCTTCCATCCTGTTTCCTCTCTTCAACAGCTTTCAGTGTCTATTCTTATTTGCCCTTCTGAATGAGAATTAAGCATCCTCCCTAGGGTCCTCCTCTTTACTTAGATTCTTTAGGTCTGTAGACTGTAATACAGTTATTCTATATTATATGGCTAATACCCACTTACAACTGAATATGTCATGCATGTCCTCCTTGGTCTGGATTGCTTCATTCAGGATGTTCTTTTCCAGCTCCATCAATTTCTTTTGCCAATTTTATAATGGTCTTGTTTTTGATAGCTGAATAGTTCCATTGTATAGCTGTAACATGGTTTCTTTATTCATTCTTTGGTTGAGGGACATCTGGGTTGTTTCCAGTTTTTGTCTATTACATAGCGCCACTATGAACAGAGTTGAGAAAATTGGGAGCAGCTATACCTCAAGACCCAGATATATCACTCCTGGGCATATACCCAAAAGATCCTCCACCCAACAACCAGGACATTTGCACATCTATGTTCATAAAGGCACCATTCGTAACAGCCAGGAATTTGAGATTCTTTTTTTTTTCTTCAGTGTTACATTTATTTATTTATTTATTTATTTATTTATTTATTTATTTAATCACTTACAGTCTGATTCTAGCCTTGTCCCAGTCCCACCCTCCTGCTCCCATTGCACTATGGGAACTTGCTGGTTAAGGTAGTAGTTTGGCTTCTCCAGATAGCCAGTTTGCACTTGGTCTATAAGAAATTTAGATGCTGCAATATCATAGTATCTTTCTGGTGTTGTGTACATATATTTTCACAGAACAAGTACACATGAATCTCTAAGCCTGTACATTGTAAACATGGCATCCTCTACTGATCCTTTCTCTGATGTATCAGTGCTGTTGACAAACATTTAGATTTCTGCCTGTAAATTTCCAATAAAAAAATAAAGCATAACTGAAATCTATAACTAAAATTCTATTTTCTTAGTTTGTTATACTACAACTAAACTTTAAAAATATATTATAGCTATGCCACAAAATCAATCATCAGCCAAAAACAAACAAACAAACAAACAAAAAACAACAACAACAAAAGAAACTTAGATGCAACAAGATAGGAAAGTTGTCTTCTTCAAGGCTGTCAAACACAAATAGCCAAAACACTAAGAAGGTAACATTTATATAATTCCTGATTGTGTCATGGTTCTTCTTACTATAGGTAATCTATTATATATAGGTAATCTAATATACACATATATGTGTGTGTGGAATATTATAACTGTATAAGTAAAAAATATATATATAATGATTATCCTTTAAGAATAAATAAATAAATAAATGCTAGGGCCCTTGAGACCCTGAGAGAAAAAAAAAAAGACTTCCATTTCCAGGAGGGTACTCACTGCATCTGATCTGGTAACCCTAGGGCTTGTACGGAGAGTCACATAGTCATAAAAGAAAGCACAGGCCCAACCCTATCCTGATAAGAAGCACAAAGAATTCCCTGAAGTTTCCTTCCCAATGCTGACATCTTAGCCTCCAACAAACGGACTTTAATTATACCTAGGTGCCATCCCTTCACTCATAGGATAATTAAGTACTATTTTTTCCTTCCTGTGCTAAGGGCTCCATGTTATTTAGGCACTGTACCAATGCAAGTAGATGAAGTATCCTGGTACCCTTACCCCTAGCAAATCAGGCACATGCACTCTCACAAACTCCCCCACTGCCCAGAGTTTATAAGTCCCTGATTCACAAGTAAAGATGGATTTGATTTCTCATTCCACTATGACCATTTGAATCTCCATTTGTTTGGGGGGGAGGCGGGGGAATAGCCACAGGATACCCAGTGACCTGGCAGCAATGGTAGAACTGCCTTTGCAGCCCTGAGGTCTGCTCAACCCCTGCTGATAGCTCAGTGCTGATTACTGGGGAAGCACCTGCTGAGCCTGCAGCTTACCCAGTCTGCCAGGGTAAGGCAAATGCAACAAAGAGCTGTAGCTCTTAGATCTTATGGGGTTCCCGAATCCCTTCTTTCTCAGGACGAGACCCCCATCCCCTTAATTCTTTTCAGAGAAGGGAGCCCCACAAGGGTACCAAGCCAACCTGGAATCTCAAGTTTAGGCAGGACTAAATGAGTCCTCTGCTACTGAGGCCTGACAAAGCAGCACAGCAAAGGGAAAGGAATCCAAAGGCAGGCAACAGAGTCAGAAACAGCTTGTAATCCCACTGTTAGGGGACCCACATGTTGACCAAGCTGCACATTTGCCACATATATGTGGGGGGGGGGTCTAGGTCCAGCCCATGTGTGCTCTTTGGTGTTGGATCTGCCTCCTAGCAACGTTTTCCCTCAGCCTTCTGAAGTCCCTGGGAAGTTAGCCAGACATGCCAGCCTCCCTTCCTCTAAGCTCTCCCGGCAGCTGGGTGGTCACACAAAGATCTGAGAATCGAAGGGGGGTGAATACGCGTGTCTGTGTATTCTCGCACAGAGGGGCTCCAGGTTCTTCTGCTCTCTGAGGGAGGATCTTCCACTGCTACAGGAGAGGGGAGGAAGTCCAGGTTCTCAGCCTCCTCTGCAGGGCTAAGCCTTCATTTCTGCAACTCTTCGAGTGGAGGAAGGGAGCTCAGAACTTGAAAGAGCGCAGGCAGCCTAGTGTTCTTCATCAAAGGGAGAACGCCAAGAAACAAAGAACTAGTCTAGACCCAAGAGTCCTTGGTAAGAGTCTGAGGCCAGGGTCCGAGGCAAGCTGACAAAAGGCAAGAAAAACAATAAATGTTAGCGTTTATTGCTGTTGTCAGCCACTCTAGAGCAGTTACTTTGTAGAAGACACTTCCATTGCCGTTGCCTTAAAGTTTCAGTAAATCATTTCCCACCTGACCCCCGCAAAAAGAGGAGAGATAAAAATAAGCCTAGGAGGACAGAAGACAAAAGGCTTGGGACCAAGAGGACAGAGAAAAGGCACAAACAGACTCTCCCCACTCTGTTCATCCCGGTTTTCAAAGCTCTGTGTTGTAAGAAGGGGAAGCCCAAGGATGTGGCCTGGGAGCCTGTCTCCTGGACCTCTTGTTAATTCAGAGGTTGCTTTGAAGTGTCTTATCAAAGAGTCACCTTTTTGCCAAATGGGATGTTATGGTTACTTTCTGCATACAGAAGGGAGTTCTTCCTCTTAGCCATGCAGGTAAACTGGCTTCATCAGAGGGGAGTTAACTCAGACTTC
Organism: Acomys minous; assembly: GCF_964271855.1. NCBI lineage: Eukaryota > Metazoa > Chordata > Mammalia > Rodentia > Muridae > Acomys > Acomys minous. The sequence goes on along the minus strand of NC_140491.1, from coordinate 91,176,199 downwards.
TGCCCAGCAAAGTCATTCTGGTTTAACTAAGCCCACTGCAGTATTCATCCAACTCCTTGTAGTCCCCAACCACAAGACTAAGCAGCCACTGATTCCACAGCCTGGACACGGTTTTTAGTGGATACAAACATGTTTTTGTTTTGATCCCAAGTGTGGGATGGGAAACAGACTTGTGTAAGAGTTTGCAGCGCTTTTCCACTGAAAACAGACTTGTGAGAGAATGGTTGGTGTTTGTCCACTGGTAGAGGAGCCACCACTTGCAGGGGCTTAGTCTTTGCCAACTAATAAACATCTGAGTACAGACTCTCAGAGTGTGTGTGTGTGTGTGTGTGTGTGTGTGTGTGTGTGAACTCAGTGAACTAAACGGACCAGGGTTCGATTTCCTTTAGTTCCTGAAGAGGCAGACTACCAGCCTAAACATTTTTCAGCGCCATAAATACCATCTAAAGCCCTCAAGCAAGGGTTCAGGTTATTTCTCTTAGTGAGGGAATGACAACCTCTCTCAACTTCCCATTTACCTGAGACCTAATCTGTCTATGCTTACCACACTTTACAGACCCTATAGAAAACGCCACTCCTCCTCCCTAGTCAAAGTCTAAAAATCCAGACGCTAAGTCCAGCCCTATCTCAGATCTAACTACCCTCCTAGAACTCATATGAGAAATAAAAAGGACAAACCCACCTTTGCCCCTCCCATTTCACTTCCTGTCAAAGCGAAGGAGCCAATCCCTGCTTCTCACTCTCCTTAACAAGCTACCCTCTTCAAAAGCCTGCCGAAAAGAGAAAAAGAGAAAAATCCAAGTAACTTCATGGCCTCTTATCCCCCACCCTCTCCCACAGAACAGCCTTGTAATCTCCATGACTCTGTCACAAAAGCAAACACTCAGAATTAAGTTCCTGGTGGCCAGTTCCTCTTCTACTCATGACTCCTATTGGGAGCTGGAATTTCCAATGTTCCCAGCCAATATTTGCCCCGCAAAAGATCAGGACTCAGATTACAGCCCATGGGGATTTCTTAAGCTTTTTAGCCAGAGACCCTTTTCACAGAAGTACAGACGACTACATGTCTCTGTGCAATACAAATTGAGGACAGATTCTCTCTCTCTCTCTCTCTCTTCCCCCCTCTCTCCTCTCTCTCTCTCTCTCTCTCTCTCTCCTCTCTCTCTCTCTCTCTCTCTCTCTCTCTTCTCTTCTCTCCTCTCCCTCTCTCTGGTTCTGCCTGTCTGACAATGTGGGACAATTGAAGTCCCACACTTTGGTTGTTGGCTCAGCCCCTGTAAGCCCTCATGGGCTCAGGTTATTTTACTCTGTAGGTCTTCTTGTGGTGTCCTTGACTCTCCTGGCTTCCTCTGTCCTTTCTTCCACTTCACAAAGCTCCCTGAATTAGGCCTATTTGGATGTGGGTGTCTGCACCTGTTTGCATCAGCTGCTGGATAGAGCCTTTTAGAAGACAGTTACACTAGTCTCCTGTCTGCAAGCATAGCAGAGTATCATTAATAGTGACAGGGGTTGGCTCTCTCCATGGGGTGGTCCTAAAATTGGGCCAGTCATTGGTTCGACAATTCCTCAATATCTGCTCTATCTTTATCCCTACACGTCTTGTAGATGAGACAAATTTTGGGTTGAAGGTTTTATGGGTGGGTTGGTGTCCCTTCCCTCCACTGGAAGTTCCCCCTGGCTATAGGAGGTAGCAAACTCAGGCTCCTTAAACACTGCTGATAGAAGTCTAGGATCACTCACATAAACTCCAGGGAGCTTCTCCAGTCCCAGAAATGCTCCCTACCGATTTCCTAATTCTGGTCTCTCTCATGGTCCTCCTTCCTCACCCTGGCTCCCCAAACCTAATCCCCAATCCTGTTATCCCCCACCTCCACCTCTCACCTGTTTCCCTCCCTCCATCTACTTCCAATGTGAAATTCTTACCAGGGTGGTTTAGATTGTAGAATGACTTTTCATCAATATGCGGCTGTAAAATGGATAATAGAGACATGCTCCCTACCCCAACAGAAGTGTTGCATGTGTTCTAACTTTCCCATCTATTTTAAAGTAACTTCCGTTTTGTCCTCTTGGAGACAAGTGCTTTGACCTTTCATAATTTATCTTTCAATTATAATTTCTTTACCTTTCATAATTTATCTTTCAATTAAAATTCCATCTTTAGGAGAGAGATTTGGCCACATGTCCTACTTTAAGATAGATACAAAGCTACAGCAGCGACAACCTTGGGTTATTCATTAATTCCCATCTTAGATGATACATTGAATTGGTAGATATAAAAGATCACTCCTTACCACAAACTGGAAACAGATATAACATTTACATATTCATATGTTATAAATATTATTGCGATTACTTCTATGATTTATTAAATTTTAATAAAATTTAATTATTTATAGGGAATTTAAGCTTGTGTTTTGTATTTATAGCTTGACTAAATTGTGATGAGCTCCAAACAGCAAGTAATTGTCTAACGCAGGTAGAAAGTGAATAAGGAAAATGGGGTTTACTGAAGAGATAACTTATACATTATATTTTATAAAATAGAGAGAATAAAGTATTTGGAAGTATACTATTATAATTAGTTTTATGTGCATAACCGACTTAAAACCACAGTTATGCCTTTAGATATTTTATTTTAAATATTAAAATGCTTTCTTTCATTTTTGAAATTTGACTGCAAATTAAATTGAATATAATCATATCAATTTTATTTAATTCTCATAATGAGAGAGAAAAATGTAAATGAATAGCACATGGAATGCTGCCATAGTTTGATTATGTAAATTAAATTTTTGATGTAGAGTTATTAAGTAATTTTCTCAGATGTTAATGTTTAACAGAGTAAGACTAATTTTCCTTTCCTTGTTTTGACTAATCAATGCTACTTTTATAGAAAATCTTGAAGCTCTTGCTTAAGCCTTAATGAAGCCAGTTAGTCTCTTGAAGAGAGTAATAAGATGTCAGTTGTTGAATAGTAAATAGAATAAGTACTTGAATAAAGCAAGCCATTTCTTTGCACGTGCTCTTTCTCACTCCAATGAAGTGGAAACCCACCTTTGGAGACCATGGGAATACAGAATGAGATAAAGTAAGATTTTTGATAACAGTGCAAGTGATGAGAAAGGCAGAATCATATGTATGTTAAATTTACCCACTTTACATTGTGGTAACAATGTATAAATAAATAATTTTGTTTGCATTTACTTACTTTTGTTAGTGGTTATAGCAAATACAATAATTTAAATATTAAAAAATTTTAAAAATGCATTTCACATAGTAGTTACATGTCCTGTAAGAAAAATAGTTGAGTGGAGAACACAAACGTGGTCTACTTTTCAAAAGGAAAAGTACTGGAGCTACATCTAGTAGATAAGACTAAGTAATGTGGAAAGCATAAGGAAGAAAGCAGTGTGGTAGAAAACAGGGTGCATTGCTCAGGCATCAACAGCATTTGCTACTATTGCAGAGAACTCAAGTTTGTTTCTTAGCACTCACTTAATTGATCCAATGGTATCCTTTGGCACCTGAGGCACTGCCCAAGTACATTAAAAAGAAAAATAAAATCTTCTTAGCAGAGCCTTTGGTATCTCAGTTGTCAGTAAAGCAGCCTTAATTTACATGGGAGGTAAAAAAATCCATTACGTTATACTCTGAAGTTATTCCTAAAATATGTAATATAAAAATTAAATAGTTCTAAAAACTTATTAATACTAATAGGAATCAATTTTTCAGTGTGATAGAAAAGAAATTTGAATAGAGGAAAAAAATTAGAATCCCAAACAATATTTTTTTAAAAAACCTTCCATTTCCATGTTATTAAAATGCCAGCAGTAAGGAACAAGAAGTATTGAGAGACACAGGAGAAAAGCACCAATTCACTTATAAAACCAACACTAATGAATTCTTCACTAGAAGTCCCAAAAACTTTATGCAACCGTTGCTCTAGTATATCTTGAAGATAGAATAAGATAGCAGATAAAAGTTTGCGATTGGCTTGCTCTTTATGTTTCTCTTTTGACAGTGTGTAGAGTAGGTTCCTGTACCAAAGAACTGAATCATAGGGAAAAAGGTTCTATGTAACCACCAGCTTGACCTCTCCATGTTCAAAGCAGTGTGTAGGTATTGTCCTCAGCACTAGGGACATTGCTGTCAGTTTGTGGGGAACAAGCTATAGTCTTGGAAATGGCCCGAATTATTATGTTTTCCTTTCCTAATGAGATGTATCTATTCCCTCTAGCCCCTGAGTTTATACCTACCATCTGTGGTTCATTAAATTCCCGGTTAATACCCAAGGATAACTGAGTACATATTTTTGCCTTTCTGGATCTGTGACAACTCACTTGGAATCGCTTTTTTTTTTTCTGGTTGTGTCTTTTTGCCTACAAATTTTGTAATGTCATTTTTTAAATAGCAGAGTAATACTCAATTGTGTAAATGTGCCACATTTTCTTTATCTGTTCTTCTGTTGAGCAATACAAAGGTGTTTCCAATTTCTGGCTATTATGAGAAGAGCAGCAATGAACATGTTTGGCTAAGTGTCTCCGTGGTAAGATGAAACATCCTTTGTCTATATGCTCAAGAACTGTATAGCATAACATTGAGAAAGATTCCCATCTTCCTGAGGACCTGCCACAACGATTTTTAAAGTGGCTATTTGAATTTGCAATCCTACCATCAGGGGACAAGTGTTTCCCTTACACTACATCCTCACCAGCATTAGTTGTCAATTGTTTTGTTGAACCTTAGCCATTCTAACAGATGTAAGACAAAAGTCTCAAAGCAGTTTTGATGTGCATTTCTTTGATAGCTAAGGATGTTGAACATCTCTTAGTGTAGTTCAGCCATTTGAATTTCTTTGTTTAGATCTATATCCCAATTTTTATTGTGTTATTTCTTTTCTTGAAATCTAGTTTCCTGAGTTCATCATAGGTTTTGGGCAATTGTCCTCTATTGCATGTAGAGTTGGTAAAAACAAAAACAAAACAAAAACAAAAAGTTTACCATTCTGTAAGCTGCAGCTTTGTCTGAGAGATGGTATCCTTCACCTTACAAAGGTTTTTCAGTTTCAAGAAGTCTCATTTATTAATTGCTGATCTTAGTGCCTGTGCTAATAGTGTTCTGTGAGGAAAGTCTTCACATATGCCAATGAGTTCAAGGCTATTCCTCATTTTCTCTTCTATCAGGTTCAGTACATCTGATTTTATGTTGAGGTCTTTGATCTGTTTGGACTTGAATTGTGTACATGGTAATACGTATGGATCTATTTGGAGTCTTAAACAAGGAATGATACAGTTTCACCAGCATTATTTGTTGAAGATTCTGGCTTTTTTTTTCTAGTGTGTATTTCTAGATTCTTTATTAAAAAAGCTGTTGTCTGTCCCAGCCCGCGGGGTCTTCAAACAGAACCTGGGAGGGAGTGCCGAAGTGGAAGGATAGGAGAAACGAAGAAATGAGGGCAAGTCTGAACACTGATCAAGCCCCGTTTATTGAAAATTCTTACAGGGTTCATATAGGCAATATCTAAGGCAAGGGCAGGCTTGCTGTGGGAACCTAATGGCAGATATCCAGCCATCCGTCGTTGGCAGGAAGAACTCCAAGATTAGGGAGTGAGCTCTAACGGAATGCAGCTACGGAAGCAAGATAAGCAAGCAGCCTCCCAGGATCCGGAGGAGCCCACTACGTGTCAGGCAGCGGTTCCCAGGGTCTGGGTAGAGTGGCCTGGGCTGACCTCAGCCTGCTACGTGCCAGGCAGAGGTTTAGAAACTGGAATCTACAGACAAGGTGGAATTGCCCAATGTTTTAAGCCTCTAAGGGCAGCTCCCCACAGATATCCCTGAAGGTGTAGATTTATGTCTGGGTCTTCAATTCAATTCCATTGATCATTATGTCTATTTTCATGGCTGTGCCATGATATTTTTATTACTATAGCTCTGCAGTACACCTTGAAATCAGGAATAATGAGACCTCCAGCAGTTCTTTTATTCTTTAGGATTGTTTTAGCTGTCATGGAAATTGTGTGTTTCCATGGGAAACTGAAGATTTATTCATTCAAGATTGTGATGGGGAATGTATTAAATCTATAAACTGCTTTTGCTAGTATGGCTATATTAACAATCTTAATCCTACCAATTCATGAGCATGGGAGATTTTTTTTCCATCTTCTGATATGTTCTTCAATTTGTTTTTTCAATTACTTAAAAATTTTCATACAACTTTTTCACTTGGTTGGTAAACCTTGGATATCCTGAATTATTTTACATCATTTGAGGTGATTATGAAACATATTTCACTAATTTCTTCTCAGATCATGTGTTATTTGTATATAGGAAAGATACTGAGCTTTGTTAATTAATTTTGTATCCAGATAGTTTCCCAAATTATTTATTAAATATAGGAGTTTTTTGGTAGACTTTTTACATCATGTATGTATACTATTCTAGCATCTGCAAATAAAGATTCTTTCATTTCTTCATTTTCAATTTGCATTCCCTTGGTCTCCTTCAATTGTCTTATTGGCCTAGCTAAGACTTACCAATTAAATAGGTATGGAAAAAGTTTATTGTTTCTCAATTTAATGATGACTACAGGTTTTCTGCAAATTTTCTTTATTATGTTGAGGTATGCCTCTTTGTATCCCTAATCTCTCCAAGGCATTTATCTTGAAGAGATTTTATTAAAAGGTGTTTCTGTCTATACAAATATGATCATGTGGTTTTTGTCTTTCTGTTTATTTATATGGGTGAATAACATTTATTGATATACATATGTAGACCATCCCTCCTTCTCTAGGATGAAGTCTACTTTATCATAGTGGATGATCATTCTGATGTGTTCTCTGATTCAGTTTGCAAGTATTTTCTTGAATATTTTTTAGCTTCTATCTTCATAAAAAAATGGCCTATACTTCTTTCTTTCTTGGGTCTTTATGTGGTTTGAGTATCAGGAACGTGTTCCTTCTGTTCCTATTTTGTAGAATAATTTAATGAATGTTAGTATTAACTCTTACTTGAAAATGAAGGAATTCTGTGTTAAAACCATCTGTCTCTGGGCTTTTATTGGTTGGAAGTCTTTTGATGACGATTTCTATTTAAGTAGAGGCTATAGGTCTGGTTAAATTAGTCATTTGGGTCTGATTCAATTTTAGTAAGTGGTGTATATCAAGAAAATTATCTATTTCATTTACATTTGCCAGTTAGTTGGAGTACAGGTTTTTAAAGTACATCCTTATGATTTTCTAAAGGTCCTTAGTAACTGTTGTACTCTGTTCTCTCTCTCTCTCTCTCTCTCTCTCTCTCTCTCTCTCTCTCTCTCTCTCTCTCTCTCTCTCTCCCTCCCTCCCTCCTCTTTCTCTCTGTCTCTCTCTGTCTCTCTCTGTCTCTCTCTCTCTGTCTCTCTGTCTCTCTCTCCCTCCTCTCTCTCTGTCTCTCTGTCTCTCTCTCTCTCTCTCTCTCTCTGTCTCTCTCTCTCTCTCTCTCTGTCTCTCTCTCCCTCCCTCCTCTCTCTCTCTCTCTCTCTCTCTCTCTCTCTCTCTCTCTCTGTGTATATGTATGTGTGTGTGTGTGTGTGTGTGTGTGTGTGTGTGTGTGTTTTAAACTGGGATATTGAGACTGTTGATATTGAGAAATATCAGTGACTAATGATTGTAGATTCCAATTATTTTGTTGTTGTTGTTGTTGTTATTTGTACATGTATGTTCCTTTTTTTTTTTACTTTGTGGGTTTGGGTTTATTTATTCTCTGTGTATTCTCATATGAAGTTAACTCTTAGGCTGAAGTTCATTTTCTTGTATCTTCTGTAGTCCTGGATTTGTAGGTAGATTTAGTTTTAATACGGGATATTGTATTTTTTCCAACTATGATGACCAAAACTTTTTTGGATATAGTAATCTGGCCTGGGATCTGTGGTCTCTTATAACATATCACATATTTTTTGGATTTTAGAGTCTCCATTGAGAAGTCAGGCGTAATTCTAACAACTCTGTTGTTATGATATTTGGTCATGTTCCTTTACAACTTTTAATATTCATTTTTTGCCATTACTCTGTATATTTAGTGTTTTTGATTATGTGTTAAAGAGACTTTTTATTGTCCAATCTATTTACTTCTTGTATTTTCATAGGCATATCTTTATTTAAGTTATGAAAATTTTCTTTTGTGATTCTGTAGAAAATATTTCTATATCTTTAAAATGTTTTTCTTTTCCTTTCTCTATTCCTATTATTCACAGATTTGATATTTTCATACTGTTCTATATTTTGTGGGTGTTTTGTGCTAGGACTTTTATATTATTAGCATTTCTATGTCTGATGTATCCATTTCTTCCATCTTGTTTTCAATGTCTGACATTCTGTTTCCATCTCTTGTATTCTGCTGATGAAATCTGGTTCTATAGATCCTGTTAGTGTTGCTAAATTTTTCATTTCCAGGCTTCTCTTAGTTTGGGTTTTCTTTATTGATTCTGTTTCAATTTTCAAGTGTAGAACTCTTTTATTCGTTTTTTTCTATTTGTTTGTGTCTTCATAGATTTCTTTATATAATTTATTAATTCCTTCAAAGGACTGTTTTATGATCTTTTCCTTGTGCTTCAGGGCCTGCTGTGGTAAAGTTTCTGGGTTCTAATGGGGATATATTTCCTGGATGTTAATGATTTTTTTTTTACATTGACATCTAGACATCTGAGATTAGAAAAAGTTATAATTCTAGGTGATGATATAGGGCCTTGTATTTGTTGGTTGGGTGTTTTATTTATTGGTTTCTGTTCCCTCTCTGGTCCTTGAGAAAGTGTGGTGGCTGTGTACTACCTGTAAGAAAAACTTGTAAGGTTCAAATAGATGTGCCACTGGCATCTGGGTATTGGGGTCTGAGACTTAGAATGAGGATGTGCTCAGGGTGGCGGAGGTCTTCACTGTGGGGAGGAAAGTGCCACCAGGTTCTGCTCAGTTGGTCCCCTGGGGATGAAAGCAGAAGGTGAGCTCAGACCACAACAGGTAAGTTACAACAATGGAGGCAAAACCAGGGGCGTAGACTTGAAAGAATAGAGGGAGTGGGCAAGATCTGCAGTTAGTCAACTTCATTCTGTCACAGCGGTCTGTGGGTTCCCAGGGAGTGTCCGCTAGATGTGAGAGCTAGAACAAATCACTAAGTCTGGGGGAGGCAGAAGGATCAGTGTTATCCACTGAAGATTAGTGCAGGAAGGAAAGCAAGGTTTCAGCAGGTGTTCTGTTACAGAACTGGGGGTTAGACTGCAATGTTGGACTCGGACGAGCAGAGGGAGAGGTGAAGACATGCAGTTAGCCTACAGGCTTTCCTGCCTGGTGTGCCCTGTGGGTTCCTGGGGAGTACCCTATTGGAGTTGAGACTGAAATAGAGCATGAGTACAAAGGGGACTAGGTGTGGAAGAGTGTTATTTTATTTGACAAGAATGAAAGATTTTCTGCTAATACCTTGCAAATATTCTTTGTTAAAGTTTTTAACAACAAATGGAAAAAAAAATTGAGATAGAAGTATCTCGTGAAACTACTTAATGAAGAGTTTTATACATATGGTAATTCGGGATATTATTCCTTTGGGAAAGTTTTTGGAAAATCATATCACAGTAAAGATAAAAAGTAACTCAATTGTAAAAAAATTTATACATTATAATAGTTTTCTAAAGAAGGTTTAAATTCTAGAATTAGTGTTTGATTACTTAAAGTTCCACGTTCTTAGTTTATTTATAATTGTGACATAACATAAACTTAGAAATTGTAGTAAGAATGAGCATTTCTGAAAGTTAGCAAGTTAAGTAGTTGAAATCCAGTTACATAAATATATTAGTCTTTTACCAGCAAAGCAACTGACTGAGTGTTAGAAGAGGGTGTCACAGTAGTTTTCAGATGCTATAGTAGCTTGTTAATTTTCCACAAATATGACTCCACACAAATGAGTCAGGTCACGGGGTCACATTGATTTTTCCTCAGATGCTTGCACATTCCAAAGACAGGATTCCACATAGTCTCATTTCCTGGAGGAATAGCTCTTATTTGTGTGTGGGGGGGTGGACTAGAAAAATAAATACTAGCTAGCCTGGTTTCTTAATGAGCCACTCACAATTATTAAAGAATGTAGTAGAGGGAAATGACAGTAAAAATTTCCAGGCCAGCATGATCTGCCTATCAGTCCCTTACCCACATCTTGCCTCCAGGTCCCAGAGAATCTGATCCAGGACTCCAGGTAGACCCTTTAATCCAGTTCTGCCACATGTCCAACTGTCAGGACCACAAAGAGTCTGGCCTAGAATCCCATGCAGAGACTTCCAGAGTCATGATGCTGTTAACTGCAGCTCAGTACATTGCATCCACAGCTGCAGAGACCAACCTAGAAACTCCAGGACCAGAAGTTGAACCTAGCTTGGCTGATATTATTTCTGATACCCCACTTGCAAATTTTTTGTTTCTTATAATTTATTCACATTACATCCCTATTATTATCCCTTCACTTGTATATTCCTGATTCCATCTTCCCTCTCCCTCCCTCTGGACCCACTGGTTGACCACAACCTATCAGGTTTCATCACATCCTGAATCCCCTTCCTCTTTGTGCATGCATGGCCTCCTTGCCAAGGGGAAGTATTCAAATTGTAGGCACCAGAGTTCATGTCAGAGGCAGTTTCTGCTATCACCCACCCACACACCCTGAAGAATAAGATGCCAATTGGCTATCACTGAGCAGTTTGTCTAAGTTCTTTGCATGCCTTGTCCTTGGTTCACTGGTACATCAGTTTGTGTAGGCTCCCAAGGGTCCAGAGCCCTCATATTTGATGGTCTCTCTCTGGGGGCTCCTGACCCCTCTGCGTCTTCCATCCCTCCAGTCTTACATACAACTCTCAGTGTTCTGCCCTGAGACCAGTTGCCAGTCCTAGCTTCTGTACCACCTCCTCCACTGGGTGGAGTCTTTCTGAGGACATCTATGCTGGGCTAATATCCATTTATAAGTGTGATCCCTGAGATTGACCTGTAAATCCATGTTTCTTTTGGTTGAGCCCTGACGCACTTTTAATCCAAAAACTTTCTGGTTTTTATTTTAAACAGGTTATTAGGGTGTGGTTCTGCCAGCCTTAACACAAACACTTAATCTAAGAGCTATCTGTACACAGGACTTAATTAAGTTAACCTTAAATTTAGAAGTGGAGCAAGAAACCAGATGATTGGATAATTTGGTTTGATGGTGTTTAATTTCTTGACTCTTTATATAAACTGGCTATTAGGCCTCAGTCAGATTAAAAGTTGGTGAAGAATTTTTCCCATTCTATAGGCTGTTGTTTTGTTCTTTTGACAGCATTCTTTGCCTTACAGAAAGCATTTTATTTTCATGAGGTCCCATTAATTAATTGTTGATCTGAGAGCCAGAGATTTTAGTTTTCTGTTCAGGAAGTTGTTTCCTGTGCCAGTGGGTTTGAGGATCTTCTCCACTTCTCCTTCTAATAGATTTAGTGTGTATGATTTTGCATCAATTTTCATAAGGGAAATTGGTCTGAAATTCTCTTTCTCTGTTGGGTCTTTGTGTGGTGTAGGTATCAAGGTGTCTGTGGCCTCATAGAGTAAATTCGGAAATGTTCCATCAGTTTCTAGTGTGTGGAATCATTTAAAGAGTTTAAAATCAATATTAGCTCTTCTTTGAAAGTCTGGTAGAATTCTGAACTGAAACCATCTGGCCTTGGGTGTTTTTTGGTAGAAAGAATTTTGTTGACTGCTTGTATTTCTGCAGGAGAACTATGGCTATTTAATTTGTTTATTTGAACTTGGTTCAACTTTGGTAAGTGAAATCTATCAAGAAAATTGTCCATTTCATTTACATTTTAAATTTTGTGGTGTATAGATTTTTGAAGTAAGACGTAACGATTTTTAAGATTTTTTTCAGTATCCTATGTCTCCATTTTAATTTCTTATTGTGTTGATTTGGATAGTGTCTCTCTGCCTTTTAGTTAGGTTTGCTAAGGGTTTGTCTATCTTGTTGATCTTTACAAAGAACCAGCTCTTGGTTTCCTTAATTCTTTGAATTGTTCTCTTTGTTTCTAATTTATTGAGTCCAGCCCTGACTGATTGTTTGCAACCATCTGCTCCTCTTGGATGTTTCTACTTCTCTTTTTTCCTAGGGCTTTCAGATGTATAATTAAGTTGCTTGTATGAAACATTTTCAACATCTTTATAAAGGCACGTGGTGCTATGAACTTTCCTTTTAGCACTGATTTCAATGTGTGTGATAAGCTTGAGTATGTTTTACCTTAATTTTCATTCAATTTCAGAAAGTCCCTAAATTATTTCTTTATTTCTTCCCTGACTCAGTTGTCATTGAGTAGAATTGTTCAGTTTCTCTCTGTGTGTAGGGTTTATTGTTTCTGTTGTTGTTGAATTCCATCTTTAATCCATGGGAGACTGATAGGATACAAATTATTATTGCAATCTTCGTATATCTGCTGAGGCTTGCTTTATAACCTACTATGTAGTCAATCTTTGAGAAGGTTCAGTGAGGTACTGAGAAGAAAGTGTAATCTTTTGTGTTTGTGTGAAAAGTTCTGTAGATATCTGTTAGGTCAACTTGATTCATGACATCTGTTAGTGTCATTATTTCTTGTTTCAGCTGTTTCCTTGACTATCTTTCGGTGAGAGGGAGGTGTTAAAGTCTCCCACTATTAAAGTGTTGGGATTGATGTGTGCTTTAAGCTTTATTAATGTTTCTTTTACAAATGTGAGTGACCTTGTATTGGGGGCATAGATGTTCAGAATTGTGATGCCATCTTGGTTGAATTTTTCTTTCATGTGTATGAAGTGTCCTTCCCTATCTCTTTTGATTAATTTTTGTTTAAAACATATTTTCTTAGATATTAGAATGTCTACTCTAGCTTACTTCTCATGTCACTTTGTTTGGAAGACCTTCTTCCAGACTTTAAATCTCAAGTATTGTCTGTCTACACACAGGAACACACCACAAGTAGATAACTTCACTTAAGAAAAAAAATCAAACACAATCAATATCCAACTAAAAGGACCAAACAGTCACTGGCCATTAATCTCTCCGAACATCAGTTGCCTCAACTCTCCAATAAAAACATAGAGACTAACAGAGTGGATGTGTAAACAGGACCCAACATTCTTCTGCATATAAGAAACATGCCTCAGCCACACACTTGCAAATTGTGATTGCTGGGTTTGGATGTCCAATTGACCACATGTGGAATTGGAGTTTTTCATAAATAGAAGCAGGGAGATTCACTTCTAATTCTGATCTTGAGTTGGGAAAATGTACATTTAATTCAGGTCATTAGAGCTGGAAAAACCCACATCTAATCTGAGCCACATTTTCTGCTAGAAAGCTATTAGGAAAGGCATGGAAACAGGAAGCTTTTGCTTTTTCCCTGATCACTCTCACCTTTCTAAAAAATCCCATTCAATCATGGTCAGTAAAACCTACTTCTTCTGAATATATATTCCAGCATATACGGACGACCAGGCTGAGATATCTAGCCTTATGGACAGAGCAACTACTAGATTCTTGGACTTTCTGTACATAGCTATCCATTATTGAATTAGCTAGACTATAGCCAGTAAGTCACCCTAATAAATCTCTGTCCCCCCTCTCCACACACACACACACACACACACACACACACAGAGAGAGAGAGAGAGAGAGAGAGAGAGAGAGAGAGAGAGAGAGAGATATTTATCATATAATTCTGTTACTCTAGAGAACTCTCATTAATACACACATCTACACATAGTAAACTCAAGACTAAAATAAAGTAACATTCACCAGATGCCCAATTTGAGTAGATAGAAGAGAAAAAAAATTCAAGCACACACCCAACAAAGCAAAGAGCAGATATGCATTCCTTAATAAATCACTAAAGACCTAGTTCCAGCTTCCCACAACCCCTCCAAATGAAAGGCAAAGACTACACAAATATCATTCTGTATTCTCACTGACAAGCAGAGATTATAACTGGATGTCACACAATGGAAACTAGAAGAAGTACACAATATCATGCAAGATGAAAAAAATACAAAATAAACAAAAGATTAGTCATGGTAGAGTAAAAATGCAAGTTAAAAAATTCCTAGAACTGAATGGAAAAGAAAATACAATATACCGAAATCTATGGCACACAATGAAGACAATCCCAAAGGAGAAGCTTATAGCATTGATTGCCTATATCAGAAATCTGCAGGTTGGGTGTGATGGCACTCACCTTCAATCTCAGCTCTTGAGAGGCAAAGGCAACCAGATCTCTGTGATCATTGTGAGGTCAGCCTGTTCAACATATTGAGTTCCAAAACAGCCAGGACTATGTAGTCAGACTCTGACTCAAGGAAACAAAACAACGACAGCAGTAAATCCTAGAGGGGTATCATATTTTAAAATGTAATATTGTGTGCAATGGACTTGGGAAATAAAAACAAAAATCGAGGTATAAGTGTATGGGAGACATATCTCAAAATAACAAAGGCAATTTATAGTGAATTCTCACAGCCAACATTATGTCAAACAGCGCTCCCACTAACATCAAGTCTATTCTCCCCATTCCTTGTCAACACAGGTCTTAAAGTATAGGCTAAATAGTAAGTGAAGTAAATGAGGCAGAAGAAATACAAATAGCAAAGAAAGCATTCAAAATATTGCTATTTCTACATTATATAGTTTTATGCATAAAACACTGTAAAGAACCCACTAGGAAACTTTTAGAGGTAATATATTCAACAAACAGCATACAAAATTCGAGGATCTGGAAATTTTATATCCTTATAGTTAGATTTCATAGTGCTAGAAGATGCTGATTTGAAAGTCTCCTTCCTGAAAAATATCTTTTATGACACCAGGAAGCCCCATGCAACCAAGAGTCCTAACTAATCATGATGTCTGTGAAGCACAGCAAAATCCTGCAGGATAAGATAACCCTATGAGGCTTTTCTGGCATGGGTCTTGGGTAATCCAGAATATCACTGAGAAATAGACCTTGTCAGATTTCATTCCCCATAATCAGTTGCTTGGGTCTCCACACTTAGGTGTGTTCAATTTCACTTTACTAGTCTGCAGTATAGCATTATGTACATTTTTATCAATTTACAAATTTACACTCAATACACACTAAATAAACATGTTGATTTTCCACACTACAGTCAGGAAACTGAGGGCTGATAATTTCCCCTACCATCCCAAGAACAAGCACAGGGAGATACCAGCAGGGAGTCTGTGTGAATCAGTGCAAGACATCTTTAGAATATCAGTTCCAACCCATGTGCCAAGATCTCTTAACCAAAGATGGGAAAAATCTCAAACAGACTTGTTATAAAAAATTTTTTAAGAACTGAAATTAACTTGCTTCTATTTTTTGTATTAGATATTCTGTATAGAGGAATAGTGCAAGTGCACACAGCTATATGTGTAGATATATATAGATGGAGAGATACTTATATATAATCCTTGAGTTTTAAATTATACATTTCTTAAACCCAAAATATCTCATGTGGTATTATTTTTCCCACAATCAGCTACTCCATAGGACGTTGTCTAACACTTGAGGTGAATGTACATTTCTTTGGGTAATATGTGTGATATTATGTTTCTGAATTTATAAACCCAATGACTCTGAAAAAATAACTCTGGGTATGTAACGCATATTTTTAGAAAAGAGTACTAAATTTCACACAGAAGTAATGTTTCTAGCCACAAAACTTTGTGAACTGCATCACCTTCTTCCTACCTAATTAACACAAAATTCTATGTTGCAGGCTTTGTATCTGGATCCAAATATCAAAATCTTTCCCAAGAAGATTTCCTACTCTTTTCCTAAGAACTCATGGCCCAATTTTTTGACTTCTCATAGCATCTACTCCTCAGGATTAATTTGCCTCAGGTCAATGTCTGAATCTTTCTAGACCACAGGCCACCTACAACTATGTGCACATTAAATATTTACATTACATTTCATAACAGTAGCAAAATTTGAGTGATGAAATAACAACGAAAATAAATTTTTGGGTGAGGATCACCACAAAAATGAGGGAGTGTATTTACGAGTCACAGCATGAGTAATATTGAGAACAACTTTTCGAGGGTGTTTTATAATTGTTGTTGTTCGTTTGTTTGATGCAATTTGCATCAGCGACGAATTCCCATTGCTATAATGAATCTGAAGAGTCAGATATTCCTGGCAAGAAGATTTCTAAAACAGTTTCTCTTTTAGAGTAAATTTTAAGATGATGTCTTGCAACTTTGATTTTGCAAGAAATTTATATGCCAAAGGGGGAACAGATTCTGCATAGCATTATAAAGCCTGCGGACAAGAACATGGGTAGCTGCCAGGTTCCTAATGGTTTAGATAATGAAAGAAACAGAACAGTCCATATACAGAGAGCCAGAAATTTGGATTATCATACCTCCCCAAACTCACAAAGACACACACACACACACACACACACACACACACACACACACACACACACACGTCATTGCTCAGGTTTAATTCTGTAATGCTACTATTGTTTTGCAAAGAATGAGAGAAAATAGCATCTGCTAGAATTTAATTAGCACCGTGTCCTCAAGATCACCGTTACAACACTGCACTTCATAGTTCACCCAAGCTTCATTGTTATCTTCTCTAGCCCTCCTAAGTCTTCAGATTCCTTCATACCACTCCAGGCTTGGAACCAAAAAGCGTTCTGTTAATAGTTATTCCATACAAAGAAGAGTTACTAGAAGACACAGCAGTAAGATTGCTAACATGACTGGAGAGGCAAAGCACTGTAAGCGCAGCCTTTCTGTGAGGCTACCAGCCAACTTGCTTACTAAAGGGATTGGCCAAGAGCAGACAGCAATCACCCTGCAGACACACACTATCACCAAGAGAGCCTCAAGTTTGCTCTCCCACTGTTTCCAGCCTCCCCCAAATGCTGGAGCTGACAGACATCTACAGTCACCTGCTGTGCAGCCATGATCTTGTTCTCCTTTCTTAAGATTCCACTCTTACACACATAAGGCCGACTTCCCTTTGGCCAATATTTTGT
Source organism: Acomys minous (assembly GCF_964271855.1). NCBI lineage: Eukaryota > Metazoa > Chordata > Mammalia > Rodentia > Muridae > Acomys > Acomys minous. Next base: position 91,159,161 of record NC_140491.1, on the reverse strand, counting down.
TAAGGAAGGATTGCTGTTTTCACATCCTGTTGGCACAATAAATATTCAGATTGTGTTTGTGACCCTTCCAATACCTGCTTCTTTCCTCCCACATAAATCTGAACATATATATTTATTTACCTACTCGACCACATTAGTTTTTATGTATAAGTTCCTTTAATATGTAAATGTTACTTGATTTACTTAGAAATCCAAGGATCTGCTGTCTCCTGTTTCAAAAGCAACTATTTATGGGACTTAAAGACTATTATTAGATAAAGAGTAGGTGGCAGAAAACTACTTCAGCATAAAGCCTTGTATGTGAAGCACTACACACATTTCGAGGAGAAATGTTAGAAGTATTTTCTTAAAAGCAAATTCCTGGTTTTGAAAAGCATCTGAACGTCCCAGTCATTTCACTAAAGTAAAGTAGTTAATTTACTTTTGAGAAATTACTCTAAACAATTCCACTTGTAATGCAGCACTTCACAGATGTTTCTGCACCTTCGAATGCTAAACCTCACTGGCACTTTTAGGAAAACTACAGGACCATATTGTGTCTCTATGGGTACATGCAAACAATTGAGAACTTGGAGTTTTTGTGATTATTTTGTATTATCTTAAGAGATTTTTTTTTTCTGTAATATTGTTTTGTTCCGTGGAATTGTCTTACTTAGGGTTTCTATTGCTGTGAAGGGACACCATGATGATCGCAACTCTTTTTTTTTTTTTTTAAGATTTTATTTATTGTGTATACAATATTTTGCCTGTATGTACAGCTGCAGGGCCAGAAGAGGGCACAGCTCTTGTTATAGATGTTTATGAACCACCATGTGTTTGCTGAGAATTGAACTCAGGACCTCTGGAAGATCGGGGAGTGCTCTTAACTCCTGAGCCAAAGCAACTCTTAATTAGGAAAGCAATTCATTGGGGGCTGGCTTTTGGTGGTGTCAGAGGTTCAGACCATTATTATCATGTCAGGAATGGTGGTGGCATGCAAACCGACATTGTGCTGGAGAAGGAAAGGAGAGTTCTACACCTGGATAGGCAGGCAGCAGAAAGGAGTATGACATTGGGCCTGTCTTGCATTTTTGAAACCCCAAAGCCCACTCTTAGTGAAACCCTTTTCCCAACAAGGCCACGCCTCCTTACAGTGCCATACCCTATGGCTTTACAGGATCCATTTTCATTCAAACAAACATAGGAATCAATGGTATAACTCAGATAAACTATGTTTTAGAATATGTAATTTCTCTCTGGGATGAAATTAATTTGTATTGTGAGATAATGTTTAAGTCAGCTCACCCTAAGTGTTTGAACTGTGGTGGAGATTACATCCAACTGTAACTTATTTATTTTTATTTATCATTAATAGACGATAGCAAATTTTGCACTGCTTCTTAAATCAACTTTGTATATTTTTATTTTCTGAAATGCACTGAGTCTATTCACAAGATATTAAGCTAACTGATTAAAAGTGTTATTTAAATTTAATAAAGATGTTTGTTTTTCAAGGTGTATCATTCTGACTTGTTTACTGTTCTGAATATTTTTTCCAATATGTGTGATGTTGTGTTAATGATTAAATCACTTCTTAACCTATAAAAAAATCATTTATTGAAGTACTAAACTCCAGTGGGACTTTTAAGGTGATAATTAGATTGAAATGAGGCCACCAGAGTAGGCAAGCATCCATCTAAATGTAATTTACAAATAAAAATTGTGTAGATAAGAGACATGTTAGGAGTCTGAGTGAAGAGAAAGACTCAAGCAGGATGAAGTGGGAAATCCCACCTGCAAGCCAAGAGCCACTTCAGGAGAAACCAAACAGCCAACACCTTGATTTTGATTTCTCCCATCCACTGTGAGGAAACAGTGAGTCTTATCCAGTTGTTTGTACTCTTATATCATAGCCTCTCTGCAAAAGTACACATTGGGTACTGTTAAGACTTCCTGACATTTTGTTAGTTTATTGTCTCTCTCTCAAAAATGTATATATATATATATATATATATATATATATATATAACTTATATATAATATATGTTGCTTTAATTTATTTCTAATTTAAATGTAATTTTTTCTTGATCCTTCATTTCATGTTATTAAGCTTCTTACATTAAATAATCATATGGAATTTTTTGTTTTAAATATATGTAAAGTTACCTATTTAGTCTGTGCATTCTAGACATTTCTAAAACGTGAACTCAGCAGAATACTGGTTCGCCCTAAGAGATAAGTTATAATATTTCTTTGATTAGATAGAGATGGAGTTTGTTTCACTTATTACTAATTTTTGAGCATATTGTAATACTTTCTTTTAAGGCTCTACATTATTTTTACAGATGAAACATTTTACTTTAGCTAACAATATAATTTGTTTAGAAATTAGCTATAGTTTGGATCTATAGTGAGGTGTTTGAAAGATCAGGTGCTGTCAGCCAGTGACATTACTGGGAGGTGGTAGGATGAAACATGCTCCAAAGAGGACACAGAGACCTCCACGACCTTTACTCTTTTGTTTTCTTCATCTTTCAGCACTCAGGGGGTGAGCATGTTTGTTCTGTCACGTTCTTCTTACCATTGCGTGCTTCCTCACCAGGGATCTGGAGAAAGGAAAACAAATGACCAAACAAAAATATGACATTTTCTCTGTAGTTAATTTTTTTTAAATATTTTTCTCTACAACTGAACATTGACTTGTGTTAGTAATAATTCTATGGGTGTTTGCAAACCTCTTTTTTGACCATTTTCTGAGGTCTACCAGGCTCTGAGACAGAAAGGGAAAACCATCATGAATACGAAACAAGACCGGAGATAGAATTTACAAGCTTAACTATAAGAGACAACAGACAAAAGTAACCACTCAAGTAGGTCCCATTAGAAACACTCCAAAAAAACAAAGTTGAGACAGAGAACAGAAATGAGAATATATTCCAAAGATTAACTCTTAAGTGTTCACTGGGTAAATCAAGTCATCAAAATGGAGAAGAGTCAACTATGAGACCAGTGTATGTATGAAGAAGCTGGAGTCTCTGAAGAGCAAAGCCAATCGATGTATATGGAACCACAAAGTTTGTCTTCTGTGAGTCTTTCTTGCAATGAAGATGATGTGCCTTTCATTAGACAGAAATAACTATGATTCTCACTGCTTTGATTCCTTGGCCCACCCGCCAGCTCTTTAAGTGTTATTGGCAATAGCATCCTCCTCACTTGCCATACACCTCAAAATCTAGAAGAAATGATTTTGCCATAAGGAAATGGCTAGTATTTTAGGGGGCTTCTATGTCAAATTGGATTTCTCATAACAGAATGTATACATGGATCAAAACACCATCTTATTTCAGTAAAATAAATACATATATATATATAATCTTACATTTTATATGAATAAATAGTTTGTAATAGCATAGTCTTATTAAAGCTCCAGTCTACTAATTTGTTTGCCAATGATCTCAGAAGGAGCAGCTGGTCTAGCTAAGATTGGATTTATTTATTCTAATTCCTGGCTTCTCTCTGTTCCCAACAAAATCCAAAATCCATGACAAATGAGACTAAATGTTATTAAAGAGAATTATCAGAGTTAAAGAATAGGGCTACCAACTGTGAAACACGGTGACATGGAGAGAATGGAACAGGTTCAGACAGAGATGAAAAAGCAAGAGAAGGCCAACCTACAGAAGGGCATTTCTAAACGACAGCCAGAGCTGTCACTTCATATCAGTGCGCACACCCCAGAATCCCACTTTCACACTGTCACCGCTTACAGGGGAGCACAATGGCTTGAGCATTTGTTGCTAGGGGAACATTGATTGCGTTTGTTTGTTTTCTATTTCAAGCAGCAGATTTCTCACTTTGGTACTTTAAATAGTCACAAAAGAATAATCAGTACTGTTCATCACTCATCTTTCCCTTGGCATGCTGTTAAAAAAAAAAGAAAGAAAGAAAGAAAGAAAAATAAAAGAGAAAACAAACAGTTGGTCAGGATATTATTGTACATTCTTGGTACTAATGTTTTAGCAATAGGTTACCTATAATATGAAATATTGGAAAGAACTAATTAAACTCAGATCGCTAAAAAAATAAAAACATGAACCTGGAAAGAGTTGGAGATGGGAATGAATACAATCAAAATAAATTGTATACATCTATGGAATTCTCAAATAATAAATTATAACTTAAATCATTGTCCTGTAATACAGGGCAGTCTTCATCTCCTTGGCATATCTGTTTGCTGTGTCCTGCTCTGGTCTCTCGGCTGATTTTATCCATCCTTTCTTTCTTGTGAATACCTGACCCCACTTCTCTGTAGCGATTTGGTGAACTGGGCTGTAGGCTCAATTTTCATAACAATTATATTTTATTACAAACTTATGAACCGAGAGTGCCTCAATTATAATCCTACTAACCTAAACAAAAGGAAAAGGATATTAAAGAACACAATAATGAAATCATAAGGATATCAGTTCCGAGGAACTATTCTCCTGGCGTAATCACAAGATTCCTTCTGCTGGAACCTCTCTCAACCAGAACCTGGAGCCTCAGCCAGAGCCCTGAGCCCTGAAGCCTTCGCTCTAGGGGTTCTACCTAGGAGCATCTCGAAGTGGTGATGAATAGCTAAAACTCCCTCCAGTCTCCAGAACAGCCACCCTGCCTCCTGTCTTTTGCTCCTATATATCTCTCTCCCCCCAGAGTCTGCATAGGTTTGGGTCAGGGGTTTTCTTCAGGTAGCAACAATTAGACTCCTGCAGAAGGTGGTTCTTCTTCTAGATTAACATCACCTGTTCTCTCACAAGTCCATTCCCCATCCCACTCTTGGGATCATATCAGAAAAAAACATGTCAATCTCTCTTTCACTGGGCGCAGCCATGGAAAATTCTGTCCTGTTGTGGTCACTACACTTTCACTTGGTTCAAAATTGTAGGTGTTGGTGAGGTCCTCAAGCACTGTTCAGGGCTTGGTTTAGGGCCAACAATTTTCAAAATTTTCCATTGGAGCCCTAATGATGATTACAGCGGCAGTCACTGGGGACCCCTTGTACACAATCCCTGTTGCTATTGCTCAGGTGCATTTATTGTAACAGGGTTTATAATTGAGGTTGCTATAAATTGCTAGAGTCAGAAGGGTTCTGCAACTGTGATAAGTTCAGTGCTATGGCAGAGAAAGTTTCTCAAGGGATTGATCCAGAGGATCCATGTGGACAGCAGCTGATAGAGTGGAAATAAAATGGCATTGTTTGTTCCTGTTGTTGTCTTAACGATAACCATTTCTTTCTCATATAACTTCTGGATAGCCATACAGCAAGAAATCTGTAATCTTCAATTTTAGCTAGTATGAGTATGTAGCTTTGTGTTTCAACTATATCAGTTCAAAGAATATACATAGCTGTTTCTTGCTTCTAAATAATATCCAATACGGTAATATTTTTCTCAAAATATCAGTCTACTTACATTTGATACAGATTTTGAGTTTGGATAGAATCCCAGCCTTCTATAACTTGATTTCTATCTGTCTCAGTGGCTATATATCCTCTGTTTCTTCTCCTCTGTCTTTTTACAGAAAAGAAACATTTTACAAAACTATTATGTGTACACAAAAAACAACTCTATATAAAAATTTTAAAGTATGAAATGATGATCTATGTCCAACTTGAATTTTCTCACTTTTTTGGTTTCACATTTTATTTCTACATCTTTTATGATATTCATAGTCTTTGTTTTTATTCCTTCAAACAAATAAAATATTATGAGATTCATGTATGTGTGAAAATAAAGCAATATTGCTGTTTATTCTTTAATATACTTGTATTTTCTTGTGTTCTATTCTTCAGCTTGTTCTCTGTGTTTCATTTTGTCTTCTAAAATATCCTTAAATTTTCCTTTAGAAGAAATTAATTTTATGTGATTATTATTAAAAACAAAATTATCATTCATTTTAAACATTGCTTTACTCAAATGTAGAATTTAAGCTTAGCATCTTTTTTTTCTTCCTTTCTGTTTTAAAATGATCACACACCAGTCTAGCAACTATTGTCAGGAGAACATCACTTGTAAAGAATTCTATGTGCACGACATTTCTGCCCCTGTCTTTTTTCATGTTATTCCTCTTTTTTTTCCAGTGTGCAAAGAGTTTCAAGAATATACATCATTGGGTAGTTGTGCCCCACACCTTTAATCCCAGCACTCAGGAAGAAACCTATCTTAAAAAACAAACAAACAAAATATATATGTATGCATATGCATGCATATATATTTAAATATATAATATAAAATATATATAACTGTATTTTACCCTCTAATATATCCCCTTATCTTTTATCCTCCTCTTCCTGCTCTCTTTCTTTCCTACAAATAGTGTCTAATTAAGGTCTTATACCTCATGTTATGCAAATATGTATATAAATATATATATCACATATATAAACACACATGTAAATTTCACACATATAAAAGAAAATGTTATATTTCCCTTTCAGAGTATAGCTATTTGCTTAATAGAATTATCTCTTTTTGTTTATTTTCCTGCAAATGAAATGATTATTCTCTTCTTACAGGTGAGTAAAATCCATTGCTTATATATGACACATTTATTTTATCCACGTCTATATTGATGGGCACCTATGTAATTTCATAATTTCTCTAATGTCAGTAGTTTTGCAATAATCATGGATATGCTGGTGTATTGTCTGGTACACGGACTTCAATCCCTTGAGTTATATGCCCAGAAATGTATACACAGGTTGTGTGCTGGCTTTTTTTTAGTCTTCCAGAGAATCTCCATATTTATTTCATAGTGAGTTCACTGAGTAGGGATCCAGCAGAAGTAAGGACTCTACTCCATTCTCACCAGCATGAGCTGTTGTTTCTTTAAAACAACAACAACAACAACAACAACAACAACAACAACAAAGTAACTGTGTATGTTAATATGTTAAAATTTCTTCCCTTCTAGTAAATTGTCATCCAAAACTTGAGCAACTAGGTGTGTTTTCCTAGTATCAACCATCATGGGTTAAACATCAGTTATAACATATGCCACAATGAAGAAAATTATAATATTATGTTTAAAAAGTTTTATTGCTATTGGTATCTTATTGGTAATAAAATTGGAAATCTTTTGAAAAATTATTATAACCTGAACTATGCTAAACCTTCTCAAAAATTATATAAGTTCTCTTATAGAAATGAAAAATATCTGCAAAACATGGAAATATTTATGGCAGGTTATAAATATGTAACAGAATAATCCGTATGGTATGTATTTATGTATATAGATATATGTATGTTTATGTGTGTTAGGATTGCTCTAGAATTTTACAGATCTATCAGTGTCTTAGGGTTTCTGTTGCTGTGAAGACACACCAAGACCATGAACACTCCTATAAAGAAAAACTTTTCATTGGATCTGACTTACGGTTTCAGAGGTTTAATTCCTTATCATAATGATGGGAAGCAAGGCAGCATGTAGGCAGACATGGTATTGGAGAAGGAACTGAGAGTTCCACATGTGTATGGGCAAGGCAGCAGAGAGACCGAGAGAGAGAGAGAGAGAGAGAGAGAGAGAGAGAGAGAGAGAGAGAGAGAGAGAGAGAGAGAGAGAGAATGTGAGCCTCCTGGCCTGGTTTTGAGCTTCTGAGGTCTCAAAGCCAACCTGTAGTAACACACTTCCTGCAACAAAGTTAACACCTCTTCCATCAAGGCCACATCTCCTAAGAGTGCCATTCTCTATGGCCAAGCATTTAAATTTATGTGTCTATGGGGGCCATTCCTATTCAAATCACCATATTCCACTCCCTGGCCACCATAGATTTGTAGGCATAGCATAATGCAGAAATGCATTTACTGCAACTTCAAAAGTGCCCGTAGTCCATCACAGTTTCAATATTATTTAATAGTCCAAATTTCAAAGTCTTTTATGATATTCATGTAATCTCTTAACTGCAATCTCCTGTAAATTCAAAGTAAAAAAAAGGAGATCTTATTTCCAACATATAATGGCACAGGGCATATATTATCATTTGAAAGTGGAGAAAATATAACATAGTGAAGAAATACTGGACCAAAGCAAGACAAGTTGGACAAACTACAAACTCTGTATCTCCATGTATGATGATGTCAACATACTCTTCAGATTTCTAACTCCTTTCACCTTTGTCGACTGCAAACATACTCTTTCTAGTGGGCTGCTTCTACTCCTTGTTAGTAGATTTGCTCTGCTGGTGTCCCACATGTCTGGAGTTTCCAACATCTTGGGGTCTCCAAGGCAATCCAGATTTCATGTTCACATCTTTATGCAATGGCCTGTCTAGGTCTACATTTGGGGATGGCCCTGATACATGTCTGGCCTCAGTATCTTTCCTGTGTTGCAGAGGGAGAACACATAACCTCTTGCATCCTTGACTCTAAACTCAGCACCATGAGGCTGAAGATGCCAAATTCTGCTGTTTTCTTTGCCTGGAGCATGGCCGCCTCTTTCAATTACACCTTTACCAGCTTTTTTGTTTCAATAGTTTCCTTCATTGCCAAATTAGATTATCTGAAACTTAGCTTATTGGCTAGGATGGCCTTGAACCTAGAGATCTACAAGCCTCTTCCTTCTTAGTGCTGGAATTAAAGGTCTGCACCACTACATCAGGCACTGAGATTTTCTTTCTTTATTTTATTTTATTTTTTTTTTTAACAAGTGGAAAGCTTAGCTGGGTGGGATCTTGCCCTAGGGTCATCACTCCATGTACTCCACTTAACATTAGCATTTTGTTTAATACTTTTATCTCCTTGACCATAGGACTTCATTCTATTCTACTTCATGGTGCCCCTTTCTTCTCGGAATGTACATTTTATTTTTCTGTTTTAATTTTTCTTTTCTTTTTTTTTTTTATTTTTAAGCTATAAACACTATGCTGGGCAGAATCTGAGATACCCTAATTGTAATACCTTTAAAACCCACATAAAAACCAATCACTTTCCAATTTGATGATTCCCAAGCCAGTTTCTGCTCTGTCAGTCTATTCCTACAGCCATGCACTCAGCTATATCCTCCTCACATTTAGGAACACACCTGTCCTCCTCTTTGTCTCCTGGCAAAAAGGCCTTTTTTCTCTTCCTTTTCCAGAGTTTCTTTCTCCCTACCAGGAAGTCCAAACTTCCACTTCCTGTCCTTCTGACCAGCCAATTGGCCAAACAACTCTTTATTGACAACTGCTATATCTACACAAGATATTTCTTCATAATTCCCCCTTTTAGTATAATAAAGACACCTCTACATATATGTCTATATTATTATACATATATATAATAAACTATATACAGCAAGAAGAACCACAAAACAATCAAGAAGACCAAAATAAAAGTTTACAATCATGGTGTTTTTGCTTATTTGTGTTTGGCAAACTTGAATAAAACATCATCTTTTCTATCTTGGTGAGTCTAATATTATAAACCTAAATCAATCTCTATCATATTTTGTATATTTCAATTTAAAAACATTTATGTAGACAAACTTCTTGACTCCTAACAACTAAGCTTAACTGTAAAATTATAGCTATGTGGTCTTCAACCCCATAAGAGATATGAAAAAGAATAAAATTAATTACCTGAGTAAATAGGAAGTGTATACTATCAGCTTCCAAAAAATAAAAAAATGATGGAGATAGTTTGCTGCCTCAATAGTCTTCCAAAAACTCTGTAATGTTGGAGTGTCATTTTCAGCTTTCTGGCCCAGCATATCTGACAGACATATTTGTGACACAGGAACTATTAAGGACTTGGTTACCCTGTCTTGGCAAAGTTCAGCAGTCAACTCACCCTTCATCCAAGCTTGCCCATTTTAGGCAGAATTCTGTCTGTAGTAGAAATCAGGATATTTCTTTGTCCAGATGGATTGTTTGCCACACTTCAACCTATCTCGATATGGCAGTTCTCCTATGCTCATCATCTTCTTTAAGGTAGGCTGGTAGTACTGATAGGAGCTAACATGTCTCATTGTCAAAAGATCCTTGCTCAGATGGCTCCTTTTTGTTATAGATATGCATAAGAGTGAACATTAATAATCAGAAGACAGAATCAATTCAAGGCTGTTTTAAATTTTTCTCTGTCAATGAAATTAACCAAAACTCTTCTATTTAGCCTCAGATAGACCTTTTGTACAAGGGCAGAAGGCAACCACATTCTTCACCAAAATATCACAAGAATAGTATCTTGTCCACATAATAAGATTCTTCTTCCTGAAACCTCATGAGCCAGGCCCCCAGAATTCAAATCACTCTCAGCATCACTGTGTTCCATGTCCCTACTATAATGGCTCATTAAGCCCCGCTGCTTTCAACTTACTTTCTAATATAAATGTCCACAGCCCACATTCCTCCAAACAAAAGGATGGGCAGGTCTATCACAGCAATACCCAAGTCACTGGTACCAACTTCTGTCTTAGTTAGGGTTTACATTGTTTTGAAAATACACCATTTTCACAAGTACTCTTATAAAGGAAAACATTTCATTTGGGCTAGCTTACAGTGTCAGAGGTTTAATCCATTACCATCATGATGGGAAGAATGACAGCAGCAGCATGGAATCAGATATGGTGCTAGAGAAGGAGCTCTATATCTTTATTCACAGGTAGCAGGGAAAGAAACTGAGTGACTCTGAGTCTGGAGTTAAGCATCTGAGACCTCAAAGCCTATCCCTAAAGTGACACACTTCCTCCAGCAAGTGCCACTCCCTATGGGATAAGCATTCAAACACATGAGTCTCTGGGGCCATTCCTATTCAAATCACCACAATCCATGAAGAAGAAGAAGGAGGAGGAGGAGGAGGAGAATGAGAAGGAAAAGGAGAAGAAGGAGGAGGAGAAGAAGAAGGTAAAAACATAGGCTCATGTAAGTGAAAATTAGTGAATAAGTTAGAAAGCACTTGCTCAGTCGGTTCTTGTTATTAATTATGGGGAAATGCATTGGAATCTAATTTAATATGTTTCTCAACATGAAAATAATACTGTGCTGTATCTCTCAGACTAACAGTAAATAAAGAATCAATGAAATAGATATGTGACTGGTAGAAAACATGCTATGCAAGCACAAATCTGGTATTGTCTTAAGCCCAGAGAAGAAAGCTTGAAAAGCAAATTAGGAAGCACTAGCACTAGAGTTCATGTCAGAGTCCGTTCCCGCTCTCCACATAACTATGGAGAATGTCCTGTCCATTGGCTATATCAGAGTAGGGGTTCGATGTTTACTACTTGTATTGTCCTTGGTTAGTGCAATAGTTTGAGCAGACCCTCCTTGGCCCCATCCACCCATCACTATGTTCTTCTTCTAGGTTTGAAGGACCTTCGGGGTCCTTCTATATCTCCATCTTCTATATTTCTTTTACTTAGAGTCTGAGTAGCATGCCCTCACAATCTCCTGGTAAGTGAAGACTTTCGTGGGACATGCCTTTTGGGCTAGTGCCCAATTATAAGAGAGTAGGTACCATGTGAGGCTTTCTGCTTCTGGGTTAACTCACTCATTTGACCACCTCCCCTTGGTGGGGAGGCCTGATGGCACTCAAAGAAAGAATAAGCAGGCTACCAAGATGAGACTTGATAGCCTATGACTGTACAGTAGGGGAGGGGAATAAGGTGAAAGCAAGAGGGAGGGAGGATCGGGAGGATACAAGTGAAGGGATAACAATCAAGTTGTAATCTGAATAAATTAATAAAATTAAAAAAGGGAGCACTAGCAAAGAATTCAGTCATTTGTCAATCAAATACTACCTGCGAAAGGCAATTGCACACAAAACTGACCACGTAAGATGAGCTCATCATTTTGGTAACTGGAACATTCATTAGATGAATGACATAAATCAATTTACATATCTCATGAAAACTGAATTTATCCACATTAATTCATACAGACTGAGAGCTTTACGGGTAAAATCTCCCTTTTACTTAAAACTAGAGATGAAAATCTGGTAATTTCCCTGAATCATCTCCTAGTGAATATGAAACCTAGGAACTTCATCTGTTTCTAGTAAGCCTTAAGCATTGTGAAATTCCTATAGCCCTTCCTCTGTGGAAGATAGCTGGTTACTATAACAACCAGCACTGAAAACCACACACAAGGAAAGAAAACACAAACTCAAATCATTGGTAGTCTTCACTCACAGAATAATCAAGTAATTTAGAAACTGAGAGAGATTTTGTAAGTAGTGGAGAACATGAAACAAATTTAAAGTTGTTCTATGTAGAAAGCAAGTTGAAGTAAACCCTACAATAAGGATGAAGGAGAGCTAGGGGAGCTCACAGTCTGTTCTCGTTACAGGAGCTGAAAAAAAAATCTAACCCATTTACTCAGAAAAGCACCACTCCCAGATGACCTGAGGGCAGTGGGTAATGAGCATCCACTGAGCTTTTCTTCTTCTCCACTCTCCCTAGACTTAGATACTCCCAGCTTCTAGGGAAATAATAATTTTATATTCTACACATAAATAAAAAAATATGTGATAGGTATTCTTGCATGGGCAAAATCAACCAATTCAAGCCAAGTTAGAGTATGTAGATGCAGGTTTATTAGGGGAAGGGGGTGCAGATCTCATGCTGGTTCACTGATCTCACAGGTGGAGGTGAGTGAAATTGCCTTGCAGAGGAAGACAGAAAAGGGGGTGCAAAAAGAAAGAGAGAAAGTGTGTGTGTGTGTGTGTGTGTGTGTGTGTGTGTGTGTGTGGAGAGAGAGAGAGGAGAGAGAGAGAGAGAGAGAGAGAGAGAGAGAGAGAGAGAGAGAGAGAGAGAGAGAAGAGAAAATGCAGAGAACAAGAGAAGGAGTGGAAGGAAGGAGAGGGAACCAAAGTGTCTGGGTCATATAGTGAAGTACCTCTGGGCAAGAGGAAGCCCCGCCTGTGGTCTGGAAATTTCAGGGCAGAGGGCAGGGTATGATAGTCATGCCCTGTTCACAAGTAGGAAGTGAAGGATGCTGGGAGAACCTGGAGGTCAGGTTCTTAATCTCAACGATGTGTACCTTTCTTCCTGCTCTCCAGTTCCTTCCATGTTGTAGTAAATGATACAATTTCATAGGTATTAGAACTCCATGGTATGCATATTTACAATGACTTAAGACCGCTGTTTCACTGCTGATTATCAATGTGTATGTGTGAAAACGCCATATCATTTTCATTCAGTCAATAAAATCCTGAAAGTATTAGTAGAAACTAATTTTAAAAATTAAAAGAAAAATGAAAAATACATTAAAACACAGATATGAATTTTGAAAGTCCAAGATGACTAAATACAACCATTGTCAATAAAAAGAAATATGATATATGCTTTTAATCCCAGAATCCATGGGATAGAAACAGAAAGAGCACAATTTGAAGCCAGGCCAAGCCAAAGAGCAGTTTTGAGGCCAGCATAAGCTACATAATATGACACTGTCTTAATAAAACACAGAAAAACCAAGCAGAGATAAAAGTTATTTGAAGTAGCCCCGGTATAGGAGTACTTGTTCCTAGTCAGCAACCTATTACTCTTGTTAAACATTTAATGTCATATTCCCATGTGTCACTAAATAAATCTATTTCTCTCTACATGACAATATAGTGACCTAAAACAGTTTTCCTCAATTAACTAGAGCTGTTTTTATAGCTGTGAGAGTAAGTATAAAAATGACAACCTCTTATTTTAGCTCAGCTTTTCTGAAAGCAAGCAGTTCAAATAGCTCATGTTATAAAGAAGAAAAAAAAAAGCATCTGTGACCATCTTGTCTCCAGTGAGTTCATGTACAACAAGTTCTAAACCATAACAGTATTTTTGTAGCTAAGTGACAGGTCTCTGAAAATAGAGGTTTCTAAGGAAAAATGCTGGTGAGCTTTAACTGCTCCAGTGATTCGGCTCTCTCATCCACACTCACTGGGCTTCTAAAACACCCTGTGATTATTTGGTTGCTTAAATAGAGAACCGCAGAAGGGTGGCAGAAAACAATAGACAGGGAGGGAGGGCACAGGTTCAGAGGAGTGTTGGGTTTTATATAAGCAAGCAATGTCTGTGACTCATTTTGTTGATCGCCTACCATGTTAACAAAGGTTAACAGAGATTGCACAGCCCACTGCTTTCCTCCACCACCTCCTTGTCAATAAAACAGATTCATCTATGCAATGAAAATAGTATCATATGTGCCGAGTGGAGATGCACGGTCTCCTTTTAACAGTATGAAATATTGCATATGAATTATTATAAAGATATTTGTGTTTGAGTCACTGATATTTTTTTTTGCCCTGGAAGGAACCCCCTCATCTGCAGGGTTACTATTGTTAACTCTCACAGTTTCTAAGGGAGCCTGAAGCCTGAATTTAAATTTTTGTTTTGACTATAGAAAAATATGGAGAGATAGAAAAATATAAAAAAAAAACTATGGGGAGATAAATTCTACCTACACAGAAGAATGTGCATTTAATAAATATCGGAACAAGGAGTATTTTTATAATTTTGGGAAAAATTAGTATTAATATAGGGACCCAGAGCCATTCGATAATAGTTTGTTGTTTCACATGGAAAAGCCTCACCTCCAGCTTTGCTCACCTGCCTCGCAGCCTGCTGCAGGACCTGGAACACCATAAATCCATGTGCACTGTTGTCTTTGTCAGTCCAATGCACAAATCTTCTCCGTAGCTCCCATCTCTAGAACTGTGTCTGCTCAAGTATTACTTAGAATAAGATTTCTATTCTTTTTCATCCTTCTTATGCACATCTGAGTGGCCATTCCAAGTTGTTCAAATCACTTCTTATGGAAGTTAGCCTGTTCACATCAGCCTTGTGTAATCTCTTCCTGGATCTAAGTCTTAACACAAACATTTGTTATTCATTTAGGCCACATCATCGGTTCCTGAATGGAATTCATCATTTACATGAGTATCTTCTCTCTTTGTATTAACTGAAGTAATACAGAAAAAGCAGCTTGATTAACAACAACTTGCACAGTAACTTATACTGTTAATTTTTTCTTCTTTTTTGCTTGTGTGTCAACACAATAGTAGTCATGACAACCAGCTACATTTATGGACCAGTTACATTGTTAACAGGGAAGCAGTATACTGGAGTTTAAATGTAAATCTTACCTTTTATTTTATTTAAAGCTTTGATCACACACAACCATTTTGTTGTTTTGTTTTGTTGTGTTTTGAAGATAGGCTTTCTCTATGTAGCCCTGGCCATCCCGGAACTGACTCTGTTGACAAGGCTGGCCTCCAATTCACAGAGATCCACCTGTGTCTGCATCTCAAGTGCTAGGATTAAAAGCGTGCACCAACGCACCAGGGGATACTTCATGTATTTCTAAATTTTTAAGTAATTTATTCAGATTACATCTAAATTGTTATCCCCCCACTTGCATCTTCCCATTCCTCCCCTGCTCTCTCTTTCATCCTATTCCCCTCTCCTAGGTCTGTGACAGAAGGGGACCATGTCTCCCACTATAAGATCACAGTCTATCAGGTCTCTTCCTGGTAGCCTGCTTACTCTTCCTCTGAGTGTCACCAGGTCTCCTCACCAAAGGGAAGTCGTCAAATAGGGGGCACCAGAGTTCATGTCCGAGTCAGTCCCAGCTCTCCACACTATTGTGGAGAATGTGTTGTCCATTGGCTAGATCTGGATAGGGGTTCTAGGTTTACTGCATGCATTGTCCTTGGTTGGTACAGTGGTTTGAGCTGACCCACCTGGGTCCAGATCCGCCAGCCTTAATGGTCGTCTTGTAAGTTTCCAGGACTCTCTGGATCCTTCTATTTCCCCATTCTTCATTGCCTCTCTCACCTAGAGTCTCAATAGGAAGTCCTGGTATCTCTCCCAATCTCCAGCTAAGTGAAGACTTTCAGGGGACATCTCTGTTGGGCTAGTGTCCAATTATTAGTAAGATATACCATGTGTATCTTTTTGGGTCTAGGGTAACTCACTAAGGATGATCATTTCTAGTTCCATCCATTTGTCTGCAAATTTCAGGATTCCCTTGTCTTTAATAGATGACTAGTATTCCATAGAGTAAATGTACCACAGTTTCTTTATCCGTTCTTTGACTGAGGGATATCTAGGTTGTTTCCAGGTACTGGCTATATACCCAAAAGATGCTCCACCACACAACAAGGTTATATGATCAACCTTATTCATAATAGCCAGAACCTGGAAACAACCTAGATACTTCATATCTTAAGATAACACATTAAAGAATTTAGAATGTCATCTACTTTAATATTAACCTACAGGAAATTTCCCATTATTAACTCAATCTTATAGTTAAAGAAAGTAAAGCCTAGAAAATTTACCAAATGTCCAAAGACAAAAATCACAACAAATTTAGTTGAAAGTTCCAACTGGCCTTAGTTGCAGTTCAGGGGTTGCATCTAGAGGGCTCTAACAGGCTCAAACCCAGCAAACTTGGCGGTGGTGGGTCCTCCCTTTTCCCCATTCTGCTTTGTCAAACTACTAGACTCTTTAGCTACTTCCTCATGCCTGATTCGTTCTTGAGGCTGACTTCCAAGTTTCAGCTACCAAAATTCGTTTATTTGGCTACACTGACTAACAGTCCCATGAGAGTTTAACAACTAATCCTAGCGTGGCCTTCTCCTTTTTTCTCCTTAAAAAATCAACTCCTGCAGAGTCGAGCCACCTGCTGCTGTTTCTGCTCCATTCAGGTTCAGCCACCGTGTCTTAAAGGATCTCTTCCAGTTGGAAATTGGTATTTGGTTGAGGTCTGTGCCAAATTAGGAGCCCGGAAGGGAAAATTAGGGGTCCAGCATCCAATGATGGAACGGAGTGAGAGTGGCAGGAACACCTGTGTCTTACAAGATAGAAATGAAGAATCAGAACAACAGAAAAAGGCAGTGGCTGAAGCAGCTAAGATACCTGGCAGGGATAAAAGAGAAGACGCGTCCTTGGGCTAGCTGTAGTGTCCTGAGTGCTTTCCTACTGGCTACTCTGAATCCCCCTCCAGTTGGGGAGGGGGAACAGGACACCTGGCCTGGCTAAGGATTTACCTAGTTTTCAAAGATTAGGTTTAATTCTCTGGCTCTTCCCAGGAAAGGACTTCTTTGATGTGTTCCACTGGGATCTAAGGCAAGAATCCAATCCCCAAACATCTGCCTGCCCTAGATTTGTTCAACACTGGGAATCATGGCTGGTAAAGAGAATTAACCCCACTGAGAGTGTTAGACTCAGATATTCAGAGTCCATTGATGGAAGCCCAATTGAGAGTCAGAGCCCAGAGGCGACGCAAAAGTAAAGGAATTTTATTGAACCGACGCGCTGGGGTCCACCAAGCTCAGAACAGTTAGAAGACCTCTATCGGTAAAAGCGGAGGGTATAAATACCCTTTGCAGAAGCAGAACTCAGCAACTGTGGTTAGTTATCAAGTGATGGGCTAACAATAGGTGACCTTTTAGGTGAATGGGGGTATGAGGTAGCAAAATCCAAGTAAGGAGAGATGGGGGCAGTAAATTCTGAGAGCAAGGTGGGCATGGAAGTGAATGGGGGTCTGAGGTAGTAAATTTCAAGTAAAGTGAGATGGGGGCAGTAAATTCCAAGGGCAGGGTGGGGATGGAGGCTAGGGGCGAATTTTTAACTTCCGGCCTGCAATTCTTAACTTGCTTAACAACGCTGTTATGATGGCTAAGCCGAGCCACCCGGAATCTCACGTTGCTTAGCTAACAACGTGACTGTTATGATGGCTGAGCTCAGGCCACCTGGAATCTTACAAGAGCAGATCTGTGATCCTCACCAGAGAAAATGTGAACTTGCCCAGAAAAACTTAATACTTTGCCTTACAAAGCAAGGTTTCCAGGTGGATGGGATCTGATAATGAGAGAGAACATCATGATTAAGTCAGGCACTTGAGTGAGCTCAAAGGAATGTTTAACATTTAACAGAAAACTACCTAAGGGGCTGTGTCTGCTCGTCCCAGTGTCAGCAAAGATAAAAGCCCTGCTGTTTTCCACCAAGATGGTACAGTGAACATTATGGGACTTGGCCTAATGAAGCAAGCAGACCTGACAACTCTTTCTGTTACAAGACTTTTGTCTGCAAGTACGACTAGGTCTCAGAGGTTGAAGATGGGTTCCAATTAACAATTCAAAATTAAGGTGTATCATGTAAAAGAAATGAGGGAACCTCTGAGACTTTTACTTTTTTAATAGGCTTGACCTTTCTAAGGTTGAATTTTTGTGACAGGCTGTGCCCCAGTAACATCTAGAGGAAACAAAACTAATGAGTTCTAAAAATATGAGGTCAAACATTATGATTTTATAGAAGCCTAAGCCCTCAATTCAATTCTGAAATCCTAAACACAGGTAAGCTCTTATCACTCCCAGGCTCCTAGCCTCAGTGAGCTGTGTAAATAGGCTCTCAATCTCTCTCTGTCTCTTTTTTCCCTCCCTCTCCCCTTCTTCTCCTCCCACTTACCCCCCCCCCCTTTCTGTTCTTCCTCCTCTCCTATACTGGTTCTATGCCTCACGTTAATCTCTCTTCTTTTTTTGTGCTACTTCACTTGGCTTTGGAAGGTGAGAGTCCCTCATTACTGTTTTTCAGGACAAACTACTCTCCTTGCTCTCCTACTGCTTAGAGAAGGATGGTGACTCCTTTGCACAAAAGGTCAATGGCCTGCCAGAGTGGTGTTAGCATCCAGGTGACACTTAAGATCCACTTTAAAACTCAGCTTTGCCAGAAATCACTGCTAAGACCTCGTATAAAACAATAATTCTTCACCCCAGTCTTCGATTTCATAAAGTAAAACTCTTATGAGAATCAAACAATGAACTATTGAATTTCCTGTTTTTAAATTCACTCGTCACACATGGTTTCGACAACACTAACTCCTGCTCCCCTTCCTTCTTCTGTCATTAGTGTATTTTTTTATTATTTTCTAATAGCCCGGATGCCTCCTTTTCTGTCATCCTGCGTGGTATGGCAGGCATGCCCTGCCCTCTACCTAGGTGTGGGGCTTTCCCTCCCCCAGAGTCACTATATAAACCAGACATTTTGGGTTCACTTCCCCCTTTGCCCCCCCCCTTTGCTGTCCTCGCCCTGTCACTTGCTCTCTGCCCTCTCTCCTTCCCTACCTACACCCCCAGCACCCACTCTTCCCCTCTCCTCCCTCTTCCCCTCCTGAGCTGATTCCAACAAACCTGCACTTATATAGTATAGTTTCATCACCATTAGCTCATCCTGATTGTTTAATCATTCAGCTCCCTCAGGCAACTTTCAAGCTTTTATTCATCTACCACTGTCAGCCCTACTTAACCTCCCCACGGCCATTTATGCATGATATTTCAGCTGTCCGTTATTTTAGAATGAAGACTAATTTTTCCATTTTCCCTTCTGTAACAATCAGGCGATGTAGTTTTCTAGGTCATTTGCACTATCAATACACACGAGACACTATCCTCAGGAAGAGTTATTTTGGCCGTTTACTTCCACCCTGCCCTCTCTCTTTTCCTACCCCCGACTCCCAGTACCCACTCTGCCCTCCCCTTCCACTTCCCCTGGACTCCTTCAGCATCTGCAGTTAACAGTGAACCTTACGACTTTCTCTAAACATTTTTTTTTTAATTCCAAACCACTGTGTCAACATAGCGCAACTACTGGGACTGAGATCACCTGCATCAGTGTGACTTAGCGGCTGGTTCATGCAAACACTCACCCAACCACATAAGACTATCATCTGGGCACAACGTCAGAGTTTGCTACAAACAGAAACACATTTTTAGATCATATATGAAAGTTTAGTTTACAGTGTGTACATGAGAGTACGTTTACCAGCACCCTTTTCTAATTCACTCCAAATAGTTGTGAAACTCTTTTGTAACTGAGTTTTTGTCAGGAGAACTTGTTCTGGAACCCACCAGGAATTTTTAAGTCTGCAGAAGTAACTTCCTGCCACGTGTTTTGGAAGCTGTCCTCGCCAGTCATTGGACCTAACCTGTCTCCTGACACACATCTCTTATTGTTTTTCTTAAGTTAGGAGACTCTCATCCTGCAAGCACGTATCTTGCATCACTTTAACATCCCCTGCTTCTACCTGCTTTCAACGAGACTTTTATGAAACCTCGTCTTTGCTTCAAAAGCACCTGCAATTCGCATTATTGCTTCTCACAGTATAAGATGGCTTGTCTAGATAAAATAAGTGATGAACTAATTCAAATCTCTCATTCCATCTTATGTTTTCCAGAATTGCACGGCTTTCTAAAGCTTTCCACATTGCCTCTCACAGTAATAATCCTATAAGAAGTCTGTTAAATTTAACTCTATCTTTGTACGTTATTTATTGGAATATCTGAATTAACATATGCATTTTATATGGAATAAATTTTTTGTTATTTAACAAGACAAATTTTATCCTCTACCATCACATATAAAGCATAAAAGATATCATGTACATTTTTCCTTGAGATTTGCATTTTGTGCGAGTCAAGTATCAAGAATCACTGTCTTCCATATTAATCTGAAACATGAATCATATCATCATGTCAATTATAACTCAGTCAGCACGTGAAACTTTATTTTCACACACTCAACTATTACTACTTATTGTTTTAATGATGTCTTATAAAAGTATGAACTAAGGGATGGAGATTCCCTTTGTTATGGCCAAATACGTATTTCTTTTTGAAAGTAGAATATGCATTTTGAAAAGAAAGATGGTTCATGTTCACCTACTTACAATGAACAAGCAATAGCTCTTTCTGAAGTCCTACAGAGAGTCAAAATCTCAGCCTTGGAAACAATACATTGCTAAGCAAGCAATCATATTTGAAGGAGCATTTATTGCACCACAGAGAAAGCTAACACACACATGTAACAAAAGTATCATCTGGTCAATTTGTGGTCGGTCTGCTAGAACTATATTCATTATTGGAGTTGGTGAGTGGGAATTAATCTTAGCAATGTCTGCTTTTGTCTGGAGTTTGTAAAATATTAGCCTATTCATGAAAATGAAGATTGAAAAGCCAGCAAAAAAGATAACAATTAAAAAAAGAAAAAGAAAAAGAAACCTGACAGGCTCAGTGAAATTTTGAATACTTCATGGAGGAAAAAATGGGACATTAATGGGAGCTGATACGTTTTCAATCATCTGACAGCTGAAATTGATCTCTCTAAATCCAGCCCCAAAAGGACCTCAGACCTAACATGGGATACTCAGTGTTGAAAGACTTTCCTGAACATCATGTATCTGTGTGCAGCAGAGCTCGGATTCAGTGGTGATCTGCTTAAGTTTTGTAAGCATTGGACCTTACTGCTATTCAGAAAATGAGAAAATAAATTGGAAGCCAGAGTGACTAGGGAGAATGAACACAGAAAAAGTAATTACATTTAACAAGTACATCATTTGAAACCTACAGGATTGCAAATTCATAGAGTGAGAAATCCTATCTCAGTATGTAACCTGCAAATTATAGCAAAACTTTTGTTAAAATGGACTATGGGATCCAAAATAAGCATTTTTTTTCCTGCTTTACCATCTCATTTACTGAATGTTACTTTGTGTTAGTATACGCTTTCTACATACTACCTCTTTCAATACTTCCCAGTAGATTAAGGTTAGATAACATTTTAATATTTTTGCAGATACATCTTTAATCCATAAGGGCTAAATGTAATTACTTGAGTTGAGCAAAAAGTGATAGGGCCACACTCTGAACTCAGAAGAAACTCTGATATCCAAACTTTTAAGTGATAATTTATTTCATATTGCAAAGATATTCTTACTTTTTAAATAAAGTTATGGCATATGATCATATCAGAAATTTTATCATTTAGTGTTAGAATATTTTGTTAAACACAAATGCATAAATAAGAAAATACATGCACATACAATCTTTATTTCTAAACACTATCACAATATGATCCTTACTTTTTTTTTTTTTTTTTTTTGAGACAGTGTTTGTCCATGTAGCCTGGGCTGTCCTAGATTCACTTTGTGTACCAGGCTGGCCTTGAACTCAAAGTAATCTGCCTGCCTTTGCCTCCTGAGTGCTGGGATTAAAGTCATGTACCACCTTAATTTTTTTAGAGTTTCTAATTTTTACTATCATCTTAGAACAAAATCATCCTGGTTTCTTAACCAGTATACTTCTGATGTTGTATGATTTATTCATTTGCATTTAATAATCTAGGCAATTCTATAATTAATAACGGATTTATTTCATCTTTCATTTCTCTCAAACATTTATTACAGGACAATGTCCTCTCAGTTGAACAAGTAATTGTTCATGGCAATTATAACTCTAGATAATTGTTTAAAACAATAGCAACAAAAGTTAAGGACATTCCAAAAGACACCAAACTCTAGCTATGGTAATTTGCATTGAAAATTGTAAATATAAATGCCAGTTCAGACCTTTTTATAACCAGTGAATGTGGGGATATTAAGGGAAAGGTCATATGTAATACATCTTAAAAGATCTTTGGTAAAACAACAATAATAAAATCATCACAATAGATGCTTTATGTTTTAAAGAAAACTGCAACATACTCTGATGAATATGCCAGCTAATATGCCACACATTTCTTGCTATGTAGTTGTTTCATCAAACAGTTGCTTCATGCCTAGAAAGTATTTAAAGAGCTTAGGACACTACTTGTTTTCATTTTCTCACCCATGTTAATTACTT
Source organism: Acomys minous (assembly GCF_964271855.1). Classification (NCBI taxonomy): domain Eukaryota; kingdom Metazoa; phylum Chordata; class Mammalia; order Rodentia; family Muridae; genus Acomys; species Acomys minous. The sequence goes on along the minus strand of NC_140491.1, from coordinate 91,136,566 downwards.
AATTGGAGAATTAACTTATTAAGTTGTTCAACTATATTCAGCAAATTCTTTTTAGTTTTGAGCTCTATGGAGGATTCTTATTTAATAAGGCCTCATGCTCTAAATAACTTTTTCTTAGTAACAAGGCCCTTGGAAATTTTAATGTTCGTGCATTAATGATATTTATTAGTACTTTCTATTTTGCTATGAAAATTTACTTCTTCTGATTCCTTTTTTTCTCATTATAACAATTTCATTTCAGTAAAATGTTGTCTTGACTTGATCCATTAAAGGGAGGAGGTGTTATTAAGGTCAGGTCAGCAGCGTGAAGTCTTTGTATATAAACCACAGGCTTAGAGGATATTCAAGAAAAAGACATTTGTTCAGTGACAAGAAGGAATTGTGACATAAGGGCCATGGACTTAGATTTCTCATCTTCTATCTCTCTACCATTGTGGATAGGATAGTTTCTAATTCTTAATTCAGTGCTATGTATTAGATTAACAATCTTTGTGACATCTAAATGGTACAATGAAATTATTATTAAACTAATTTACTTCTACATTTTCACTTCTATTACATTATTAGAATACACAAATTGAATAAAGTTTTGATCTAAGAAACAAAAGAGCAGAAAATATTTGTAAAATGTGAAAACGCAAAAATACTTTTCCATCTATTCACATCAATATCTCCATCTATAGATATCTCTCTATAGATCTATCTAACTATCTTCATAGGTATTACCAGTTGGTTGTGTTATAAGATTATCTATAGATATTATATAGATGATAGATAGATAGATAGATAGATAGATAGATAGATAGATAGATAGATAGACAGCATTTCCCTTAAAGCAATATTAGTCAGTTGTGCCAAGCACTAAGATGAATGATTGATAAAATCTGATTCCTAGCATTATCTAATGAAGGACAAAGACATAAACAGATGTTGTAGAATACTGTAATTGTTACAGTAATAATATTAAAATATTTAATAGGTAGAGATGGACATTGGTATTCATTTAACAAGCTCTACCTCATAGGTCTATGATAGTCTCCAGAAAAAAAGTTTTGAAGAATTTGAAATTGGGTTAATATCACAACCAACTCTTGATACCTAAAAAGACCTGCAATACATATCTTGACAATTCGTCCACTGTGCTGTATGGTCTAGAATATGTGGATAGAGGAAGGAAAAGGACTTGGTTTTATTTTGTTTTTAATTACAACGGTTAATTAATTAATTTTTGTGCCTGAATACAATATCTCATGCAGCACAGGCTGGTCTCTCTAAAGAGACAGGGGTAATATGAAACTCACATTCCTGCTCCAACATCTCAACTGACTTCAATTGTAGGTGTGATCCAACATACCTGCTTTAAATCTTGGTGTTATGAAGTGTTTTTGAATACTCACAAATGTGGAAATTCATTAAAGGATACTCGAAATAGAAGAAAAGTCTAATTCTAAGAAAGTATTCATGATGAGCAGTTAACTAATGCTGTTCAAAATAGCTCCTAGTTTATAATGGGCAAGGCTGAGGCCTAAGATCAATGTCTGCACCCATGACCTTTTAGGCTTGCTCCTCATAGATGGAGCAGTATCGTCACAGCTCACTAGTTTTAAAAAGAAGAACCTGTACCTCTGTGTACAAATGATAAGTTTGGACTTGGATTATTATTGGAAGTATGTACTCAGTTTAATTGGAGCAAGTTTAAATAAATTGGAACAAAAGGAGATATTTCAAACTAGAGTCAGAAGCACGTTTTCAGCACAGAAATCAAGAACTCCGGCAAAGAATATATGTGCATATTTAAATAAAGTTTACATAGTTACTGAACACAAAGTCTTCCATGCCAAACTCCCACATAATTCTTCACTTACTGTTTTTGTAAAGAGGTCCAGAGTATGGAATGTAAGTCTGTTTGGATGGTGGGTTATATTTATTGATTTACATACGTTGAACCTCCCCCTCTATTTCTAGGATAAAACCTACTTAATTAGAGTGAATGGTTGTTTTTGCATGTTATTAGATTTGGATTGCAAGATTTAGAGAAATTTTGCATATATGTTCATAAGGGAAATTGGTCTGTAATCTTCATTGTTGAGCCTTTATGTGGTTTAGATATCAGGGAAAGACTGGTCTAATAAAACAAATTTGGCAATATTCCTTCTGATTTGATTTTATAGAATAATTCAAGTATTGGCATTTACTATTTTTTGAAAGTCAGGTAGAATTATTCACAAAAACCATCTAATTTGGCTATGGGCTGTTTGTTATTGGTAGACATTTAATTGCAGATTGTATTTCATTTGGGTTATAGATATGTTTACATTACTACTCTTATGTTGATTTAACTTTAGAAAGTGGTGTATATTGATAAAAATTTACATTTCCTTTAGAGATTCAATTCTGTGGTATACGGGTTTTTAAACTATGTATTTGTGATTCTCTGGATTCCTCATTGTCTGTTATGTCTCTCTTTTCACTTTTAATTCTGTTATTTGAATCATTTCTCTCTGTTTTTAGGTAATTTGGATAAGGTGCTGTTGACCTTATTGATTTTTCTCTAAGAAATAACTCTTTGTGTCATTGACAGTTTGGATTGATTTTTGTTTGTTTGTTTCCTTCTTTCTTTTCTGTGTTATTGATTTCAGTCCTGAGTTGGATTATTACCTGTCCTCTACATTCAGGAATGCGATCTACTTTTTCTTCTGAAACAGCAGTGTTCAGTCAAGACCCCTTTAGCATCAAATGACAGTTTCAGAGATATCACTTATTAGATACCCTGCATATTTACATATATGATTCAAAAACTAGCAAAATTACAGTTACAAAGTAGCAACAAAATAAGTTTATTGTTGACAGTCACCATAACATGAGGAACTGTATTAAAGGGTAGCCACTGTTCTAGAGATTTCGGGAATGCTTTTAGCTTACTAGTATGGAATCCCACTCCCCCCCCCCTCTCTCTCTCTCTGTGTGTGTGTGTGTGTGTGTGTGTGTGTGTGTGTGTGTGTGTGTGTGTAGGTACTTAGTGCTGTAAACTTTCCTTTTAGAACTTATTTCCTTGTGCCCCATATGTTTGGATATGTTGTGTTTTATTTTCACTTAATTCTAAAATGTCTTATCATTTAGTAGTAAGTTGTTTAGTTTTCATGAGCTTTCTGTTGTTTATTGTTTTGTTGATATCCAGCTTTAATTGATGGTGGCCATATAGGATGCATGGTGTTACTATAATTTTCTTATATATGTTGGGCTTTGCTTTGTGTCTGAGTATGTGGTCAGTTTTGGAGAAAGTTCCATGAGCTGCGAAAAAAGAAGTTATATTCTTTTGTATTTGGATGAAATGTTATGTCCATTTGCTTTATAATGTCTATTAGTATTTCTCTGTTTAGTTTTTGTCTGGATGACCTCTCTGTTGATAAGGCTTGGGTACTGATGTCACTTGTGCTTTAAGATGTGGTAATGATACGTTTATAAACTTTGCTGTCCTTGGATTTGCTGCACAAGTCAATATGGCACAACCAGAACCCTATATACAGCAAACCCTAGATATTCTAAAACAGATGAAGCACAAGAAAATTACCTTAAATACAATCTTAATAGGATGATAGAGGCATTTAAAAAGGAAAGGAATACATACCTTAAAGACATATAGGAATATATAATCAAAAATTTGAAGGAAATAAAAAAAACTGCCCAAGACCAGAAATAAAAATAGAAGCAATAAAGAAAACACAAACTGATGAAATTCTAAAGATGGAAACCCTAGGTAAGAGAACAGAAACTACAGATGTGATCATCCTAAATAGAATACAAAATATATGAGAGAGAATCTCAAGTATAAAACATACAATAGAAGAAATTGATATATCAATCAAAAATATTAAATCTAAAAAATATGTAACACAAACATCAATAAAATTTGGAGCACTATGAAAAGACAAAACCTAAGAATAATAATGATAGTAGAAAGAGAATGTTGCCAGAAAACATTTTCAACAAAGTTATTACTGCAAATTTCCTAATAAAAAGAAAGATATGCTTATAATAATACAAGAAGCTTACGGAACATCAAATAGATTGGACCAATAAAGAAAATCTTCCATATATATATGGATCATATATATATGTGTGTGTGTGTGTGTGTGTGTGTGTGTGTGTGTGTTTATATAATCAAACACTTAATGTACAGAACAAAGAAAGAATATTAAAAGCTGCAAGGGGAAAAGACCAAGTAACATGTAAAGAATTGTACCACATTTCTCCAAAGAAACTTTAAGAGCCAAAAAGGCCTGGGCAGAATTCTTGCAGTCTTTAAGAGGCAACAGATGCCAGCCCAAACTACTAGACCCAGCAAAACTTTCAATCATCATAGATCAAGAATACAAGATATCCCATAAGAAAACCAAATTTAAACTATATTCTTTTCACAAATCTTGACCTATAGAGGATACTAGAAGGAAAATTCAAACACAAAGAGGTTTGCTACACCCAAGAAAACACAGGAAATAAATAATTTCACACTGGAAAACCCAAAAGAAGGGACACACACACGCATGCACACACACACACACACACAGACACATGCACACCAAAAACACTAATATCAAATAACAACATTACAATTGGTGTTTCTTAACATCAGTGGACTTGATTCATCAATAAAAAAACACAGGCTAACAGACTGGATGGGAAAACAGGATCCATTCTGCTGACTACAAGAAACACATATCGACAACAAAGATAGACATTCCCAAAGAGAAAAGGGCTTTGAAAAATTTATCCACAGAAATGGATCCAAGAACCAGCTGGAGTATCCACTTTAATATCTAATAAAAATATATTTTAATCCAAAATTAATCCAAAGAGATGGGGAAGGATAATTCATACTCCTTTATTGAAGTTTATTTTATATAACTATGTTTTTTTCTCTTAGTTTATTTCTTAACTCAGCTATCCAACAAATAAATGAGGCTCTATTATATTTGTTTAACAATGAGCTTCACAGCTTAAGAATGAAGCAGTTATGATCCTATTCTTAACACTCTAAGCTAATTTGGTTTCCTTCCAGGGGACATTTTAGTGATACTTGCAGATTGTAGCTTTCCTATTCCACCTCCTCTCTCCTGATGTTTCTGGACCTCTCCCAAGCCTGAATCCCCTACTTCCTCTTTTAACTCCTCCTCCCCTACCTGGTAGGATATACAGCCCTATCCTCTCTCCTGCTCAGAGACTGGCTGTAAGCGGTGTTACTACCATACAAAAGGACATTTGGGGAGCAGAATTTATGCAACACTGAGGCAGGAAATTCTGAGAACAAGGCTTGTAACCAGATATGGGGCATACGGAAGTGAGCATTTGAATCACATAAAAACCTTATGCCGACACTCATCAAAGGAAAAATCCTCAAGACTACATCTCAATTCTGAATTGTTTCATCAAATGTAAGGACAACCTCATTTGTATAAGAAGCATTACTAAAATTTAAATCACACATGGAACCACACACATTAATAGTGGGAAACCTCAACACTCCTCTCTCTCCACTGGACTGGTCATCCAGATAGAAACTAAACATGAAACTAAAATATGTTATGAATAAAATGGACCTAATAGATACCCAGCAGAACATTTTCTCCAAACACAAAAGAGTATATCTTCTTCTCAACACCACATGGAACTTTCTCCAAAATTGACCATATACTCAGTCATAAAGGGGGCCCCAACAGATCTAAGAAGATTAAAATAACCCTCTTGTGTCTTATTAGACCACCATGGATTAAAATTGGACTTTAACAACAACATAAACAACAAAAAGTGTACAAACTCATGGAAACTAAACAACTCTCTACTCAATGACTAATGGATCAAGGAAGAGAGAAATTAAAGACTTATAGAATTCAATAAAAATGAAGGCACGACAAACCCAAACTCACGAAACACCATGAAAGCAGTGCTAAGAGGAAAATTAATAGCACCATGGGCCTTCATAGAGAACACGGAAAGAACCCATACTAGCAATTTAACAACAAACCTGATATCTCTAGTAGAAAAAGAAACCAAGACACCCATGAGGAGTAGATGGCAGAAAATAATTAAACCCAGTGCTGAAATCAATAACTCAGAAACAAAGAGAATAATACAAATAATCTATTAAAGCAATAACTGGTTCTTTGAGAAAATCAGCATGATAGACAAACCCTTAGCCAAACTAACTAAAAGGCAGAGAGACAGTATCCAAATTACCAAATTCAGAAATGAAAAAGGAGACAGAGCCACAGACACTGTGAGTAAATCCAAAGACTCATTATGTATTACTTTAAAAACCTGTATGCCACAAAGTTGGAAAATCGAAATGAAATAGACTATTTCCTTGATAGATATCTCTTACAAAAATTAAATAAAGAGCAGGCAAACAATTTACATATATCTATAAACCCTGAGAAAATACGAGCAGTCATTAAAGTCTCTGAACCTCTTCCCTGAAAACAAACAAACAAAAAAACAAAAAAACAAAAAAAAACAAAAAAACAAAACCCAGAACCAGATGGTTTTAGGGATCATTCATTTCTGATGTTTTGGGAGGCATGGTTAATCCTTTCAGGTTGAAGTTTTCATTCTAAGGTTCATATAGGGCTGAATTTGTTGATAGACAATGCTTACATTGATTTTATCATGGAATGCCTTATATTCTCCATTCTATCATGATCAAAAGTTTTGCTAGTTATACTATTTTCTGGGCTGGCAACGCTATTTTTTTTTCACTTTGTAGAACATCTGTATAGTTCCTTCTAGTTTTTAGAGTCTCCTTTGAAAACTCCTTTCTTATCCTAGTGGGTCTACATTATGTGTTACTAGGTCTTTTCCCTTTGCAGCTTTTAATATTCTTTCCTTGTTCCGTACATTTCGTGGTTTGAATATTATGTGCCAAGAGGAAGTTCTCTTCTGGTTCAGTCTATTTACTCTTCTGTATTCTTCTTATTCCTCCTCCTCCTTCTCTTCCTCCTTCTCCTCCTCTTTCTTTTTCTTCTGGGTTTGTTGTTGTTGTTTGTTTGTTTTTTGTTTTTGTTGTTGTTGTTGTTTGGTTTTTCGATACAGAGTTTCTCTATGTAACTGTCCTGGACTGACTTTGTAGACCAGCCTGACCTTAAACTCACAGAGATCCACGTGCCTCTGCCTCCCAAGTGCTGGAATTACAGGGGAGCACCACCACACTTGGTTTCATTATGTGTCTTATAGTTTGATAGTCACCTCCCTTTTTAGGTTAAAGAAATTTTCCTCTACAATTTTATTGAAAGTATTTTCTGTGTTTTTGACCTTGGTTTTGTCCTGTGCTCTCCTCTGTTGCCTTTCACAAGGCCTATTGTAGCATGGTTGCTTGTCTGTACTGGAGATTGTGCCTTTAGGGCATTGTCCCAATGGAATAATTGTAATTTTATGTACTGATATCTGGCCACGTCCTTTTGGGTGAGTGTCTTTTTTCGTGGTCTTGTCTGTTGCTGCCTCTGGTCATTACCAGGGTAGGATTGTCATATGTTGTCTGGTAGGTGATCCTTCTGAGATCCTTCCAGGTGTGGCCACTGAGCAGAACATATTTCTAGGTACTGGATGCTTCTCTCACAGCCTTGTTTGGTGGGTTCCCAGAGAATACCGACTGCAGTTGGTGGCTAAGGCAAGAGGATGAGTGGGGGACAAGGTCATCATCCATTGTAGATGGGGACAATGAGGAAAGAGAGGCCACCAGCACGTGGTCTGCTACAGAGCTTGGGATGACCCCAGGGGATTAAGAAATGCTGAGAGGGAAATGAGGATGTGCATGCTTAGAATTTTCAAATACCCCTTTCTGACATGTAAAACATTTTTTTTTTATTATATGTGTTCCACAAAACAACTTAGATATGGTCAAACTGAAAAATTAACCCAATACTCACGGACAGATGAGAGAATTGAGACAAGAAAAACTGCTGACACCAAACTACAGATACAGGCAAAAGAATATGGATGAAAAAAAATCTTGACATTTTAGGGCCAGTTGTCAGAGGGGTAATTTACACTCTACACAGTGGATTCCTACAGTGCCTGATGTAAATAAGTGTAACAGTTAGCATTTCTGGCATCTCAACGTTAAAGAGACAAGAGAAGTTTCCTTGCTGTCACTTATATTGTTCTTAATGCAATCTTTCATATTTACAGAAAAGACAATCAATATGTGGAGATAGTACCAGTAATGAGTAAACAATGACAAAACATATGGAAAGATGACTGCTTTACTGTGCATCCCCAACATCATTATCACTTTCAGGACTCTCTCCCTTCTCACATTCTATCCCTTTGGGTTCATAACAGACCGTAACGAGTGTCTCCAACAATGTGACCTGACTATTCCTTTCTCTTGCTTTCAAAGACCCTTCTTCATGTGTTTATTCTTGAAGTCAGGGAATTGAAATCCAAGGCTATTTAAAATCAAATTCATATCCCAAGCTTAAAGAACTCATCTTACTACGGCTGTGTATAGTTCCAGCTGGGCATAAACTAAAACAGAAAATTAAATCTCTAACAGAAACTTTAGGATCTCTTCCAAAACTTCAGTTCTGTCCTCTCTGTCTCAATTGCTGCTAAGTGAATTTCCGTACTCCAGCTGTTTCCTGCCATGGGCCTCTAAAATTAGTGTGCTCTTTCATATTCCAATCTCTGCTCGGCACATTGGGGGTTCCTTATCACTCCCACTTTTGCCTCTGACTTTATCATCCTAAAAGTCATCATTCAGCTTACTTCCATGTGAAATTCAAAATGCATACTCACAAGACTAAAACCCTCCTGTGCCTTTTTATTTTTTTTTTTTACAAAAATAAATGCCAAATCCTTAGCCTGGTGTAGGTTTCTGAAAAAAAAAAAAGATATAACTGACTTTTGATTGCTTTTCCAGGACTTACAATCATTTAAATAATTCATGGCTCACCATATATAATATTTAGTGATGTTCCAAACATGTTTGAAGAGGAAGGAGTGCTAATGATACAATATAGCAGGTTATCATGGATGATTAGATAAAGACATTCATAAGCAGGAAAAGATAATTTTGAAGTCAGGCACACATTGTCTGTCCGCAAGAGCAGTGGCAGTGAGTGAGCACAGATGACAAGGACATTTGCACGCATATGCTACACCAGTAGAAAAAAATGAACGTGTATATGGATTTATATCTGTCTAATGAAAGTGCAAGATCATAAGGCACCAACCATGGACAAAACGGGCAGTCATCATCAAACCCCTACCCAGATCTAGCCAAGGGACAGAACATTCTCCACAGTTAAGTGGAGACTGGGGACTGACTTTCACAGGATCTCTGGTGCCCCATATTTGGCCATGTCCCTTTGTGGGGGAGGCCCAATGGCACTCGGAAGAAGGATAGAGGACTAACAAGAAAAGACTTGATACCCTAGCACCATATTCAGGGGGAGGAGGTCCCCCACAGCCACAGTCATAGGGAAGGGGGATTGGGGTGAAAGTGGGAGGGAGGGAGGAATGGGAGGATGCATGGGATGGGATAGAAAATGAGATGTAATAGGAATTATTTTTAATTTTCAATAAAAATGTGTAAAAAAAAAAACAAAATGCAAGATCAAAATAGAGCTGCATAACAGTTACACAAGGACTTCTAAAATGTTGTATATCATCATACCTATAACTAGCTTCACCTGCTTTGAATTACACAACCTTTTTATGGCAATTAGATGAATTTAAAACAGTACTTTTAGAAGAGTAGCTTTAAAAGTATATAAATTTGGAGTCATACTCCTGTATATTAAATTTTATTACAACGGTATTGAGTTTAGCTTAAAAATCCTGTTATAGTCAATATTTAATTTCCTACTTGCTTGGTTGAGTGTATTTAAAAGTTGTATCAGAAAATCTTCAAAACTATTGCATATTCTAGAAGAGTAGATTTACAGCCTAAAGGCAAATTCTTGCTCTTAGAATAATAATAGGTCAATTAGAAAATAAGCTCTTTCAATAAAGCACACTGATCATTTTCTTTACTAAGATGTGTGTGTGTGTGTGTGTGTATGTGTGTGTGTGTGTGTGTGTGTGTGTGTGTGTGTGTGTGTGTGTGTGTGTGTGTTTCCTTAAGGGTTCAGACAAGAATGTTCTAAAATACATCCAGAGATGATATTCAGGCCAAGGTCTATAGGTACAGAAGTATAAGTGTTATAAAAGTAGATGTTCACCCTTAATATAAATGTTTTAAATAGTTGAGCCAAGCATAATTTGGTTTTTTGTTTTCTTTCTTTTTTTTTGGTTTTTGGTTTTTGATTTATTTTTTTGTTGTTGTTAATTTTTGTTTTGTTTTTGTTTTTGCTATTTATCTTGACATTTGTTTTCCTTTGAATTTCAGGATTCAGAACACAGAATATGCAAAATTCTTTGGCCTCATTCACACTGTTTAATTAGTTTAGAGATGAGCAACGCCACTCATTGCTTTAGCCCTACAGTCCACGACTGCATTATTTAAGTGGAAGAGAATGAAGTCCCAGGCAATAAGTGAGCAATTCAGAGCTCTATAAATACCCTGCCTGGAGTATTCATTCCAGAACATTCTTCATCAGACTCAGGATTTAGTTAGCATGATGTGGACAATTTCCCCATCTTGCCACTTTGCCATCTGTCCTAAAGTAATCATTATGTTTCTACAACAATTGTGTTGTGGAATCTTCATTAAGGACCAAAACACTGCTTGGAACAATTAGACTGGCATTGATGCTGTTGGCCCAGCAATGTGCTTTATTCATAAATTCCACATGGCCCACATATGCTGGTTCTATTGTAGTCAAAACGAGAAGTCTGTAATTTTACATAGATTTGAAAGCAAAGAATAAAAGATTAGTAAATACAATAAATCAATATAGGTATCAATTTTGCACACATAGCAAAAGGCAAGACCTCTATCCTCTGTCATTGTGAGGAGAAAGTGCAAGTTTGACACCCACTCTCACGTTACTGATAAATACACTAAACACCATTATGTGTCACACTTTCCACTGGATTCCCAGTCTTTTCTTTGAGCCCTGCTACCAGCAGCAGCATTTGTGTGCTGATGGATTCCCAGTCTTTTCTTTGAGCCCTGCTACCAGCAGTAGCGTTTGTGTGCTGATATGCTTCCTAAGCACTGAAGGGAGTGAGAGCATCTGTGTTTGACAATCTAATAATGTCATGCCCTGGTAGTTCATGCTAAACGTTGAAATTATTTTAGATTATATGCATACCAGGTAAAATAACAATTGGATTGCTGTTTTACCTGAACTACCATGTGGCATCATGAAAAGGCCTGAAAGAGAGAATTATTAAACAAATGGGCTATTTTCATGGACAGTTCAGTGAAGAAATAAAACAGTATATTTCATCAAGCTATTATAGTTTTATTGTATTGTATAATTTTTATTGATCTTAATCTTCTCTCTGGAAGTAAAACATCACACAATAAGAAGCATTTTATTTAGGGAGATTTTCCTGTGACTTTTTTTCTTAATCGTCTGAAAACTAATTGATCACTGGCAAAGTTTTCTGAGAATGTCAACTGCTGCAGACTTTTGAGAAACGACAAGGTGATACCACAAGAAATTTCACAGTGGAATTTGCCATATAGTCAAACAACTCCACATCTGGATATTTGCAAAAATGATTTGCAAACAGAAGTTATAATCACACTCATAACATCAGTCAGAATTCAAGGAAACCTAAGTGTTCATTGACATATCAATAGATTTTAAAAATGAAGTATATCCATCCAGTGAAGTAGTACTTAATCTCTCAAAAGAAATTTTTTGTGGTTTAAGCTTTATTTTTTAAAATATATTTTATTGATTTATTCATATTACATCTCAGTTGTTATCCCATCCCTTGTATCCTCCCATCCCTCTCTACCTCTCATTTTCCCTTTACTCCCTTCCCCTATGACTGTGACTGAGGGAGACCTTTTCCCCCTGTATATGCTCATAGGGTATCAAGTCTCTTCTTGGTAGCCTGCTATCCTTCCTCTGAGTGCCACCAGGCCTCCCCTTCCAGGGGACGTGGTCAAATCTGGGGCACCAGAGTTCATGTGAAAGTCAGACCCCACTCTCTACTCAACTGTAAAGGCAAAGAGATAGTATCCAAATAACAAAATCAGAAATGAAAAGGGAGACATAACAGACACTGAAGAAATACAAAGAATCATAAGATCCTACTTCAAAGGCATATATGCCACAAAATTTTAAAATCTAAGGGAAATGAATGATTTTCTTGATCAATTCTAATTGCCAAAACTGAGTGAAGAACAGAAAAACAAGCTAAATAGTCCCATTTCCCCTATAGAAATAGAAGCAATCATTGATAGTCTCCCAACCAAAAAAAAAAAAAAAAAAAAAAAAAAAAGCCCAGGGCCAGATGGTTTCAGTGCAGAATTCTACCAGACCTTCAAGGATATGCTAATACCGATACTCTACAAGCTACTCCATTCCTCAAAAGAAATTTCAAAGCATGCTGAAATATGGACACATTTGGCACCATGTTAAAGGAAAGAGAGCAATATCAGATGAA